>NW_015090803.1:7897978-8243367 GCF_001431845.1 Calidris pugnax | reverse complement strand
CCAGCCCTCTCCCCCCCGGCGGCGGTGGGGCCGCGCTCCCCTGTCCCCGCTGCTCCCTTCCCGCCCGGACCCCGCCGGGTGGCGCGTGTGGCCGGCGCGGTGCCTGCCCTCCCACGCGTGTCTCTGTGTGTGTGTGTGTGTGAGAGTGTGAAGGGGAGCGCGCTGTGGTGTAACGCTCCCCCGCCCGCCGCCGCCTCGTGTGAGGGCCGGCTGTCACGTTTTCGTTTCTTTTCCGTCCCCAGGTGCTGAAGGACTGACTGGTCGCTCGCTCAGGCGCCAACTGCCTGAGGCGTTCGTCGTGTCGTCTGTTCCCCCCCCCCACCGGCTCCCTCCTTCGTCCCCCTCCCGCCTCCCGGAGCTGCGCGGCCTCGGCTGCCAAATGTGCGGAGGGGAGAGACTTTTGCTCAAAATCCCCCGCTCGTAAATATAGAGAAAGCGGAAGAAGAGGCACCGCCGAGCAGCTGCAGGAGGAGAGGAGGGGAGGGGGGCAGCGGTACTGCCTCTGCCGTAGTCAGGGAGGCTGATGGCGGAGTTTGGCAGCAGCGGCGGCGGCACCGGTGGCGGGGGGCTCCCTTCCTCCCCCGGGCCGGTTCAAGGGAAGGTGGCCTTCAAGGCAGGAGATGGGGAAGGAGGAGGCGGCGGAGGAGGAGGAGGCGGCGGAGGTGGGAGATCCCGCTTTGACAGTGCCGGCAGCCGGGTCTCCAACGGTGACTGTGCCCTGGCGGGAGCCGGCGAGGAGCCGGGATCCGTTCCTCCCGCCAGCCCGGAGAGCAGCGGCAAAGAGAAAGGATTTTCCACCAGTCAACAACGAGACGGCAAACCCGGCATCCCCCGGAGGAGCAGCATAATTAAGGTAAGAGCGCTTGCTCCTCCCCATCGGGGTCTTGGCTCTGTCTGTGTGACAGAGGCAGGGAGATGCGGGCGGTAGGTTTGGCTCACGCAGCCTTGGCTCTAGATGAAAGGACAGGCGGCTTTTTTTTTTCTTTTTCTTTCCCCTCCCTCCCCCCGTGGTGTGGAGACTTGATTTTTTCCTTTGTCAGAAGTGGACAACAGTGAGAGGATGGCTTTGTGTACATCCACGCTCGGGTGTTTTGGAGGGAGGGGGGGTTGGCGGCGTGTTTTGAGGTTTATTAAAACAGAAGGCTCCAACTCCTGTTGGAGAAGGCGAGAGAAAAAAAACTAGCTGGCTTGTAAAAAGACAACATGGGCACCAGCCTGGCAGGGAAAGACATGGATTGCACAGCATCCGTGTTATTTGGGATGCACCTGTGCAGAGCAATTTTGTGGCTCCATTGGCGCGTGTGTGTGACAGGCACACAGCAGGTGATGGGAGATTCGGGATCTCATTGGGCTGGGGGTGGGAGAAGGTAGAACAGGGAGCATTCTTCTTGTTAAAAGTGACAGCTCGTTTAGCAGCAGGCTGTGTTGCACTTCACCTATAGAAACGTCTATTTATCCTTAACTCTGCATATTCTGATTGCTAATGTTTCAGCTTGAAAAGTAGGGGCAGCATAAAGAATAGAGATAGAATATGGATTAGTGGAAAAAGGAATGGGAGGGTTTATTTTTATACAATTATTTATACAAACACAGTTGTTCTCTTTTCTTCAATCCATGGTTCCCAAGAGATGACACTTTGTCTTGGGTTAGCTTTCCTAAGTCCAGTGAAAAGGCTGATGGAACATAGAGAAACTACTCCATTGGTATAACAGCTGTGCTATCCGTAAAATGAAGCACAACTTCAGGTAATTAAGAACTGAGTTTAGTCAATATCAGCTAGATTTGTTGTCGTCTTAGATATTTATATGCCTCCAAAGTCGGCACATGGAGCTCTATTGGCTGGTTGATAGAAAAACATGTGTGGAAATTGGAGACGAGTAGTGTGTCTCAAGTTGTGTTACCGTCTCCTGGACCTTGCTGTAAAAACCAAGGGGAGAGCAAGGGCAGTCAGCAGTGAAACACATTTGACAGCCCGCACCCACCCTTCCTGTTCGAGCAGTGATGCTGGGCGTGTACGTTTGTGTTTGTGTTAAAGAAATTATAACAATAGGCAAGGGGCAACTGAGCTTGGTGTTGGAATAACTTAATATTTACTGGATTTACCGGTGATTTTTTTGCAGCTCTGATATTCCCTAACACTGTTTTGTTTTTTCTGTGTTAGCCCAAGAGACATGCTAGTGTTGTTTGCTGTGTGTTATCATACCATCATACTATTTTGTAGTGTATGATTTGATTATAAAGCAAACTTCTGCCTCTCTGGGGACCAAACAAAGATACAATACTTAGAGATGTGATATATTAAGACCAAGAAGCATGAGATAAGGAAATATGTTTTGAATTATATCTCATGAATACCTAAGTCAAGGTTCTTAGTTTCTACAGAAATGATAGCACTTTGGAATATAAAATTGTTCAACTTTCTGATACTACTATTGATGAACACCATTTTGAAAATGTGAACGGTAGTCTGTTCAGCTGCCAAGAACTGATTACTACAACTTTGTGTTATCATTTGAGTAATTTATGACATGAGTGGAAAAATCTGACAACACTACACTTAAAGTTATGTGGTCCATATTTATTTTAGATACGACTGCTTTAGTACTTCTGGGAAAAATCACTTGTGTTCATAAATACTGAATATTATTCTGCCTGCTTAGTTCAGCAGTTCACAGGTAGTTTGACTGAGGTTGTGTAGGTGCCTGGTTTTCGATACGAAACCTTTTGGAAAATCTGTCATGAGTACTAAACCTTAAGATGCTTCTTGTTGTCTGTTCTTGCAGAGCAAGTCTGTAAAACAGGATGGAAAAAGTAAAATGTAATCTATTTTTGGAAAATGTTCCTGGAGTTTTTGTAACTTACATCAATGATGTAAAACTGCTCTTAAAGAATATATGGAGTAACCCCAGGAAATAGGTCTGTGCCGTACAGATGCAGATTTCATACCTTCATGAAAAACACAACAGTGTTAGTTGATCTATAAAATGCACATTTATGGAATATGTGATACTTCAATGTTTTGCCTGCCGATTACTGTGTCGGCTTTTGAGTCACAAACAGAAAATTGACTTTTGATTAATAGTTCTAGTTGAGATGAAATTCTTTTGAACCGCATGTTTGTGCATGAAAAGCACAGAAATGTATTTTATTTTGGTTTTAGTCTGTACTTCCATTGGTTGTCTTTTCATAACTCTTACCAGAGCAGTGGCTGCCTTTTATTCCTTTCCTTTCTTACATGCAGTCTCTGTTCTTTCTCTTTTTTTCACTGGTTCCATATTTTTTTCTTCCTATTTTTATTTGTTTTGTGCACCTGCATCATTTTGGCCTTTTCTTTCTTGTTTGGTACAAGAGGATATACTCCTTGAGGTTGAAGTGTCATCTAGGATGATGCCAGGTGGTAGGGCCAATATTACTGGAAAAACTAACACAATCTTCATACCATGCTAGTTCACTTGGCCTTTCACTCTCCTATAGAAAGTGTTACAGATTGTACCCTTCATTTGTAGCAGTTTTTATGGAATAGCCTATTCCATTGCTTACCTTGGCTGAACCAGGCTTGAGGGCATCGGGACTGCATATATGTGTTTATAGAGACTTTTCCATTTTCTATTTCTTACTCTCCATATTCATGAGATTCTGATTTTTTTCAGAGGGGATAGTGATGACACATCGTGCATAAATGGGATTTAGGCTCTTCAGATACCTGATTTGTGAACAAATTTATGTACCACTTATTTTTATGTAGTGGGTCTTTTGGTCACTATTTTAGTTTTCTCCTTGTGTGAGGTTCGTCGGCATCTTTCTTAAAGAGACTTTGGGGTGGTAGGACTTTCAGAATCTCTAAGGCAGCAAATGACTTGTGGTGTATAGTTTTCCTGAGACCTGCTTGCTTCCAGGGGTCTCCAGTAACAATAAATGCTTACGGAAACTCACAGTTTGTCAAAACTGTGGACCTAGACAGAAAGAGATCCAGTTGGAAAAATGTGTCTGTATTAGGAAAGGTATTACTGTAATAAAATGAGAAGAGATACACTTAAGAGAGACTGCAGTTATTTAGGAAGACAACAAAGAGAAATAAATGGAGAAAGGCGGTTTTACATTCTGTGAGCAGGACTGTTCTTACCAACATGTGTCTGGAAGCAATGTCCAGGTTTGGTTTTTTGTTTGCATATAGTAATTCGGATCTCAGTGTTAATAAATTTCCTGGCTGATAACTTAAACAAATTGGTATCTCCCTTTTTTATTCTGGGTGTAAACTCAAGCTTTCATTTTGTAAAGTCATGCACTTGCTGAGCATTGGCAACTCCTAAATTCCAAAGTCTGTGAGAAAAGAGGAACCAAATTTAGCAGGTAGATATTCCAGGGTATAATTTTCAGCAGAGCTTTCCTTTTGAAACTAAACATTCTTATGTCTCTGTCTTTCTGTGACTGGGGAGTTCTACAGCATATGCATCAAGATCATTTTTCTTATTAAAATGCCAGCACACGTTATTATCTCATTCAATCTTCTATGATCTCTAGTTCATACTGTTTGTCAGGTGTGCAAAATGTGAAATATAGAGAATGTTATGTAGTATTTTCTATGGCTGTGATTGTTTTAGAGGCTTTATTAAAGCTTTTCGTGTTCATGGTGAACTCTAAAGTAGTATTTTCAGTAGGTCTAGGTTCTCTGCAGTCCTAAATTACCTTAGCCACAATCGCATGTTAGCAAGTCTTCGTGGAGAACCAGGAATAGATCATACACCATAAGCTTCCATCTAAAAGGATATAAAGGAGTTAGGTTGCTGGAATCAATTTGAATATATGAAATTACCTGATTTTTAGTCAAATTTCATATTGTGAAAGAAGTCTGTGTAGTGACGCTGTTGAGACAGATATCGATATATGCATTTATGCCCAAGTAACTTTTCAATGCGCTGGACATTTTCAAGTAAACTTCATGGAGCTGTCACAGGCTCAAAAGTGCTAAGGCTCCTTAAGTTCAAAGAAAACAGCCATATAGAGGAAAGAAGGAGAAAACAAGCATGTACTTTCTTTCTCCACGCCCTTTCCCCTTGGAAACAATAAGGCTACAGTATGAGCTGAGTTCTTCCTAGTCCAGAAGATCTGCCTGGAAGAAAACCATGAATAGAACAACAATAGAAGATACTTTGCTGAGAGCACATGTGTTAATTGACACCCAAAAAAGCATATATTTAGGAAACAAGGCTGTGATAGTTGTGCTACTCCTAGACTTGCCTGGCGCAGGTTTTCAACTAGACAATCGAAGTGCAGGTTTTTCTGCTTTTGTTTTGTTTGTTTGTTTCTTAGTTTCTTCTTGTTGATTTATTGTAGATCTATCTCATCACTTTGGTTTGTCAGATAGTATGAGAGATCTGAATGGCAATCTGCAGCTCCATAAAGCCTGGAGCTTTCTTTTAGGGCATGCTTTCTCTTTGATTTGTTGGACTCTCCGCTAGACTATAGAAGGTTACCAGCACCTATCAGTATTTGTATTTCTCCTTCTTCGTCCTATACTGCTTATTTGGTACTGGCTTCCTAATTTTAAAAAATTCAATATATATTTTAAAACAATACTTAACACCATATAGTAGCTCTCCCTAAATCATGTTTTCTTTCATATAAAAGCTGTATACCTTAGGTGTTTCCATACAGCATATATACATTAGACATCTATATTAGACATTTTACTACTTGTTAACAGTGACAGTGGGCTGGGATATGTGTTATAGAACAGCCACTGAGTATGTCATGAATTGCATTTGGTATATATTTTTGTTTGCATTAGTACTTTCTGTAGACCACAGTAATTAAATTTTATTTTGATATATTTAATACTACTTAAAAAAGAAACAATCTGTTTGCAGAAACAGATACGCAACAATATTCACTTTATCCAAGTTCAGCGTGTAATTAGTTACTTTCTCTTCATGGGCTAGAGTAAGTAAACTATTTTTTCCATAAGATGACTTGAAGAGCAAGCTTAATTCAGATGAATTTAGCTTGTCTGACTTCTCTTCTGGAAGAGCTTACCTGTCTATTTCTGTTGACTGAGTAAAGAGCTTGGCTAGTGTGAATAATAGCAACCCCTTCGCCTCCTCCACCCCCAAATCCTTAGAATATCCACAAAACATGTTCAGTCTCTTCATTGGTGAAAAATATAATTAATAGAATTTAAAAATCATGATGAATGCCTGTTAAGGTTTTTTTTTGGATGCCTGTTATTGGGCTTGATTAAAGATACGACTGTTAGTTTAGACTTTTTTTAAACTAGAAATTAGAGCAGTGGTCTCCTGCCCGTGACTCACAGATTATACGTTGTTCCCATGATTTGATTTGGTTCATGGAAGGCTGAAAAACATAAACTGAGACTGACAGGACAAGTCAATAGCATCGTTACCCAGTCTTTGCTGATCCATGGGTGATAACGATGTCGGTGTTTGTATTATTCTTACTGACGCTATTAAAAAAAAAACCCTCCTAAATAAAACTTGCCAATTGTCTATCTTGGAGGACCAAATTAACTTTAAAAATGTATTATAATACTAGTATATTGATTCTAAAATATTTATCTTTGCACTCAACTTTGGGATTTTGCTCAAAATTCAGAAATCTAAATATAAATAGACTAGCAAGTAGATTTCCGAGGAAGGAAGGTATATAATAATTTACGTTTAACATACACGGAGAAGAGGGAAATACGATAAAAAGCAGCAGCATGTGTGCATTGAAGAATGTATAAAAATAGGGCTGGAAGAGACCTCAAGAGGTCAGTCTACTCTGCTCCACTGCTCTGTTACAGAATCAACTGTTAATAAATGTCAGTATGATGCTCTTTGTCTTTTAATCACCTTTTGTTTGTGATCCTTCTATGCAGAACTGCTGGTTGATTATTCCTGTATGTATATGGGCAAAAGCAATCATCTGCCCAGAGTTTAAAGGCTTGTACTTGTCCTACTGACTGCATTCTAATCATTCCAGGTCATATCTTCAATTTGTCAGATTCTTTCTGATTTTAACTTAACACTAACAAGCATGCATCTCTTCCATCTTCAGGTGAACAGCCAGATTTAGCTATGGTCTCATTTCCATAATACAATGATATATGATTTTTTTTTCATTAAATTATTGTAGCTAATGGATTTTAAATTGAAGTTCAAATTCTATATTCCATGGTTAAACTAAAAATGAGTTGTTTTTACTGCCTATAAACTGGGCAATATGATGTTGCAGAATCTAGTTTAGAAATGAAATTTACAAGAAATGTCTTTCCCTCTAAATATATTAAAAAAATAGACAGTAATTGCAAATTTATAATATACTTATTAGATTGGAGTGTTGGCATTAAAAAAAGCTGCTTTGAAAGGGGCTGGTTTGTATTTAAGAAGAGTAGGTAGCAAGTGTTATCTTTCCCTGTTTCACAGTTGTGTTTAGAAAGACTATAATTACAGTTGATTTTCACATCTGAAATGCTTTTTAAGCATGGGGTACTGCCATCACTGTACCTACTTCTCCCTGTTGTATGAGATTATGTATGGAATGATCCTTTGGAAGGATATGTTGCCCATCTTGGGGGTTGGACTAGATGGTCTCTGGAAGTCCCTTCCAACCCCTACCATTCTGTGATTCTGTGTTCTTGACTGCAATACATCTCTTAATTTCTACTTAACTAGTTAATTGTCAAGAACTGTCAGTATAGACCCATCTATGCCTTGCTTCTGAAGAGGAGCATGCCTGAGGTCACCCACCTCTTCCCTCCTAGACCTTGACTTCACAAAACGTCAATGTTCAAGACAGTGAAGAGTCCAATATGTCATGTGACTGGGAATCAGCAGTACTGAGTGAGGATCACAGTGTTAACTGGTGCAGCCCTGGGAAAGTTAAATAGATGTGATTCATTTCTGCCTCTCCTGGGATTCCTTTTAATGTCATTTGACCCTTTGGAATAAGTAATAAAATGTTCCCGAGAACTTCAGCTTGCATACTGTGTTCAGGGATCTTTTCAGATACAGGTCATGTTCTGGAAATTGCAGTACATAGTTCATGAGCGCAGGCAGGCAGGAAGTGCTGTTACACAAACAAACCAACCAACCAACCCCTTTCCAGAGTAGCAGCTGAGACTTTCATAAAATGAAAAATATAAAATACAAGATACTAAGCCAGATTTCCAAATTGACTGTTAAAATATTTACTCTAATAAAAGAAACTTATGTGTAGGTTTTATTTTGATATGAGAAATATGTACTTTACAAATATGTAGCAGACAATTGCCATTATGCATATTAGTATCATGAATGTCCTAATAACTTTGCAAAAATTGCTGAAAGTGTTTGATATTTCCTTGAAAATTATGAGATAATCAGTATTGCAGAAGAAAAAGAATTGCTGCTGTTTTGTTAGGAAGCACTTCCACAAAATGTTCAAGTTCTTCTTATGGTTCAGCTTCTGTAACTGTAACTTCTTTTCTTTATTTATTTTATTTTCCTTTTTTTCTTTGTCCTTTTTTTCTTACCAGCATTATTATTTAGCCTTTGCTAGAAAAGGCAGAGCATTGTAAGGTTCTGTGTGTGCTTTGATGAGTTGGCATCCATGTATGTGAACATATCCCCATCCTTTACGCTCTTTTTTGCACAGGGTAGGAGAGGAAGAGTGATTGTGAAATTCTGCAGCAGCAGAACAGTCTGCATAGTTTTTGTTTCATGAAGCACTTCTTTCGATGGAAAATCCTGGATGCTTTATATATTTCATTGCCTAGTTCCTGATAACAGAAGTGCTTGACATTGTCTGTCAATGGTTTACTCTAGCCACAGTCCTTACAATAAAGTGGAAATGACTGTTTTTGTAAATAAAAAAATAATACTTAATTTCATTGCTTAATTATTTATATTATTTAAGTGTAACTTGGGCTAAAAGGAGAGGAATTCCACTCACTGCCAAAGCTTTTGATGAGATTGTTTTCTTCCTACAAGTTATTGTTGGTGCTTTTAGCATAGGCAGTTGTTTATTGAGTTCAGGTAACTCGTCTAAACAGTACAGGAGCAATTTGAAAAAAAAAAAAAGCAAAAGAGGAATCAATTATTTAATTATATATACTCTACCATGCATTTTCCTTTAGTAAATTAACAGAATTAATATATTTCATGTATATATTGTAGAAAAAGTTAGTTGCTGAAATAATAACTTATGTTCATTGCCATATTTATATATTTACAATACATACATTTTTGCTACAAAGGCAAGAAAAACTCAGTAATAGTTGGAACTAAATTGCTTCAGGAAATATCTCAAATCAACTGAAACATATTTTACCATTTACAGACTTTTTAGATATGCTGATAGCAAATTGTTGCAAAAAGCAGTCTGAATCCTAGAGTTGAAGAGTAATATTTATGTGAAATGAAGGAATGTATTTAGTTATGGCACGTTACTACCACATAGTGGAGAAAGCTAGAGCAGACATAAATAGTTTGAGTTTGGATAGTGTTATGTTTTTCTTGGTGTCGAAGAACCCCCCAAAACATTTTATGGCTTATTGGATGTACTTGGTTTGTTAAACTCCAACTCTCCTTTTTTTGTTCTGTTTGTTCTCCCCAGTGGTAGTAGTTGCAATGATGCATCTTGCAACCATTGTTTGAGGTTGATGCTTTTCAACTTTATTTGTTCCTTATTTGTCCTTAAATAATGCATACCATGAGTGTTGGTAGACGCATGCCTGGTCCGTCTCCAGTGAATGGCCAGCCTGGTCTGGAGTCTCCTCTTAGAGTGATGGTCTAGTGTGAGGGCAGCCACTGCTTTTAGTTGCGAGTGTTAACTTTTGATACTTTGTAGATTAGAAGTAAGGCTGCTAATGAATTTGTAACATCAGTCCTTTACTATCCTGCTTGGCCTGGTTCTCATTTGTGTCACCTTGTGTTTTGTGTCACCCTTTCTGTTTGTCCTTTCCTACCTTTGGTCTCTCCCCATCCTTTATTCTGCTCCAGCAGCAGAGAGACCACAGACTGGCCCCACTCTGCTTTTCTCCATCAGTGGCTATTGGAGATTCTTCTATTCCCAGCAAAGTGTGTGAAACACTTTGTGTGAACTGGAATAGTTCATGTCTGCTTGTGAACCCCCAAGAAAAAGAACAGAAAGAGAGTACAAAGCTGTTGACCTTCACAGTGGGTTTAAGTCCCACGGGGTTTGAGGGTTGAACCTATGATGAAGGCTGACTGCAGAGCTTTGGGGACAACAGATGCATCTACCCTGTCTTCAGAAGTTGCCAGTCCTTGTGAATTCAAGAAAGGCTGCCCTGGATCATACCAAAAAGCCATTTGGCTCATTAGGTTGCCTCCAACAGCCACTGCTATGAGATAGAGGAATAGAAAAAGCCCCTTTCCTGACATCTACTCCCGGCCTTAAGTGATTTGGAGCCAAGACATCTTTGTGTTTGATAATATTTAAGGGATTTTTTCCCCATTAATTGTCAAAGGCCAGTTTGACTTCTGTAAGCTTTCCACCACTGTAAAGTCCTGTGGCAGTTTCTTAACTGTGGGTTGCGTGAAGAAGTCCTTTCCTGCCTGGTTTTACCTGGCAGCAGCTTGTTTACCTGATAACCCCTGGTTCTTGTCTTGGAACAGATAACAAACAGTTGTTTTCTACTCACTTTCTCTATTCCAAAAACGAGTCAAAAGGTGTTTGTGACACTTTTTTTTTTTTTTTTTCCCAGGCTCAAGAATCTTAATCTATTTAGTTGTTCTACCTATTAAAGCTTTTCTGTGCTTTTTTTCATTCTGGTGCCTTTTAATGTATTTTTTCCTTACATTTTATTAGTTTTTTGCGGTGCATGACTGAAGTGGTATTCCAAATGTGGGCCAGACAAATGTGTAAATCCACTAGGACATAATGAAGGTTTAGCAATATTGTGGTACTAAGTTGGTCTGTAATTTATTTATTTTTTATGTTGTCATCATCAAAGATTTAAATGCTATCGCTGTCACTAATTGGCAATGGGGGAGTGCTGTTAAAACCTCTTACTAAATATTTAAAACCTTCGCTTTGAAGAACTGTGTAAGAATGTCTGTGCGTGTGGTGGGAGTGACTGGCATTAACATCTTTGTAGGAGACTGAAGTTCTGTTAGAAATCTTTTAACACGTTATAAAGTCTTTTTACAGTGCTGGTGACAAAAAACATTGCTGATTAGCACACCTAGCTTTTAGCTGTGGTCAAGTACATTTGTTTGCCTAGTAACAGAAATAAAATAGTATGGGCATTGCATAAAGCTGCAAAATATAGTAGTTATAAAAGTGCTTTCGTTTTATAATAAGCTGTTAAATATGAAAGGACCTTGTTTTTGTAAATGCAATCTGATAGTATTTTGGATGTCCTAGATTTTTGAATTTTTGGGTTCTTGCCCAACACTCATGCTAATGGATTATTTTAGTCAATCTTTTATTTAATTTGCTTTCATAATGCATGAGGCTCTTCAGGACACCTGTGTCAGAGTCCAGAAGAGCCAAGAAGGCATTTCTAGTCTTTAGGAAACTCAGACAAAGTCTAGCAATGAGATCAGACAGCTTCCTGAAAATAGAAGAGCATCTAATATTTCACCTCGGAGAAGAATTTGTCTGAGGATTAAAAAGGTTATTAAATGGTTATAGTAAGCAATGAAGGATAAAAATGACTAGAAGTTTTTAGGTCCCACAAGATTGGTGCAACAATATTATCTTGGAAGGAAATCCCAACACTTTGTTACTTGAGCTGTTGAAAATAGAAATGATGTGAGATGTCTGTTAGGATGGTCTCCTGAGTTTTTCTTAGGGTTATCTCCTTTTTTCTCCCAGCTCATTTTCTTTTTCTTTCCTTTCTCTTTGAGGAGGGAAATTGCTTTCTTTTCTTTCCCCCTTCTTTCAACTTTCCTGGCTACTGAAGAGGGGAGTAATCCCTATTAGCCTATTTGTTCTCCATCAGGCTGCTGTACTGAGACAGGAGAAAAAACCTTTGTTATTCCTGAATTTCTGAGGGATTTTGAATCCTCATGCTTTTATGTGTCCGTTTTGCGACAAAGTCCAGTGCCTGACTCATAATTTCTAAGCATTGCTGTAAGCGTTATCTTTATGTAATTCTTAAGTTTCAAAGCTTCAAATAAGTCTACTGCTTGCTTTAAACTCTCTGATTACATATTATTTTTCTTCTGTTTGAAAGCGATACACACTCTGTTGGAATAACAGGAATAGAACGTGACATGGATTTACATTCTTTTACATACAGATATTAGTATTTCTGTCCATAAATATTGAATTTAACCTCTCAAAATAGTATATAAGGAATTCCTGCCTTGCCAGGAGAAAATTTACCTTTTTTTATTGTGGTAATTATTGATGCATTTTTCTATTAACCAGAAATCATAGCTCAAATACGTGCTTTCAGCGTGGTCAGCTACAACAAATACATTTTCTTTTTTCTTCCACATCTAATCCCAAAGTCAACTCTGTCTCTAGCGGATATATAAAATTTACTATAATCACTTGGGGGAGGCAGGGAGGATAAAAAAGAGCCTTGTGATTAAAGCCTTGGCCTCTAAAAATTGATTTGCAAGATTAACCCCTTGCCACACACCTAAGAATCTTGAATTAATTCTATTAAAAAAAAATTAGATTCTAGTGGTTAGATTTATAGTACAGTCTGCAAACAATCCCTGCATGTATTGGAAATATTCTGAAGTGAATAATTAACTATTGAATTTATTTCAGGTCTTTCTCACTTTTTGTGGTGAATTTAGTAAAAATTCATCTTGGAATACCATTAACTAAATGCATATTTTGCTGAGAAAACATACCACCTTGTGTTTAACATGGTGCCTAATTGTCCACCACAAAATAGGTTTTATATTAATTTGGTAGATGCCCAGAGTACTTTATTAAATGATACTTGCGGCTGACATGATGGAGAAAAAAAGATTTTCTGTTGTGTTCTGTTAAAATACAGTGTAGTTGTTAAATGTTTAACAAGTTTTTGTAGAAAAAAATACAAGTGAAATTATTTAATATATAAAACAGAAATGCAGAGCAACATTAGTTTTTTTTCTGTTTGGTTCAGAACCTACCCCTGTCTGCCATGTCACTAAATTTTGCAAGAGTCAAAATTAGTAAGTGAAAGCTACTCCTTACTATTATTTTTGCTTAGTATTTAAGGTATTTATAATAAAGTTCTTTATTCTAGAAATGCACACTTCATAACCCTTTCTTATCTTAAATGTCTGATCTGCACCACTTACAATGGTTGATAGGAATAAGTCATGGACTTCTACTGCAAATTTCTATTTGCTTCTTTGATCATAAGCCAGGTGGGCTCTGGTGTTTGTTTACTTCTTTATTTTAGGATTCTTCAAAAATATAATACAGAGTGAAGTCTTGGTCCACTGATTTAAAAATCTTATATAATTGTTAACAATGCAGTTGTATGAACCTTCCTCTTGACTTGTCTAGAAGACATCGCTAACAAACTTTTGGAGGTCCTTGCAGGACAGTGTAAACATTGGTCTTGCACTGATCAGCTGATTATGCAGTTTAAAGCCCTTCGTAACCATCCCTATCCTTGATTTCTGATTGTATTCAGGATAAAACCAGTATTATTGAATAGTTCTGTCCATGAACTTGACTTGAAGTCCTCATGAAAAGCAGGCTCATAGCATAGCCTTCAGCCTTGTCCTTGAACTTTTTGAGACTCCTCAGCTGAAGTTTCTTCCCTTGTTGATCCCCCAGTTGCTTAAGACAGTATGTACTCTTGCTTGCTTCGATTGTCCTGTTCTTTGGTTTAACTGAATGAAACCCTTTGAGATAAAGCGTATGAAGTACATATTTTGCGTTCCTGTGTGTTTACCTACAGTACTGTCTGACCTTAACATTCAAAAATCACAAGTCAAATCTTCAAACTCTGACTTTCTTTAAAAATCATAAGACCTGAAAATTAATATATTGGTTTCCTGTTAGTGCTCCCTTGATTTAAGCCATTCTGAATGTGCACTATATTTTCCAATTCTCCTCACAGGAATGTGTAAATAGAAAAATGATTTGAGTTAACGTAGAGATTCTGAGATACAAGTATCCATAAGGACTTTAAGAAAACACCAGGTATTATAAGGTTTGCCACAACATTTGGAATACCATTTGATTATTATACAGACAGCTATTATGTCAGGCAAATAACAGTAGATAACAGAATGTAATACTAATAAACCATTTTACTTTTTATCAATTTACATAGTTGGTCATATTCTTTTATTTCTTAATTTTTTTTAATTAGGAAGATTAGCAAGGTGCTAATATGTATTTTAAATAGTTTCAAACTCTTCCTTTTAGCAAAGATTTCATGAGTTTTGTAGTTAATTGTCTAATGTTTAGTTATGTTTGAAAGAATGTTAACTGTTGTTTAAATGGATCCTATATTTAAACTCTTTGTTTCAGCAGTTTGAGAGCAATTACCATTTATTTCTGAATTGTGTTAGAATAGAGGCCCTGCAAGCTTTATCCACATACTGTGGTGATAACAAGAATCAGATGCTCACAAACTTCTGTTTAGCTGACTACTTATGAAAATTTCTCTAGAGGAAAAGAAATTAGGATAAACAGTTCTACAAAATTCTCAAAACTTACAATTAGTTACAGAATTCTGAGAACCTAAAGTATACCAGTTAAAAAAAAAGGTCTCATAGTTACAAATTCTTAAAATGCTGGTTTTGACAGGCAAAACTTCAGAAAAAGAGAGTGAGGCCACAATTCAAAGCTCTTAATTTGTTATACTAGAAAGGAAAAAAAAATGGTTCTGTATTAGTTCAGGCCAACAACTTGGCAGGAATTTAAATCTGAGTCCAAGGTTTCTGAAACCAGAGGCTTGGGAATGTCATCAGGTTTCAGGGCTGGTAACGAAGGGGAAATGCAGTGATTTCACAGATAGCTGAAATATACATCATAGTCACAACGTTTAAAAGAGTTACAATGTTTAAAAGAAAACTGTAGAATCACATATGATAACAAACAGAAAGAGGTGTGTGAAGTGTTGGTGTTGCATATGTTCCTTGTTGCTAAGTAGTAGGGGGGTTTTTGAGTGAAAAAAATAATGAGTTTCTAGTTGTGGATCAGGATGAGTTTTATGCCAAGAATAATGTGGCTGAATGAGGCAAATATTCTTGAGTCCTTTACCTACAACTTTGGTAGCTCATAAATGATTTCAGAGTGGTGTAGTGTTGTGGAAAGCTACACTTACTAGTACTTTGTGGTGGTGGTTTTTGTTTTGTTTTGTTTTTTTTTTTTCTCTTTCTGGGATGCCACTTAATTTCTTTCTGGAAAGTGTCTTGGGAGCTCTTACTGTGAGAGGCAGTTGTTGAGCAGCAGCAAAATCCCTCTGTGACTTGTCAAATCATCTTCTCTCAGCATTACAGTGTATGAAATTAATGTGAAATTTCTTAACCGTCCTTCTAGAAATACCGTTCTTTTTATGATGGTTCTGAGTTTACAAGATTTCGTTCTTAATATAGGCAGAATAAAATTTTATGTCGAAGATATTATTCCTTTGTTTCTACCCTGATTTTAATGAAAGTCATGGTCATTGAAGGGAGGAAGCTGCATTTTCTCTGCAATGTTCCAGTGGGAAAACAAACATGAGTCCTGTTCTTGCACCTGCTGCATTGAGGAAGGGGAGAGAGGCAACACTTTAAGGAAAATAAACCATGTTTGCGCTTCTGTCATAAATTGCATTGCTTAAGACTAAGAAATGTTCTCATCCAGCTACGTTCATGTAGATGATACAGGAGAATTCTCTTTCCTATGTCTGTGGTCATTCTTTGTGTTACACCGGCTGCAGTTCTGAGAGACAGAAATTAGGCTGCTTGAAACTTCCTCATTTCCATCCCTGTTGTTTTTGTAGCTTGCCAAACTCATTATTTGTTTTAAATAGGCAATGAAAAGCCATTTCTCCTTGCCTCCAGGAAATCTTTGTTTTAATGTAATTTGTTACTGTAAAACATCATAAGAAATGTACTAAAACTGTAGGAGACTGAATCAAAACTGTTATTGAAAAATGAACTTACCTCACATTTTACATTTTCTTTTGGTGTTCACAATAAGTGGTTGGGAGAAGGTGACACCTGCTAGAATTTTATAACCCAGTTTGGTTACATGTAAGAATTAAAAATAAAAACTCTGCTTTAAAGTTGTAACTTCAACCATGAATACTAGAAAAATTTCAGTTTATGGGTGTCTTTTCTCCAGTTTTTCTTTGATCAAATTCTTTAGAGATTCGTTACCGAAAGTATTTGCTATGCTCAACTTTTCACAATCTGTTTTCCTCCAGTTATTGTGAAGCTTATTAGGGATGAGAAATCTGTTTGCACTTGTACATCTTAAAGAAACAAGGTCTCACAAATCAATGTAAGGGACAGAACAGTGATCAAGAAAATATTTCTTAACAAATACTTTCAAAACAAATCTGCCAGTTTTTCAAATGGAAGGAAATAAGCACTTGATGCAAAAGGCTGGTTTTTAAGGTGGCATCATCTAACTCCTTCACTTTTAATTCCATCCACACATTACCTTTTTTGTTTTTTTTGTTGTTGTTTCTGTGGGGACTCTCTTCTCTGGCCTGCCTCTTAAATTTAAATTCTGGTAGTTGAACTGTGTTGGTAAGTAAGAAGAATAAAAATATTAGTGTCATTTTATTTTTCTCTGTGCATAAAATTATTTTATTATAGGTGTTTCTTCTTCTTATAGCATGCATATCCATTCTGTATCACTTTATCTTTTTGGAACCTTTTCTTTTAAAAGGTAATAGCATAAAGTTATTGTCATTTTCTTTCAAACTTGTAAGCTTGTTCTGTTTAGTTCAATGTGCAAGATTAATTGAATAGACTATTTTTATTTTGCTGGATATAGTATTTTAAGGGGAAGACCAGTTTACCAGGAATACAAAATACCCTATTTAATATGAGTATCGTTGAATAAAAATTGTGGTTTTAATGATATTTGTTCCTGATTCATGGGAATGTTTTTGATTAATAGGATTCATTGGAAGAGCCAGATGTGTGAATAAAACAGAATTCTACTTGCATTTAAAATTGCCAATATAAACTTAAAAGCAGAGAGATTAAAAATATTCCTTATTTAATTTAAGACTAATTGAAAATACTGCTTACCCTTCATATTTATTTTATGGCTTGGAGTTGATTAACTACACAGGAAGAGAATGTTGTGTTGCTGTGATGTTCCAAACGGGCCAGTTGGTTTCTGGTCCATAGTGATACCAGTTTGCTGTTCCAACAAGTTTGTATTGTTAAAAAACACACGGCAAGGGAAACACACCACGCACCATTAAGGGGAAGTGTGTATAGAAAGGGAAAGGTACGAGTACCGGAGTTGCACATCTCTGGTGCTCTGGTTCTTCTACGTCTCATTTTCCTTCACACTGTGAGACAGGAAATGGAAGTAGCTCAGAGCTACCTATATATATTCCTCTTCTCTCAGGGCCAGATGCAGAGGTAGGATGCTTGCCATGAGCGAAAGTAGCTTCAGGTGTTGTTGCAAAGGCTCTATGTAAGTTCCCCAGTAAAATTCACTTCTGTCTAGCCAGTGTCCTGTTGGAGAATAAATGGTGGCTTTGGGAAGCTGTGAAGCTGGTAGGTAGCAGCTGCTCTGTTCCAGTGGTGTACTGTATGGCAAACGTGGTGGGGCAACCATCCTCAGCGTTAGAAGTGGATCAGGGACTTAAAAAACAGAGTATAAATGTGTTTAGTCTGAAACACACATCTCTTTCTTAAGTCTTCTGTTAAGAATGGCCTTTCTGCATCTCACCAATCATCCTATCTCCAGTGAGAGTGGGGAGGCAGAAGAGTGCTTGAATGCAGGCTCTGAGAAGTGTGCAAAGAAGGCGAAGCTGAAGGACATCTAGGCACATTATGAGCAAAAGGACAAAATAAACCGATGGGCAAGCGCGCACTGAATAGATACTGCATGGGGACAACGCTGTGCTGAGTCCCTTGGCCTCTTTTTCCTCAGTATGTGAAAGCATCTTGGCCACACCTGGAATCTCAAAGCATGGGAATCTTGTTGTATGTGTTGACAGAATTTGTTTATCTGATTCAAGTGTAAGCCACCTTTCACCTATAGCGGAACTCTTCTGCACTAACAGCTTAACTCTGACGTCGTGAGCTCGGCGCTGGTAGTAATTTCCCACTGACAGTCTTCGTTACGTTGAGTTTCTGAAACGTCTGTCACATCAACATCCTCATCTAAAGCCTGGCATTCCTGTTTCTCCATCTTGTTTGTCTGCATTGTTTAAGTGTCTCTCTTCTGTTTTAGCCTAGTTCGCTATTTAAGCACAGTCGCTTTCTATCCCGTCTCTTATTTGAGTATACATTGTTACTGTGATTCTTCCACAAAGGATTCATCATCATCTTAAACTGTGCACTATTCAATCCTTAACGGCTTTTCTCAGCTATTAAAATTTCAAAGGTCACAGAAAAGTATTGAATTAAATTGCTGACACTGCTCCTTTTCGGTTTAGATGAAGCCTTCCTCCAGTACGTGCTCACTCTGTTTCTTCTAGTTTTGGCAAATCTGCTTGGAATTATTCTTCCCAGAATTAGCCTCTCTAGGGAGATACAGACTTTATATTCTTTTACTTATTCTCTTTCCCGTCTATTCACCTCTTTTACCCATATAAAAAAGAAAACCCTTCTTAGTTCTGAAAATGATTGGAATGATTTGATGACTTCTGCGTGTGAGAGAGAGGAAGATTATTTTCTTCATTCTTGATGCCTTTTTCTCTTTTCAAGGAGTTCAAGCTGGCTTTTTGTTAAGAGAAATTGCTTGCTGGTTGAATCCATTAACAAAGTTCTTGCATTGAACTTGAGATACCTGTGGTTGTCTCATGGTGGGTACTGGAATTAGTTCTTCATGCTCAGCAGGAGGGGAAATGTGGTGTGTATGAGAGATGAAAATGAACAGAAAAGTGTTTTGTGATTGTCCATAGTGTTTAGTAATATACTGGTGGGAATTGATAAAATCCAGTTGATCTGGAGGGTCCTTAGCAGGTCAATCGGAACCATTTGGAACTGGAGAATATTCTGCAGATGTGAAAATGACAGTTCTCAGTGTTCGTCCCGAAAAGTTAAGGCTACAAGAGAGAATTTCTTCCACAGCTCTGATTAGGATTCAGTCTTTATTGCTGCCATGTGTTTACTATTGATTGAATGAAAGTAAGATAAAAACTACTCGTATTATATCCATGCTTTTTAAAAAAATACTTTTTTTTTTTTTTAATTATTGTAGATTCAAGTTAGAATCAAATACCAACTCCAGAAACCTAAGTAAGGTGACCTTGTAAATCTGGTTGCTTAGAATGACAGAATCTCTGCCTGGAGGATTCACAGGAATTGTAGTTTTGTTTTCAAGTGAGAATTCTTTTGTTACTTTTGACACTAGTTGGAGGCTTTGAACTCTGGTCTCAGTCAAGACCCTTGGGAGAAATCTCTTTTCCTTCCAAGGGAAATAATGGAGAATGGTTAGTTCCTCAGAAGGTTGTTGGACTCATTTTCTGTCTAGACTACTAGAAGCCACAGATAATTTGGAAGTAGAATCTAGAAAATACAATCTGGACTGTGACTGCTTAGAGTACACAAATGGCAGTTTCTGGGGTACTGAGAAAAAATTTGGAAACACTCTGGCAACATAGCTGTTGAACAACGTGGTAAAACAACTCTTTCTAACTTAAGAATCTAAAATTATTTCTGTGACTTATGGGAGTGTATACAGGTTTAGTATCAAAGTAATGAGAATACAACCCTAGAAGAAGTTGAATTGGTAAGTTTTCTCAGTCAGAAATTCACCCATTTTATTGCTTGCTCTGCACCATTTTTCTTGGCTATTTTTCCTCCATAATTTGCAGGTTTTTTTTCTCTGTATGTTGGTCTTTTAAGTACAACAAGGACAGTGTTACTAATCCCGAGAAGGTGCTACTGATGATCTTTTTAGCAGAAAACAGGGCTGGAAAGGATCTTGATGTTACCCTGTGTAGTGGGTTGAGCTTGGGCAGCAGCCAAGACCCACACAGCCACTCACTCGCTCTCCCCTCCCACGGCCAGAAAACAGAGTAGGAACAGCAAAAGCAAGAAAACTCGTGATTCGAGATAAAAGACAATTTAAAAAGTGAAGGAAAGAGGAAAGAAAAACAAGTGATGCAAAGGAGAATCACTCACCTCCTCCCATAAGCAGACTGATGACCAGCAAGCTTCTGAGAAACAACTACCTTGGAAGACAAACCCTCCCCTTTTGCTACCTGAATTTTATTGCTGAGCATGATGTTATATGGTGTGAAATATCTCTTTCACCAGTTTGGATCATTTGTTCTGGCTATATCCCCTCCCAGCTTCTTGTCCATCCCTAGCCTACTTTCTGGAGTGGGGGCAGAGAGAGGGGATAAAAGAGCCTTGACGCTGTGCAAGCACTACCCAGCAGCAGCGAAAACACTGCTGTGTTATCCACACTGTTCTCCTCACAAGTCCAAAACACAGCTCCATACAGGCTGCTGTGAAGAAAGTTAACTCCATCCCAGCGTGACCATGGTTTCCTCATGTCCCAGAGTGGATTCGTCAGAGCAATACACTTCTCCCAAATAAACACATGTTTATTTATAGTTATTTATATTTATTTATTATATTTATTTATGTTTGGGCTTTCTCTCTGTGTGTATTTCAGTTTGGTACACTGATGTCTTTTCAGTAAACCACTTCTTGTGTTTTGATGGTGATGAATGTAGGGAATGTGATAGATTTTTTGATCAGAAAACTTGCATAGAGCTAGTGTGGATTTGAAGAGTGATTGCCTTTAAATGCTTTAATGGCTCTTTAGAGTACTTAAATTTTTAAGAATTATATACATTAATTAAAAATTTTGGCTCAATCTGTGATAGAGATTGAATGATTGCAATGCTGGCACAGCACACAGGCCATCAAGGCTGGTGTTGCAACTGCTCTGTCTTCAAATTTCCCTGGCTGCCCTCAATACCAGTTTCTTTCTCATTTCTGTAAACATACATGCCTCTCCCCATCATTTTGCCAGTTGAGAATAGAGTGGTGTTAATGAAAAATCTTAAGGTTTTATCATGTTTTTTCAGTTGTAACAAAAAAAAAATGACAGGCCCTGGTCATTTGGACAAGGGTGACAATTTACCTTTCAGTGCCGGAGAGCTGAAATCTTCATGAGTTTTTCAAAGTACAAAGTTTAATTTTAATAACAGGGAGAGACTTTGATAAATTCTAATTTTCATCTCACCATCTACCCAGTGCATCAAACTTCCTGGTAGTTTCAGTAATTGTATGTCAGCTTTTAGGAATGATCTAGTACATGTGGGTCAAAAAGTCTGATAAGATGATAATATTTTAATAACATTTTAAAACAATTAATTGCTCTTGAACTGTCAAAAACTCGAATTCAGAGAGAAAGTGGTGTGGCTTATGATCTATGATAATCCTATGTTTGGGAAAAATAAGTTTGTTTTTCACATAAAGACTGTTACACAGAAACTGTAGAGACGTTACCGCAGGGGTTGTTCCATTGTTCAGACTGCTTACACAGGTGAGTAGCTTAGCAGGAGCTAGTTTGAGAAACAGGTCCTAGATTTTGTATCCCCTATTCTTCATTTTCTGTTTCAAAACTGGACCTTAAATTAACTGCTCTTGAAAGCTCTCATGTATTTTTCTTTTTATAAAATTTTTATTTAGATGGTTGACTTAAAGGGTAAACTTAAAGTTACTATCTCTCTATAATGAAAATAAAAGATTTTTGATTCTCCTAGTTGTGCCTCAGTGTATGTGGGGCTTTTGAAAAGTAAAGTATTAAATACTTACACAAAATGCAAAGCTTGACTTGAAGTGTTTCCCTGTCACTAACTACATTGGCAGAAATAGGTGCAATTTTATACATGAACGGTTTTGAATTAAATGAGAGATACACTAAGTGCCAAATTAGCATTAATTAAATTGGCATACATCTATTACTACTTTCTGTAGCCATCGGAATATTGCCAGCTAAAGTGCTCTTTGGTTGACACGTGAACATACATTGTATGTTCTCTGACTAATGTTTCTTTGAATATTTGTCAAAACAAGGCAGTGTTAGTTTTACTTCTGTGTTGCTACAGAGCTCAGCATGGGAGTGCCCTTAGTATCTCAGGCTCTTCTTGTGGTTTTATGCAACAGAAATGGAGGAACTGGAAAGAAAACCGTTTTGCTGTAGAAGATCTTGCATGTTGGTTTACTGTGGAGTGTACTAGCCTTGCATGCAGCAGCTGAAGAGGCAGCAAACAGGTCACCAGAAGCCTTGAGAAACAGAGAGCTGGGAAGGCAGCCTTAGACTGAACTCTTACTGACGGAAAAATACATTCCCAAGCTTGGCATCCGAGCCTGCCACTGCCAAAAATATCTGTAAATGGTCTGTACTGAAACACATTAGGGAGAAAAGGTTAAAAAGAAGCACAGTATTAATACTACAAACAGGAGGAAGCAGTGCCAAGACAGTGTTGGATTTATTCTCTGGCCAGTTTTCTCTTTAGCTGCAGGATGGTAGAAGGCCAAAGCGTGTGTTGCAGACTGTGTTTCATTCACACCATATAGAAGCTGAAGAGGAGGGGTGCTGTGCAAACATCTGCTGGCAAACAAGTTTTGGTCCACTGTTACTGAAATGCCAAATAGTTGGGGTTTTTGTTAGTGCACTGTTAGGGAAAGTTTATTAATCCTATTAAAGCATATCTGTCCTATTGACCTTACATCTTCAAACAGGAGTGAGAAACTGCTTATGTTTTAAGATTTAGGATTAGAAGAGTGCTAGAACTGTTAATGCTGGAACAAGGATATTATACTATTAAAAACGATTGTTTGAAGTGGGTATTTTTATCTTTTTTTTCTTGGCAGTCTTACACTTCTTAGTTGTTGTAATTGAACATCTAAAACTTGCCAAAGTTAAATAGAATGTAGGAAGAACATACTTGTTCTTAATTGACATCCATTTAGAAGTTGGAGAATGGTGGTGAAGAAAAAAGACACTTTGCAGAACAACAATATTTCTGCTAGATTCTAATACTTATTTCTCTTACTGTGTTTTCAGTCCTTGAAATATAAAGTAGGATTTTTTTTTAAATGCTTTAAAGCTTAAGAAAAAGATAATGCCTAATAGATGAAGGTAGACAGGAGATGCCAAATGTCATAGAATGTTGAAGAACCAATTTAATTTTTTTTGGTGCAGCGCTGAAGTGAAGAATCCGAACTGTCCCGATACCGCACTTTGCACTCACTGGAGTTGAGTGCACTCACAGTAAGCAGCTGTTATATAGCTCAGTGTTAAACACAATAGTGCAAGGGTCGTATCAGCAAAAGCAAAAAATTAACTTCCCGTGTTGTGTTGGAGAATTTTTGCACGTGCTGTTCTCAAATGAAGATCTGACCAGAAAGGTAGTGTTTGCCGATTCTAATTAACGAGATAATCATCACGCTTTTCTGCATTGCCTCCACAGATGTGACTGACTAGCTGGCTTCCCCCCTGCCTTTGTTATACTTACCTAGGGAAAAAAACTTCTATGTAGATTTTGTGGTCAGCTGAACAGCATCATTTCCTTGACTTGAAGTCAGAAATAGTATAAAGATTGCAGATGAGTTTCAGTACTTCGATTTCAAAGAAAATGGCATGAGCAAAACCATCTCTCTAAATTGCTGAAGTATATAGTTTGAAGACACTTGAAATTAAAAATGTAACTTTCCATTTCATTTGAACTTTTATCAGAGTGCTTGTAATATTTAGGCAGGAGCAGTGTGTTAATAAAACACAGCAAAATAATAGAAAAATCACTCAAGCTTGAAGATAAATAGGTGATTCTTAAGTTGTTTTGTATAATTCATAAAAATAAGATACCAGAAATAGACAAATGCTATGTCTTATCCCTGGCATTCAGGGATAGGCTGGTTCAGAGCTGCGCCAGGGGAGGTTTACACTGGATATCAGGAAATATTTGTTTACTGAGAGGGTGGTCAAATGCTGGAACAGGCTTCCTAGGGAGGTCGTCGATGCCCAGGGCCGGCCAGCGTTCGGGATGCATTTGGACAATGTCCTTAACAACGTGCTTTAACTTTTGGTCAGCCCTGAATTGGTCAGGCAGTTGGACTAGATGATTGTTGTAGGTCCCTTCCAACTGAACTATTCTATTCTATTCTAAATGGAATGACCACTTTCAGAATCTTTCTGTAAAAAGATGTACAGACGCAGCAGCAGGCCGTGGCAGCCAAGTGTCTGCCCTAATACTGGCTGTTCTTGGCCACAGTAGAAAAGTACCTTTGAAAGGAGTAAAAAAAAATTTGCAGTCGTTTTTAGTTGCAGAATCACTCAGCTAGCATGCATGTGTTCAGAACTACTGATTATTAATGCATACTTAATTCAAGGAGTAAGAGTGAAAGTAGTTCATATATTGCCATTTATAACCTGTCTGCCCAGTGCCGTTCTGATGCTGGTGTGTTTACCTTGCAAGGGACCTGTGTGTGGGGAAGGCGTATTATCTGTGTTCTATGAACATAATTTCTAAATACTGAGTTTCATTCCACTGTTGTGTTGTTTTCAACTGAGAAGTGGCCCAAAGGTTAGGTTAGTTGCATGTGAAATGTTGCTGAGAAGTCACTGCTTCCTCCCTTTCTTCTCCTTTCCTTATGAATACTTCTTTAGGCTGCCTTTGCCTTTTCTTCCAGTTCCATGGTCTCCCAGGTCAAACAGAATGGCTTTCCCATCTTCATCAACTTGCACCAAAATCCAGTCTTAATTTCTTAAAAAAAACCCCACAATGAACAAAATGAATACGGCTTTTGTCATCTTTTTCACCAGTGCTCTGTGTTTTCCTCTGGTTGCCCTCATCACGCTACTTGCTGTAGTGGTACAATACCTTCTGCCTTCTCGCTTCTCCATGTATCATTTTCCTTTTATTTTATTTATGAATTTCCTAAGTTCTACCACTCCCAATGGGGTACCCTCAAGGACTCTTACCTCTCTAATTATGAATATTCCCTTCTCTCTGGGAATTTCATTGTGCATTGTCAGCACTGAAAGGGGGTATACCTGTACATGATCTGATACTGAAGGATCTTGTAGCTCAATGTACGATAAAATTCCTGGTCTCAAATGACAAATTTAGCCTTATTTCTTGTTTAGCAATTTGCAGAGTACAGAACAAAACCTATGGACTCTCGATTTATTTTTGTACACTCTGGGACTGGCAGTTTGTAATTACTATGTTCAGGTGCCTCCCATGGGCACTATCACAATGTATCAGAGTAATTTTTTAACTGACGTAGCTTTGCATCTGCTTCTCTTTAAACTTTGGAGGACAGTGTAGAGGTTATGTCTTTTCCTACTGCTGGCCTTCAGGAATTAGCCAAACGTGTGCAAACATTTGTAATCTCTCACCCAAGAGCAGAATAAATTTGCTGAGAGAATTCTGTAGTCAGTATGCTTGCAGCAGCTCTTAGAGTTTGCTTAGGTTTTATAGCATGGCAGCTAGAAATGTATGTAACGAACAGAAATTAGTTAATTACAAAGCAGCAGCTTGTACCAGTTGTAAATAATGATAGGCACAGAATACAGCACTAACATTAGCAGCTCGTTTTTGTGATATGTTTATATAAGTATACTATCTAGATTTTATAATTCAGTAAAGCTTAAAAAATATTTGTATAGGCCCTACTGACATCTTGCCTTTCTTGTCTTTATTTCAGCATATATATGGTTAAAACAGAACTGCAAATATGCTTTGAAAATACTCTTACTGTATTAAACTACATAATGGATAAGGCAGTGTTTTGAAAGCTACTCCTGCTATTCATATAGAATATCCTCCTTCACTGGGGAACTTGTAAATGGAGAATTCTAGTGTTATATATTACAAGCCATTAGTAATAAGGAAGTGAATTTGACAAGCTAATATACAGTGTAATGACAGAAAAATGGGTAGGAAATTGATTTTCAAGTTCCCAAGTTTAAATGAATGAATGTAAATCAATGTTGCCCATTGTTATTGAGGTCTGTAATACAAAACTGCCAAATTAATACAGATACTTAAATAACTTCATTAAAAATTAGAACTTGAAAATGATTTTTGAACTTGTGTTAATATTTTAAGATATATCAGGATATGTCTAAACAGTGACATCATATTGTGATAGATTCTTAGTAAAAAGTTGGCTTTGGGCACATTCCTCACTGCTTTACTAAGAAGCAGCAGGATTTGTTTTGTTTGTTTGAGTGTCAATAGTCTCAGGAAATAATTTCTTTCTCTCCTGATGAAAGCAGTTCCACGTTGAGAGTCGTCTGAGTTGCCCCAGTATCTCAAAGACTTGCACACCCTTTGATGTCGAATCCTTTTTTGTTTATTAGATCATTAGGATCTGTATCACTATAAAAAAAGACGTAATTGCTTTCGCGCACTGATTGTCTTCTGCCCTTGTATCAGTATAGATAGGTAGTGCAATACTGAAAGTGGAATGTGTGAACTATGGGTTACTTAATAGGCATTATTACTTCAGTTAGTTATGTTTATCAGAGTACTTGACCGTGTTTGCTGCTGACGCAATCAGAAGTTTCAAAATAGCTAAATCTGTTGACATTTTGTGTAGATGAGTATGGGTTGGGAGAGGATCTCTCTGAAAAAGGTTATATAAATTAATTGCTAATGCAGATGTCATAAGAATGACTATAAAAATGCATGGAAGTTACAAGTGCTAGATTAGGGTTCACTTGATTCTAAAGTATTTTGGAAGTATTCTGAAGTGTTTCATGTGATCCTAAAGTGTGGACACGTCTTGCATTCTGCTGCAACCGTCAAATCCTGTTGGTCTGGGTTGTCTGAGTGAATTTTTTGCAAATGTAAACTATGTAAATGTAAATTAAAAGATGAGTCTGCATTTTTTTATGTTTCAAGAAAGAAGGTTCCTGGTCAACAACAAATCTTCCTACTGATGTGGTTCTTAGTTGGTAAAGTTTTATGACCTCAAATAAGAGTAGGTGAAAATAAAGTTCCTATTTGTCCCTACAGCTGAGGAAATCCCAGAACTTGTTGCCAGAAGAGATAATGGCAATTGTTGACTTTACCACATTCAGGAAGTACTCAGTAATTAAAAAGAACCCTTTTTTTTAGATTTTCAGAACATGATGTCCTCATTTGCAAATTAATTTTGAAGGGAAGAAAAAAAGTGTTACTTTTTTGATATTTGGAAAGAAAAGTTGAGAAAGCATTTCATACTGTAGTGATGCGAGTTTTGCTTTCAGGGTTTAATTTTTAGAAGCACTGAACACTTACAAGGGTTTTGTACATTTGTATGTACAAAGGAACAGATAGAAATTAATAGAAAATATGTAAAAGCTATAGTCAATATAATGACTGCTATTAGCAGTCCTTGTTCCCAATGTTTGGAGTCAGGTCCCCCTCCCTACTCCGCCAAAGATTAAAGTCAGGAATAAGAATCCTTGTTTATTTGTTAAGGGACACATGCTGAATTGTTGTTGAAGATGTCTGGAAACAAACCAGAACATGTAATTTGTTTTAATATATCTCATTACCTATCAACAGTGATCAAACCTCAGATGTACCATTTTCTGCCTTGAATAAGTAGCACTGGCTCTTAAATGCATAGAGCTAATTTATTCTGCAAACCAAATGAGATAATCAGTTTTCAATATTTTTCTTCTTAGCTGGCTACAGTTCTGTAAAACTCAAAGTAGTCCCATAATGTCAGTACTAAGACAAAACAGACTTTTAAAACTGCATTTGTAAATCAGAAATTTTAAACTGCAATTGCATAAGCTCTCAAATAAGGCCGACAGTTTTCAAAACTGCATTAACTTCATCATAAAAATACTCTGCTCCAAAAATATGAGATGTAAGCCATTGCAGCATGGTATCTTTCTGAGCTTTCTATAATCCAGAGAAACTTCTGATATTCCATAATCAGTTCTACAGCCCAAGGGGAATGGGATATGCTTTATTTATAGGATGATACACCGTGAGGATATTCTGAAGCTGATGAGAGATTTCTGATTACCATCTGCTGCAACTACTCAAGTTTCAGAGTGGATTAACTATGTATACCGAGACCGTAAGATCCTAAATCCAGCTGTAGGCTGTTTATCAGTAGTGGCAGACTATGTAAAATCTCCTTGGGTAGAATGTCTGAGCCCTTGTCTACAGCAAAAGGAACCTGGCACTTGGAAGTCACAGTTTCTCAGTCAAACCACAGATTTTTGCTCCTTAAATGCTACTTTTCCATTTTGGAGAAGATGAAGTTGGAAATTAAGTCTTTTGGGTCTAAAGGTGAGGAGACAGTGGTGAAAATGGCTTTGTAGGAGTTTGCCAAATCAGCAGCCATGGTTTTGCTCTCCAAATAGCTGAAAATGAAGGTAGAACATACTTTTGTTTGAAATTCTAAATCTAACACGTGATTCAATGCAGATCTTAAGATTCTTGACTTCTGTGCATCTTTCTGGTGTTTACAATAATAATTGTAATGTTTGGTACACAACTTTAGGAAACTAAGAACTTTACAATAACACTTTTGAATTTCTCCTCTTAAGCCGCATTGTTGAGGAGGCAACTGTATAGGTAGCTCTAGATATGCCAACTGGGTGACGAGCTTTGCTGAGCACCTTAATTTTGCCCACTTTTTATAGTAAGAAATGCCAATTTGAGTCTCCCCCCTTCTCACACCAATTTTTAGAAAAACTACTGGAATAAAACAATGATAACAGATGTCTGTTTCCTTTTTTCAGATTTCATTAAGGTAGGCTAATACATTTAAAAGCTATAAGGGACTGTAAGAGGGAAAGACAGACAACTAGGTCAACATTGAAAGTATTTAAGTAATCTATGTCTTTTTAGAGAAAGTTTTAAAATATAGGCTTACCTGTTTCTGAAGGAAGAAACTTAATTACATCAATAAGGATAAACCCCCTTTTACTAGAAGAATGCCAGGACCTTATGTAACTTTTGTTGTGCTTCAGTTGTCAGTCTGTCATGATTTTTCTGCTTGACAGTCCTCTATGGCAATTTGCGTTCTTTTTAGGGAGGCTTTTTACTATTGACATATGATAGCAATGTAATTCTGGTACTGGTGAAGCTATATATATTTTTTTCATGAACCATAGTCCAGAATTGTAGCCTGTCTGAAATAGTTTCTTACTCAAATAGATTTTTGCCTTCCTGCAATTTTCTGTGTCCTTACTAACTCCTGGTGCCTGGTTGCTCTGTTAGTTGAACCTTACAGTCTGAAAAGGGTGCAGGGAGGCTTTTTCATCTATTCTTAAACCAGCCACAACAGGAAAGAGAATAAACTGTGCTTAAACTCTTTTTGGCCCAATGCTTTTCCAAGCTAATTTTAGTAAACATGTTTTGTAAAGGCTGTAAAATTAAAATACATGTTCTGAGAGCTTTTTTTTTTTTTTTTTTTTGGTACTTTTTATTGCAGTGGTTGATTAATTAATGTTTGTGGTATGATCAATGGCATTATGAGTAGTAGTTAGAGGCTCTTGTGGTTGAGGACTTGGCAAGTACTTTTAAATGAAAAACACTAGCTAGTTTTTGCAAAATGGGTGGTAATCTTTCTGGCAAGCTAAAGTAGCATTAGCAGAGGAAGAAACACATTTTTGCTGTTGACTAAAGAACTTGCTTTCTAACTTCATGTTATCATTGAATTAATAAAAAATTGTTTTCACTCTTTCTTTCCTCTTAGTTGCCTAGGAGCTATTGGTTTACAATATTGGAAAGTACAGAATGGTAGAATTTACAAATCGGACAGTACTGTGTTCAGGAAATGATGAATCATTTTGGCTTCTGTCATGCTTATTGTTGTTGGGATGCATACTTGTTTACTATGAAGATTTTTGTAGTGTCTGAAGGAAGAAAAAACCACCCATGAAACAAAACTAGTACATATTAAGGTGAATTTCTTATAAAGGTATATGAGGAAGATCATGGAGTCTGTAAGCAACAGGGTCATAAGTTAAATTCTAAAAACGGCCAGAACAAGCTAGTTCTTGTGTAATTTTAAGGCTATTGAATCAAATTCTACTTAGTTGTACTGCACTGCAAATCCAGAATACTTGATTTTAACATTTGGTTTGAGACCAGACTAACAATGAGAATCTGGATGCTACTCTGCAGCTAGTCGTTAGAGAGTGGTTAAACAAAGAAATAGTTTCTGTTGGTGAAATTAGAGACAGGGTAGAGTAGAAATGTCATCAATTTTGAAACCAAAAGTTCTTATTAAAAAAAACCACAAACATATATTTTTAAAATAATTTTTTAAACTTCATTTTGTACCTAGAATTTTTTATAAATTGCTTTGTGTGCTTGAAGAACTCAGGTAGGGTTTCATTTTGGAGATTGCTAGGGCTTGGCTAAGAAATAATATATGCAATAAGAAGAGGAATAGATCATTAAGTTTGATTCATATCTAAAAATGCAGTAATATATTCAATTGTAAGTGCAACCTTTATTATATGCCTTGTAACTGGTAATTGTTTTCACACGTAATCATTATTAAAAAAGGAATCCTTACTCCAGTGTAGTTTCTGCTTATTTGTGGATGTTGACTTTACAGGATTAGAATCGGTTGCAAAGATGGGTTGTAGAGCAGACATGATCTTCAAATCAAATAGTTTTGTCATTGTCTGTTTTGTGTGAACTGGATAGGCTTATTTGTAATCATCACTAATTTTCCTATTTTGCCGGTTTTTACAGACAAAGTCTTTCAGGTTAAACCCATAGAGTCATGTGTTACCCAAGCTGACATATAGAATTAAAAACTATCTATAGATATCTATAGAAGTTCCAGATCAGTCACTTATGTATGAGTCTGTGTATATGCTATGGCTTTTTAAATGCAAACAGTTCTAGAGGATGCTAGAAAACAATTGTGATTCTGAAGTAGATGGATCAAACAAAATACCTCTCCCTCTTGCCAGTTGGAATATGTAGCTAATACCCTTCAGAATGTTCCAAAAGTACAGGACATTCCTTTGCTACTCACTTTATAGTAATTGAATGTATCTACAAATATTTGCATTGAAATGTGAAGGTCTAGCACTCTTCGGGGGGGACTTTCAAAACGTAGAGAATGTTGGGAATGTCACTTCAACAAAGGAGTTTCTGCTTCTAGTCTAGAGCTACGATCACTTGACTGTATATTTAGAAGTGAGGAAATGCCTGGAAATGTTTTCTGACTCTTACTCCTGTGTGTTAGTGAGAACAATATCACGTATCTTCATTTTTATAAAATGTAGGGAATGTGTTGTATAGATGTAGACATGTAGAGAATGTATTGGGTAATACTTTGAGACCAATCTAAATAAACATTTACAATTCAATTTCAGTTTTCATTCCTTTTCGGTGTATTTCACTGAGCTTTCAGAACAAACACCAACTATTCTTTTTCCCACTTATCTGGGCCTGAGATGTTGCGGGTGAACCTTGCAATTCAAATAACCATTTTTCATTGAAAGGAAAACTACTAAGTTTCTAGAAATTCTTATTAACTGTTCCTCTCAGAGCTTGTGTTTATAAATTATTGAATGTACTCAAACTGCTCCTAATCTACAGATCTGGGTAGTTCTTGATAATTGTAAAGGACTGAAAAATCAGCCTGAAGTGTGTTTTGATTAAGTTTTGAAAGCCTGTTGCTTTGAAATTGGGGCACTACTACATGTGACAAATTGTATGCAAACATCCTATAAAATTCTAATGCAATCGTATTTGCATTTGTAATATATATATTACAAATATATATACAAATATATATATTTGTAATAATCATAATTGTATCATTAATGCTAACGAAAAGAAAGGAAATAGTACAGGAGACACATAATACAGGTGGTGGTATTTGACAGGGTGCAGTGCCTTGTGCTTCTTTTTGAAGTAGAAGCTATGTTAGACTGGAAGATGGCTATTTCCTTTTTTTTCTTTTTGTTTGTTTGTGTGTTTATGTGTTATGTGCGTGTACACACCCAGAAACTGCTAAATTTCTTTCCCCTCCTGAGTAGAATAATGTCTGCTTCATTATACTCTTCTGTTCATTTAGCACAGAGCATGGTGTGCCAGGATTGAGGGGCATGGCTTGGTCCCACTGTAGAAACAGGTCCTTTTCTCTTTCAGAAGTTTGATCGTGTACTGTGAAGTGTTCTTAAGTCTAATAAATAAGATGTAAATAGGAGATTATTTTACTATTGAAAATAAAGTGTAAGAAAAGCGGAGTAGTTTGTCCTTTCTGTTTTAACTTTTAAAAAGCATATTACTTTTTCTTGAATTAATGGAAAAACTTCAAGAGAGTTTTCACTCATCAGTCTTTTTTCATGTCAGTTTTTAATTTTTAATATAACATGTTTTGGGTTTTTGTAAATAGCAGTTAATGGAGAGTGTAACAGTCAGTTTTTCCTCTGCTACCACTGTGCTGAAAAGGAATAGGGTCAGCTATTTTGAAAGTGGTTCCAGAGCTGTGCTTTCTTCTGTCTGCAATCCTGAGCTTGATGAACGATGCCAAAACTCTTACTGATCATCTCAATGTGCTTTGTTGAAAGTTTTTATAAATAAAAGAACTGCTGGATTTTTCTACTGATCTGGTGGCATCTGCTACAAATGAGCTTTTTCTTTATACTGCAGGCTTGCTCGACTACTCTCCTTCCAAACCCAAGACATAAGAAAGAGGAGATACTCTTCTACATTGCTGATTTAAAATCTTAGTAAAAGGCTTATAAACTAAACTAGATAATAAAGCTATTCTCTTTCCGAGAATAGTGCAAATTAGTTCAAAACATAGGAGTGGCTATAGTGAAGTAAACAAAGTTCTGTGTGGCAGTGTGACTGACTGTATAAGCACTAAAATATTCTTGATAAATGAGAAAACACCCCGGGTTTTACTGTGTTTTCTCCAAGTCTGTAGTCTTTTCTCTTTTATAAAAGCTATTATCTGTTTTTCATAAAGCCAGCAGGAGACCAATCTTTTGTATGTGCTTCCTGTCTGGAGTTCTCAGACTATGGAAAAATAATGTGATTTTTAAGGTTCTAGGATGCTAAAGTAAACCCTTAAAAGGATTTTTATTTTTATTTTTTTTAAAGAGGCAAATGGTAGTTGGAATATGTTTCCCATATAGTGTGTTTAATGATCGGGAGATCCAGGCAGATCACACCTCCTTAATCGGTCACACCTTGAGGTGATCACACCTCAGAAGGCAGCCAGGTGTGTAATAAACTAGTTACCTTGGCACCAGAATTTAATCCAGAGATTCGCATTTGTGTTTATAAAAGATTATAATTCTATGAGAAGACTTTTTCCAGGCAGGTTTCCTGAGGAAGTGAGTTACTGCCTCTGCCTGCCACTAGCTGATTTCTGCAAAATAAAGGCTAAAGGATAGAGGTCCTGGACATAACTTAGTTTTTTCTAAATTTCACCAACTTTTACAGCTGGGTGGAGGAAATAGGCACTGTTTATTCTTCGTTGCAGTAACTCGGGGGCCACGCAGTCGCTCTCTGTTGTTTCAGTAGTGCGTTACTGAGGCGGCGAGGCGGCTGTATGGCCTGGCCTTTCAGAGCAGGTGTCATCCCACAGGACCTACAACACGTGCTGTCTGGTGGCTGTCCTGCCGGCCACACAGGACTCACACCAGGTAAGCAGGAGCATTGCCGGGCTTGGGAGGGAACCAGAAGGGATGGGAAGGGGTAGTGGAGAGGAGTGTGCGTGATCGGGAAGATCATGGATGTGATCGACAACGAGACTTAGAGCAGCCGTTCAATGTGAGAAGACAAATCTGGCAATGTGAGAAGACGTGGCTTCAGGCTGTGTTCAGACGTGTTGAGCTTGAGAATGACTGTTTTACTCCCTGTGTTCACCTCTGTCGGTTTTGTTAAGAGGGATTCTTTCTGATGTGCCCGTCTGGACTCGGGCCGTCCTCTGGTGCAACAGCTGTACTGGCCGGACGCGGTGCAGTGGGTTGCATTCATGCATGGCACATGCAATTTTAACATAAATTGGAGTCTCTTGAAACATCTGTAGTTTACAGTAGCTGACGGTGACCTCAGAGGTTGCCCCGGTAACTGGTGTCCCAGGAGCCTCTGTAAATATACTTGAAAAGTGGCCCAAAGTCTACATGCCAGTGCAATGGCTAAAAATACTGAGTAATTATGTTTATATTTAAAACTGGTTATATCAAGGTGGTTTTAGTAGCAGTCTCACCCACATATAAAAATAAGAAAAACCTTTAAGATAGCATGCACTTTGAAATTATGTGGGTTGAAAATTCATAAAAAGACATCAGTGGGCACTCTCCCAAACTTGATGATGCCTTCTACTTTTAATATAACGACATAATTAACGAATGAAGTTCATTTACTAAGAATTATATTTAAGTCATTAGATGAGTGACTTCTGCCTTCATATGATATAAAAGGAAGAGGTGTGGATCAAGGTACTTCCACACTGTTGGCCTCAAGATGAAGAAGCCCAGAGGATACAGTATTTTAACTAGGAGACACAAATGATATTGCTGGAGGTGGTTCTTTTATAAAAGCTGCAGTAGAAAACAGTTACGAGACGGTGGGATGTTCAGCTGAACAAGTCTCTCCCTGTCTTAATTCTCCAGGATTCAAGTACATTATACAGTGGTCAAATTAATAAAATTAATGTATTCATAAATTATTACATTAGAATTAATTAATTCATAAAATTGTTTCCCCCACCCCTCCCAATGCAAAATCCATATGGATTAGTATTAGCAGTTGAACGTTTGGTAGTTTAGCAGAGTTTCGGTAAATGCAACTCCTAATAAAGGGATAATTATCTTCATTGTAAGTATTTGTTTCCTTTCTTTCCCTGCCTCTCTCCTGGTTGTGAACCCTGAGCAGGATGTGGCTGAGTAGTGTTGGCACCTTGCAGTGTTTGTGCAGTTTGGAGGAAAAATGAGCTGTATCATCGCTAGCTTTTAGTTGGAAGATGTGTAGTGTTGCCGTAATCATAGAATGCCTATTCCCTCCGTTACCTTGGCTTCCAAAATGTTTTTTTCTTTTGTTTTGTGTATTTTCATGACCAGCTATAAACAGAAATGGTAGAAAGCAGGAAAGCAGTCTAGTTTATTCCATTTAAGAAAAAGTGGGACTTGTGAATCTGTATTTAAATCTTGACATGTGGTGCATATTTAAATTTAGTAGCTGTACAGCTTGGTTTCAAAACATACCTCAATGGAATTTTCCTAGTAAAACAAGAATTTAGACCAGTGTCATGAAGAATTCCTGATTCTACTGTAATTTCAGTAAAATAAGAAAATTAGAAATGTATACACCAGTGACATAATTATTGAATGGTCAATAATATCACTGAACAAAAATATATTAAAATATCCAAAGGTATAACAGCATATACAATTGCTATGGTTGGTATTTTGTAGTAAAGTGAGAGTGGTCTGTTCCGTAAGAAAATGCCGGTTTATTCTTCAAAGGCAATCAAAGTGATACTCCTTAAATTAGTTTGTGGTTACAGAAATAATTTATCTAAATACTGTCTTTAAATAGAGAAAAAAGATTACTAGGTGAACGTTAATGACCGTATCAAGCAAGCTTCAGAAGGTCATGTGTTCTATAATTACTGGCATGCTGTGGCAACATGCAAATAAACCAAAGAAAAACATATATAAAAGTACTACTCGTCTCTGTTGCTATGTATTAAGGAGCTGACTGTGAGGTAAAGAATACATGATTGAGTGCCTTGTCTTTCATGCTTCTAAATCTTAGTCTTATCTTCACATTCTTTATCACTCTTTACCTGATGATGGCAAATAAGTCTGTCCATTTTCCTCAGACTGTGGGCCACATTTGTAACATTTCTAGTCAGTTAAAACAAATTAGCGTTACACAGTGAGTCAGAGTTGCAGTCTGAATTTGGAACGTTTTCCTGAAACTTGTTAAAGTCTTTGGATGAAAGCATCCAAAAGATTTACTGTTGTTTACCCTTCGGGTTCAGCTGTTTTGTTTCTGGAACCAGGCAAGGACAGATGTGTGTGCCGTCTCACCATTAGCACTCATTGCCATCCAGTTACTCGGTTTGATGACTTCTCCACACACTGGGAGAAGTTTGTCAGCTTTTCTTGAGGAGTCTTGTATTGCTAAGTCTATAGGTTGTTCATCTATGTCCATGACAAAAGGATGTGTATGGCAGACTTGCTATTCATAAAGTTATGTATATACCTAGAGTCTGGTTTTGGATGTAGTAATTTACTTTTAATCTCAAGCAGAATTGCAGTCCTGTTACCATACAGCATAGAGTTTTAGGAAAGTTGCCTGTGTAAACATTTCTTTTAGCTGCCAATGTCTTATAAATCAGTGAATAATATACTTGCATGCATCCATAAAATGTATCTATTTTCTCTGCATAACATTTTTTCAGTGTGGCATGTGGGAACAAAACTAGAGTCATAATTCTGTAGCGATGATAGATTCACAGCAAAGTGCAGTGAACAGCTAAATGGAGTAAGGAATTTTGGATGTTTTCATGCATCTTGAAATATAATATTGGTGTTATGATATTGCTTCAACAATTATTAATTAGTTTGGGACTGCACAAGGATTACATTCCTGTAAGTTTTCCCCGAGGTTGAAGATACTCACATTAACATAGGAAGTGATGATGATGTCAGACGATTCATTTTGGGGTGCCTGATTTCCAGCACCTCCTTAAAGGAGTGACTGATTTTTGCTATGGGTCAGGAAAATAGATTACTTGAAAAGGTTTGGTGGAAGCAGCTTAAACATCAATAGCTGCACCAGAAGGTTTGGGGCTATGTAATAACAACATTTCATAATCTTTTTGAACTTTGTGGGGTTTTTTTAGTGCATTGTAGTCTTGTCTATTTTATAGACCCCCAGATTTATCCAGGGAATAACAGGGAAAGTGTCTGACAGTGATCTTGCTTTGTTACCTTTCATGTATCACTTAAAAATGATCCAGAAACTCTGAGAAAACCATAGACTGTAAGTCATAAATCTTCACGAGCACAGAATATATTATCTTGAGGTTTTTCAGAATGTTTATAATCACCATTAACAAGCTAAACAGTAAACTCTGGTATGTGTAGTATTGTTTTGAAGGATTTTCAACACTGCTTCTATCTGCGCCTTCTCATCAACAAGTGAGCAGGCTACATGCTCAAGTGATATCTTTTCTCTCTAATTTACAGAACATAAAAGATGTGTGAATCAACTGATCATTGGCCAGGCCCAAAGAGTTAAATCCAGTTGGTGGCTGGTCACAAGTGGTACTGTTATTGCCCAGAGCCTGGTACTGGGGCCAGCTCTGTTTAATATTTTTGTCAGTGATCTGGATGAGGGGATCGAGTGCACTGCCAGTAAGTTTGCAGATGACATCCAGTCAGGTGGGAGTGTTGATCTGCTTGAGGGAAGGAAGGCTCTACAGAGGGATCTGGACAGGACGGATCTATCGGCGAGGCCAACAGTATGAGGCCAAGTGCCAGGCTGCAACAATGCCATGCAGGGCTACAGGCTCGGGGCAGAGTGGCTGGAGAGCTGCCTGGCAAACAAGGACCTGGGGGTGTTGGTCGATTGTTGGCTGAACATGAGCCAGCAGTGTGCCCAGGTGGCCAAGGCCAATAGCATCCTGGCTTGTATCAGGAACAGCATGGTGAGTAGGACTAGGGAAGTGATTGTCCTGTTGTAGTCAGCATTGGTGAGGCTGCACCTCAAATACTGTGTCCAGTTTTGGGCCTTTCACAAGAAAGATGTTGAGATGCTGAAGCATGTCCAAAGAAGAGCAACAAAGCTGGTGAAGGGTCTATAGAACAAGTCCTATTTGGAGCAGCTGAGTGAACTGGGGTTGTTTAGTCTAGAGAAAAGGAGGCTGAGCAGAGACCATATTATTGTTCTCTACAACTACCTGAAAGGAGATTGTAGGAGATGTTGAGAGATGTAGGGATCGGTCTTGTTTTCCAAGTGAGGAATAGGACAAGAGGAAACAGCCTCAAGTTGCTCAAGAGCAGGTTTAGATTGGATATTAGGAAAAATTTCTTCACTTGAAAGGATTATCAAGCATTGGAACAGGCTGCCCAGGGAAGTGGTTGAGTCACCATCCCTGGAGGTATTTAAAAGACTTGTAGATGTGATGCTTACGTATATGGCTTAGTGGTGGACTTGGCAGTGCTAGCTTTATGGTTGGACTTCATGATCTTAAACATCTTTTCAAACCTAAATGATTCTACGATTCTATGATTTAAGGATTAATGTAGATACTTGTGTATGTGGTTTCATTAGAAAAACAAGCATTATGAATTTTGGTGTCCTGTAAAGATACACTGTAAAACAAAACTCTGTTAGCTGCCTAAATATTGTGAAGATAAAGAAATTTCTAACGCTGTTTATTAGTCGAGCTAATATATCCATAGCCAGTTGCTTTCTCAACATGCTTTCCTAAAAGCAATGCAGTAATTGATATGCTAAAGAGAGAAGCAATCTTCCCTATTAGTGTAATGGAAGGGGGTTGTCTTTCCGCTCCTCACACTGTATATACTGTCTTGGAAATTGTGAAGCTTTTTTTAAGTGTTACTGAATTTGATATATTCAGCTGTTTCATCTCTGAGGCTGATAATGGTTAGTGGAACAGGCTATTAAATAATAAGCAAAGGAGTTCCTAATGATGGATAAAGAAGCCATGGACAGCATTGTCAATTTGTTCATTGAGAATATAAGTAACTGTTGAATTATATTGAAATTATCATAGGTTGCAGCCAATGTGAACCCTCTGCATAATGAATTTTCATTCTGTTTATTTCACACTACCTTTAGGAGCAAAGCCCCCTTGAAAGGAATTGTGTTTAAAACGAGCGAATACATGGAAATGGTTCTAACTTGTGATAAAAATCATTAATAGGATATGTATCACTTCTCTGTTAACTTTTCTTCTTGACAGACCTTTAGCTTCTTTTGTCCTTTAAGGCACCTGTCAACGAAACATGAAAATGTTCATAGTTTGTCAAGAAGGACCTTGGGGTCCTGGTGGCTGAGAAGCTGACCATGAACCAGCAAGGCAACCTTGCAGCAAAAAAGGCAAACGGTGTCCTGGGATGAATTAGGAAGAGTGTTGCCAGCAGGTCAAGGGAGGTGATTCTTCCCCTTTACTGAGTGCTGGTGAGGTCATATCTGGAGTAGTTAGTCCAGTTTGGGTCTCTCCAGTACAAGAAAGATACAGACTTACTGGAGCAAGCCCAGTACAGAGCCAGAAAGATGGTTAAGGGACTGGACCATCTTATATACCGAGTAGAAGCTGAGAGATGTGGGACTGTTCAGCTTGGAGCAGGGAAGGCTTAGGGGAATCTTATCAATGTGTATAAAGACCTGGTGGGGGGGAACGAAGAAGAGGGAGTCAGAGTCTTCTCAGTAGAGTTCACTAACAGGGCAAGGGAAAATAGGAATATACGAAAAAAATCAAGAAATTCCATTTGAACACAAGAAGATGTGTTTCTACCATCTTTGGAGATACTCAGCATCCAACTGGACGTGGTCCTGGGCAATCCATTCTATGTGACCCTTTTTGAGCAGAGGGTTTGGACTACATGATCTCAGGACATCTCTCCTAACCTAAATAGTTCTGTGTGTCTGTGTCGGGATGGGACTTCAGCAATACAAACGTTGAAGTTTGGTATGAGTCAGTATACAAAGACTTTTCTGAACCCTCTATGGATGCTATTGTCATGAATACATGAATATACTAACATTGACTACACTTTTATGGCTTTTATAACAGTTTGTGGTTTTCTTTTTCTGAGTTTTGCCACATGCATGTAGTTCTATTTAGCCATTTTAGTATGATTTCATCTAACCCATGGTCACTGTTTCTTCATTTTTCTGAGTCAGTAGATAAACAGCATTAATGTGTTTTCTAATTTGCGTGCTTTATGATGTTCTGAGGTTGCCATTCATTAGTTTACAGGTGTAATATCTACACTGAAGACTGGATAGAAAAGGTCTGCAAATACAGAACAGGTGCTGCTGAAGTTGTCCTCTCAATTTATCAATTGCTAACTGGTCTTGGTATATTTGAGGCAAAAATGACGAAGGATTATTTATCCATATGTAATGAATTCTCCAATCACTATTAACCTTTTAGCAGCTGTGCACTAGGTTATATTAGTTATCAACTAACAGTAAATATAAGTATTGTGAGGTTGTTTGCTTGGGTGTGGGAAGATAAGCAACCTAGGTGATTGTTGATGGGAAAGAAAGTGTTACCAATTGGTTTGTCCAGGTCACAGAATTCTGATCGATATATTACACTCAAGCTTTTCTTAAGAGTGAAAGGAGGTACACCTTGCAGGGAAAGGCAACCATTTATTCCTAGTCTACATAAAATCTTAGCAGTCTGAGGAAAGAATTATTAGAATTATTAAAGTCCTTACACGGTTTCTAATATATACGCCTTTCTCTGATGTTATGGTTAGACTTCCACTGCCCCTGCGGATGGGTGCTACAGGCAATGGTTTCATTTTGGAGATGAGGCCAAGTGTCAAGGCAAGTTGTTGTTGAGCCTTGAGTTGCCCTGTCAGCAAGCTGACCTTTTTCAGTAAGAATAATGTGTTTTTTATTTTGCTCAACATCTTGCTCTTACCTCGTCATTTCATGTTTTCTGCATATGTTCATGTTTATTCTTTTTTGCCTTAAAACTGTTCTTACCCACTTTCCAAAGTTGCATTCCTTTGGCGGACGGTAACGGACTGTTAAATCCTTTGGGTGTCCAGTATCATCCTGTGCACGTACTTTCAAGACCCCTGTTGTATTCTTAGCTCTGTGCTCTCTGCTTTGTTTTTCTTCTAAGATCACAGACTGTTTGTTCCACACAGGTCATCTACTCCTTATTACTGTCTGTTAACTGCAAAAATATATAGTGTTACATTGCCCAATGACCAGAGTCTAAAACAAAGCAAGTAATAATCATCTGGTCATTAGATGATTGCTGTTACAACTAGACAAGCTAAAACAAAGCTGTAGGCAGGCCAAGACAAATCGAGACAAAACCTGACATGCCCAAGGCTTTTAGTATTATTTTAGCTCGAAGACCATGGCCCCTTAGTAGCAATGTCTACAGCAGAATACTTCAGTTAACCTTTTACAAAGCTGTCATCTCCCCTAAGAAAATAAATCACTTGGGATTGGGGTAATCCGTACGGTGTTAAGAACTCATTTCTGAAATCTTATGGTTTAATTCAGATGTTCTGATACAGACAAAAGACCGTCTTCATAAAAGGAAGGTTCATGACTCTCTTGTGTGTGTCCACCACTTGTGGGTAAGTGGGATGAGTGGCTTTGTTTAAACACAATTTACAGCTGTCTTGGTAGAAATAGAGGACCAATAGTACAGTGCTGGCTTTAAGCGCTTCAGGCAATACATGACTTTCCTAAATTACTGTTTACTACAGTAGGGATTTTGACACAGTTAAGGTCTGTTCTGAAACCTTTCCTGTTGTCACTCAAAATTGCCAGTATCTTCTGTGATAAGACAGCAGCCGTGCTCAGATGAGATAAGCCTCTCTGTAGTTTCTTGCCTAGAGAAGTTGAGGAATAGTCTCTGTAGTAGCAGAGAGCATTGTCTTTGAAGAGGCAGGTACTCTGCACTTGCCCTTCTTGGAGCGGGGTTTGACTGATAATGTTATACAACAAGCTTTTGTTTTTCTTATCGAGCCTTCGGGAAGTCTTGGCAATGCTGTAATGTGTGCTGAGGAAACCTGGGTGAGAGGCAGTAAAGAGAGGTAGTTCAGAGGTTTGGATCTGAGCGTTTTATATAGATTTCATTTATATGAAGCCAGGATGAAAAAAAAGAAGGGGAAAAATTGTTCTTTGCGCTAAAATTTTACTCGCCTCTGGGAGACGGGGCGTTGTGGAAAGTGCCAGAGTCTTTTCTCTGCTTTGGACTCAGTTGTGTCTGCCACAAGGTTAATGGCATGTAGTCTCCAGTAGGACCGTGTCTTCTTGGACGACTTGGGGATCCAAGGAGGTCTGAACTCTTGATCTATGCATTTTTTATAATCTGAAATTTATTCATTCTTTTTTTTTCTTACTGGCTTCCTGGTTTGGGAAAATTTGTGGAGATTAGTTGTCTTTAGATCTCCTCTTTTGTCAGATTTTGTTGAAATCAAGAAATAAATTCTAAAGTTAGGAGGAGGGCTACATAAAGAGACACACATAGACGCTGTGATCCCTAGGATTATTTTCCTAGGAAACCATCTAAAACATAATATATGGTTCATTGGTAGCCCTGGAAACTGCCTGCTTCTATCTCAATCACTTTTATCATCATGAAGCTTGTTCTGCCATGATTTCCTTCTCATAAATCTGTAGCTTGCTTTTAAAAAATAGTTTTTATTGTAACTAAATGCCATTGTGAGAAGTCTGTAAATACTGTGGTAGGGAAAAGACTACAAGGTTCTATAGAAACTGGGGTATTTCTGCTGTATTTGAGTGCAGACCATTTAACAGAGGTTTCTGAAGGCTGAGCTCCTTAAGATTCTGGAAATAAGGTGAACTTGTAGCAAACTACCAAAAGAGACCCCTTTAAAATAGTAAAAGTCTGGAGAAAACTGCTATACCTGGTAATTTTTATTTGTTTATTGTAGTTGTTTGGTAAAGCATACAGATGACTTACTAGGTTTGGTTTGTCAAAGCTATGAACATTTATATGAATTTAAAATCTACAGAGCGTATGGCCTATTGTTTATTGGCTTAGGATAAACTAATACTTTATACTATTTGATTTTTGTAGTCTCTCTCATATCTTTCTGTTACAGGCATCTTGTATTAAATATTTATAGTTCACTGTTCTTTTCTAAGTGCTTGTAACTGTTATGAATAATTAACTAAACAGAGTTAAGGGGGAAGAAGGGCATTGATGTAGCATTCAGAATGAGAATTTCCTATAATTGTTTGACAACTGTAAATTACATACATCTGAAAATCAACAAGGAAAACATACCAGAAGCAGCAGTATGTGGTTAGCAAAGGTACTTGGGGTCATGTCTTCTCTGCCTGTGTGACTACTGAGCGATGGTAACCTAATAAATATTTTTTGTCTAATTCATAGAATCGCCCTCCTTAAAAATAAACAATTATCACTGTTTAATTATCATTGCCATCTAAGTAGTGAGGCTGAAGTAGCAACTCAAAAAAGAATTTGCAAGATAATCTTTATTTATCAAGTAGTAAGTTTTTAAAAGTTTCAACTTTTGTACTTAATTTAATACTGAATTATGCATGCAAACTCTTCATGGCATTGAAGTGAATATTGGTAATGGTCACTCTCCTCCTTGACAAAAAGTAACTTACCTCAAACCACAAAAGCAGAAAAATTCAGCTTGTGAAGTTCCAGCTCTATCTTTGGAATTATCTTATGAAATGTGCTAGTCCAATCACCGTTAGTCAAGAAGCAGGTCTCAAGAGACCATTCATCAATCACTGGAATGAAGCAAATCAGTTGATGAATAGAAAGCTGCAGGGCAAAGTTAATGATAGTTTTTAGAATAAAAAAAAAGTCTACCTTTTATTCCTCTTAAGCCTGAGTGTTTTACTTGGGTAAAATTACCTTTAGGCGGTAATTTTACTTCTGTGTTGCTGCTGGTAAACACTCAGCAACAGGAAAGGATACAAAAAGACATCAGGAACTTTCCAAGACAGCAGATGCCATTTGGGTTGAAATTTGGACAAAATACATGAATTGGCAGTACAGGTGGAAATGACCATTTTCCCACATCAGTGAATGTGAAATTGTGTGATTTAGTCATAACCTTGTGCTGAGAGGTTGGGTGAGATGACCTGGATGGATGTGTGAAAAAGCCAGTCTTTTAAATTATATAACACATCCATGGTCAATCTGCTGCTCTTTTTTTGTGAGCAAGATCCCTTTGACAGTTAAGGCAATATCATGTAGTCGGCTTACCGTAGTAGAGGAGAGACAATGCACTTTTCTGCTTTCTGACTAATTTAGTCGTTTATAACAAACACAGTTATTTTCATTTGTTGCATTTGCAGCATTGAGAAATATGAATCTTGCCTGCATGGAGTAAGGTGTCCTTTTCCATATTATTGTTGGTTTTTTTTAATATTTACATTTATGTAACTTCAGTTGTATCATGGCACTGTAAGACGTACACTCTAGAAACTTGTTTTTGTGAGGTGGCTTGTCGTCTTGTCTCCCTTAGCTCTGGGTGACATGCAGAACACAGGAATGTTGATATTCATAAAACTAAACTTAATACAATTAATTGCAGAAGGGCTTGTGCACCCCAGCTCTCACTGGCAATAACTCTCCTGTTGGCATTCAAAGCGTCCTTCAGCATGATCCCTGAGAATGATTTATGATTGAACTCAATGATCTGAAAGGTCCCTTCCAACCTAGATAATTCTAGGATTCTGTGATTCCTTTCTTGTCTTCTGCAATTCTACCATTTTAAATCATGCAAAAGTGTGAAATATGCCATGTGCATACAAATACATACAATTATGTTACTTTTGATCATTCAAACTTCAGTTCTTCAGAGGTAGTTTAATTTTCTAGGGAAGCTGTAGAGCTAGTTTTGAGAACTGATTCTCAAAGGTAAGAGTTGAGAGACTGGCCCGTTAACCGTCCCCCTGTTTTGTGATCAGAGGACTGCCACCTCAGCCTTCATGTTTCAAAATTCCTTCAATGTATCTCGCTTTTTTTACACCATTGTCAACTTTTTCAAAGCTTCTTATAATTCTACTTTGCTTATTTGGAAATAATGTGGAATGTAATGTCTTTAACTTATGATGGACACATTGTGTTTGCGCAAATCTGCACAGAAGGTGCCTTGTGGGTTGTGAATCAGATAGGATAGTGTCTGGGCCTGCTAGGTAGGAAAGTTGGTTAAAAAAAAAAAAAAACAAACCAAACAAAACCAACCCTTATGCCTGTGGGACACTTTTTGGAAAAGCTGCTGTGAAGGCTTTACCAAGAGGAGTGGGAAAGGGTAAGGAGGCTTGAGGTAGTGCTCACATTTCCCTCTGCCTGGTCCTGCTGGTGGCTTCTCTTTCCTCTTTGGTGCTGAAGAGGAGCAGCCCAGGGAGAGGTGAAGCAGCTTTCTGCAGAGCCTGTGCTGCATCTGAAATCCCAAAAATCTTAAATGTGGTTATTGTGTTATCTTTATAAGTCACCCACATGCTGTCTTTTTGGTTTAAACTGTGAAGCCTGACAGCTGTGTTACGGAAGTTACTTATTTTGCCAATTCAGTCAAATTGTTGTTTATGCCTGAAACAAGAAATGGAAAAATGCTTTGCTTTCTACCAGTGGAACTGACTTGCAGTGCTGAATACTTGAAAAAACCCTGAGATTGAACTTCAGAATGATTGCTCTAGTATTCTGCATATTACATCTTGTTGACAGGTTTTGATTAAAATGTTTGTGAAAGTGTATCTTAGCTGTAACATTCAGGTATTCAAAACATTTTAAAGAAAATGCTGAGGGTTATAATAGTTGTGCATGTATGCAGAAAGAGAGTCTTGCTGGGTTTAAGGATCACAGTAAAAACTAAAAAGTTTCTTCACTCCCGACCTGTACTGGAACTCGTTAGAATCCTCCAGTATTTTCTTGTGCTGTCAGCTTTGTTGTCTTTGTAATTCTTCAAGCTGGGAGCATATGTAACTATTATTCCTTTTTCTGACCGTCAATGACTGAAAAAATAAATGCTTGTGACACATGTGTTTCTCCACAGTAGTTAAAATATATCTGACCTATGGCAAATAGACCAGTTTCCTAGTACCTGAGAATTTTGGAGTCTAAACCACTTTCTACTTATCTGGGATTATTAGCTTTTTCACATTACTAAGAAATTTTTAACAACTTTCTGTTAATGTAATTTCCTCAGTTTGACTAAACAGTACATAGTAGCTGCTGATTTTCATAAATAATTACTGTAGCTTACCCAAATTTGGTTAAAATATTGCTTATTTGGATCTGGAATATACATGGTTTGCTTTTATTGAATTTGTGAAAAGTGGATGGCTCTTTTGCTTCCACTGAAAATACAACCCAGAAGCCTGAACTGTAACTGGCTCAATAAAATTAAAAACTTAGAGGTTCATGCCAAGCATAACTCAGGCTTTGGCTCTCTTAGTGCTCACAGCAGTCTGGGCAGTTTCCTTAGATGCTTCTTGTTTATTTTCTTTTGAGATTAGACTTTTCTTTTTCCCTTTCCCCTGCTCATCTGTGTTGCAAATTAACCCCTGAAACCAAATGCTCCTTTATTTTACAATCATAAATATGCAGATATACTTCCATATGAAAGAAAAACTCAGTGGTGTTTGGATGTCATCTTTACTATGGTATTTTAATACTCAGGTATAATATTTTCAAGTTCTCTCATTATGGGTATTGTTTTATAAACATAACTGCATTTCTGTGAGTTACAGTAGTTACTACCATAAGGCAAACGTACTTGGCAGCATGAAACTGCAGAATGGAGAAGTCTTAGTTACTATAAACAATTTTTAAAATTTAGGTCAACATCAAACGTAGTATAAGTAGTTACAACTCCTTCATTTTCAGCCGAGTAAGCAATATCAGCTTGTTTACTTTACATACATTTGAAAAACATACAGATTTGTGTCTGCTGAATTAATAGACTGAAACACCACTTTGATTTAATATTTTGTTTTTAAAAACCTAATTAATTGATCCTCAAGAGATCAGGCATACATTTTGCCATTTGATACGTGGCCCTAAGAAGAGATGGCTAAACTGTTTTGGTATGTAGCCTCTGTTCTGGGTAAAACTGAGACTCAGAATTAAAACTTCAAAACATGTGTTGAAAAGGAGGAAAACCAGGAGTGCTCTGTGTAATCACTGTTCTCTCATTTAACAGAAGAATGTTTTCTAAGTAAGCTGGCATTTATTTTTTAGTTCTCTTCATAGAACTAAACCAATATGACTTGCAACCACGAACAGTGAGGAATAAATACAGTTAATGTTTTCAGACACAAAATGTGTTCGTGCTGCTTTAGTGAGTTTTAGTGTCGGAATTAGGACGTTCTCTTACCTCGCTCAGCTTGTGTCAGCTCAAATGGCTGGGCGAGAGGGAGCAGGGGCAGCAGCCTGTGGGGCTCCTGGGCATCTTGGTGGACGAGGTGTCTGCCCCTGGCAGAGATTCACAGAAATCTCCCCTGCGACATACTGCGAGAGCATTTCGACGGTGAAGAACCTAAGGATACTTAAGACAGCAACATAAAAAACATATTTTAAAAAATGGTTTCTTTACTCTTGGTAAACTGATCAAAAGTAAGCACTTCACTACGAAGTTTTACAAAGAAAGCCTTAGTCTAGGCTTTATTTGCAAAACCATATCCTGTTATTTCCCTGCTCATTGCACTCACTGAGTTAGCCGAGTTAAATTGCCTGCTCTAAAGGCAACAAGGGCAACACAGGCTACTATTTTTCTCTGCTCTTTCTGATAGGTAGTGTGGTAGTGATCTCTCTCATATAATATACTCATAAATTTTCTCATGTCCTGTATTCTTGAAGTGAAGCAGAACAAAATGAGCCAAAAGAGCCCTGAGAACCTCAATGCTATTATTTTATGTGGTGGTAGTACTTTCTTATACCTTGCCTCTATGTTCAATATGTTTATGAAATTGTTGATGTACGTTCTGTGGGGTGGACTAAGATGAGAGATTTTGTTTTCCCCAATGACATGAAGTTCTCTTGTCAGGTCATATAGGAACCGATCTCATCAGAACAGTTTCAATTGCATTGATTTTAATTGAATTAATTTCTCAATAGAGAGTGATTCTGTTCTTTCCTCCCATTTTTAATCAATTCTGTTTCTAGTGGTTGTTTTAAACCAGCTCTGATACTTACCCGATCACATGTCCGGTTGTTCCAGCTGACTAAAATTGCAGAAAACTAATTCAGCCAAAAAGAGATTTTTCATTTCCTGAGGTAGTGAAGTAAATTAACTTACTGTGTGTCAGACAGGTGCTAATGGGGGCCTGAGGAGCTGAGGTGGGGAGACGAGAGATGCAGCTGGGACAGAGGAGGAAAAGATGGAACAGAAAATGAATGTTTTGAAGAGGATTTGAAGAGGGAATTGGCTTAGCTGTATCATGAACCACACGATTAACTGATCTGAAATAATATAGATAATTTTTGTTTGAATATTGAGCTAAGACTTGTTTCTGTGTCCATATTGCTTTAATAAAGAATTCTCTTAGTTAAAAAAGATTAAAAAAAAAAAAAAAAAAAAAAAAGAATTGTTATTTGTGCAGCTCATCTTGATATTTTTCTTTCCTCCTCACTGTTATGTATAACATCGTGTAACTGAGTCTGGCTGCGGTCAACCCACCACACACTGAAAAAATACCTTTCTCTTAAAAAGATTTCTGCAAACAGCAGATATTACACAAATACCAGTTTGGAAAAAATATTTAAATACTGAGCTCAAATATATAGTGATTCAGGACAAGTGGGAGGCCCTGTGTTTTCCAAACAGCTGATGTTTTGTCTCCCCCAGATGCCTATTATTTCAGTTGAGGACTCGACTTTATCTTAAATACAACTGCTCAGTGCTGTGTACCCTTAAACAGTGGCTACACTTCCATTCAGAAACTATTGTACACGATGTGATTCAATATGTGCCGTTTCTGAAGTGTTTGGGATTCTGTCAGCTGAACTGCTAATTACTTGGAGAGTTGGAGAGTTTTCTCTTGCTTTGTTTCCCACATGCTTTGCAAGCTTTGGACAGCTGCGTTAAAGCATTATAGAGTACGTGCTTTGTAGTGAATTTGGGTCACTGTGTTAGAATCTCCTGGTAATGGCAACTTAAAAGGTTGCAAGTAGGAAGGATGTAGATGTTTGTCTGGGGGAGGGAGGCTGGGTGGTGGCTGCCAGCAGATTCTTCTGCTGCACTGTGGATTCCAGGAGAATTGGTCTGGGAGAGGGTGCACCGAGGTGTGGCAGATGGAAATATTTGAGACGGTTATGATTTAGCAGCAATTCCAAAGTTATTAGTGATTTGAGATAGATCAAGAGGTTGAATTTTAGCAGCACTTAATCGTTGACTGATTTAAAGCTTTACAAAGTGATTTAACAAAATAATTGAACAGTGTCTTAATTACAGATTGAAAGTAATTGCAAGATTCTCACTAACTTGCTATAAGGTATCCCAAATCAATACACATATGGGCAAAAGCACAGATTTGAAATGAATACGTATACTTATAAGAAAAAGCATATAAGTACGTGCACATGCACGGGTCTCTGTCTGCTGGGATCAAAGATCAATTAGGAGCAGGCAACTCTTAACGAGTCAACGGTACCCCTTTTGACTCCTGCACTTGGAAGAACACCCGCATTTGTAAAAGCTAATGTGTGTATCATAAACATACAGGTGGAGAGGTGGGTGAAAGAGAAGCTAGCCTAAAGTTAAAAATTTCCCTTTTCCTGAGTTTAGAGTAAATACTCACAATGTTGGTGTTTCTCAATGGGCAATAATTGAGATTCAAGAGAGGTTGACTCACCCCTGGCCTTCTAATCCTCAGGTGTCAGCCTGAGTGGCACCCCAACTCAGGGGAGATGCTGGACACAGCCCCTGGCCATTCAGAAGAGATCAAAGGGTCTTGTTGGAATCGCTGCTTACAGGATCTGAGATAATTGACTTCCCTTAGGTACTTTTCCACTCTGGCAAAGTGCGGACAACGGAATATTCTAGTTCTTTCCACCAGTTACGCAAGCCCAGAACTTGCTGGAGCTTGGAGTCCTGGTATCCCCCTCTCTGTGGCCATGATCCATATGTTGTCAGGAGTGATTGATCACAGTTATTATTTTCAAACGGTAGGAGTCATGGGAGGCAGGCACGCTAAGGGGTTGCCATAGTGTTCTGTTCCGTTACTCTCTGCCTTTTCTTTCTTTCATGTTGAACCATTGGGTAACGTTCTGGTCCATTGTATTATTAGATGGCCCAGGTGGGGAGGAAATCGCACCGAGTGGCCTAAAAGAGGGGGGTGTGTGTTGCACCACCGCACAAGGACGTAGACCTCCTGCCTTCAAGGATGTGGCTTCTAATAGTGAAATGCCTTCCCTGCCCCACCTTCTCTCTTCTTTTCTTCTCCCTTTCTCCCTTTTTCCTACCCTTGCCCAAAGAAGACTTTCACTCCGCCTTTAACTGCATATAACTTTTGAAGTCAATGCTAAATTTTGTGTAGCAGAGATGAAACGTTGCTGATTTTAGTTACCTGTTATTTTCCTTCCTTTTTTCTACTGACTCTTTCACAGAAAAACTTGATAAGCATCTTTTATAATGCTTCATGTTATGTTATGGGAGGAGCTGGGAGCTGTATGTAGGCAATATATACATAATAATTAATTCCTTTTTTTGTGTTTGCAAAAATAAGTGGTCCTGTTTATCACTACCATATCAGCTAAAGACATTTTTTTAAAGAAAGCCCTAAATACTTTTGTGGTGAAAATATTTATAAAAAGAAGGATAATATAGTGCTGACATTGTATTTGTAACTCATGTGCTGATCCATGTCTGCTGCATATCTCTTTAATATCTCTAAAACCACAGGTGAAACCTTGGAAAAGAAATGTTTGGAAATGGAATGTTTTAAAATACTGCCTTAAATATCTTTGGTTTTTTTCCTTTGAATAGACTTAACTATATATAGACATACCTGAATGCTTTCTTAAGTATAAAGAAAATCTATACAATTCAGAGTTATTGTTTTGCAGGATTCTGAAGAAAAATGCTAAATTAAATAAACAAAGCTTTTTGTTTTTTTAACTAACCACTTCCTGAAATAGGCTTATGTTATACATCATTTTGTTAAGCTAGGTGATTGTGCAATTGCTGCTGTACTGTGTTTGATGAAGACAGGCAGTTTTCATACTCAAATTGGCTACTTAAGTATTACATGCTCTATAAAAGCAAGTCATCAATGAGTTGTACAGTGTCAGAAGAGTAGTTCACTCTGTTCATGATGAAGATCATTAGACTGTCTGTTCTCATCATAAAGTAGTGAATTGCGTTGCAACTGTTGGCTACAGATGTACATCAAATTACTTTTAAAACAGCGTTTATGCTGTGTGACATTAAATTATAGTGTGATTTTAAAAAAATAAACTTAGGCATGGCCTGTGTTCTCACCTACTCACCAGTAATTGCTCTCAATGTTGCCACTACACTGACCCTCAGATTCCTAAACATGTCACTTCATTCAGAATTTACGTGTAAAAAAAATTTGATTTCTTGAAAAGCTCTTGAGATGCTGTACATGATTGTGGTCTTGTTACTACACGTATGTACAGACATTGCCATCTTTTTTAGGCTGAATGGCTCAGCATCCATCTTGTTTGTAAGCCTGTTTGGGATTAAGTAGACACCCTTGGGACTGTGGCTCCTGTAGCCTGTCTGCCATCATTGCTACAGAGTGTGAGTTTCTTCACACATTGTCCAAGTTCAGCCATTTACAATCAAAAAAGCTGCAGTGAGGTGCTTGGGTTGAGGCAAGGTGTCTTGTGCTCTGTATTTTATGTAGTTGCTGGGTTGGCAGAGCACTCCCCCACTCATTGAGTGACTGGGCTCTAGTCCTCCTGCCTGGGGATCTCCAAACCCTCAGCTCCTCAGGTGCTAACCGCATGCTCTCAAGATTAGGAGAGAGCTGCCTCCCATGCTTCGGATGAACCTCAGGTATATAAACAGGAATGGAAATGTTGTATGGTTGGAGCATAAACAAGAAGCAGCAGGGTCTGTCACTTGGGGAGGTGAGTGTTCCTCTGAGAGGGCAAAATTCAGCACTCACGTCCCTGCTGCATGGGCTCTTTGTACGTTTTGCATTCAGGGTCACCAAGTGAAATGTTTATGGAGTAATGACATCAGGGACTTTCACTTCCTAGATGAGTGCTCTAAAAATGTGTCATTCTGCCACTTCTTGTTACTGTTGTCTTTTCTTTGTAAAGTCTTCTGTCCCAGAAGGAGTAGATTAGTGGGCTGAATGCAGATAGAGACTTTAACCTTCAAATCCCAGTTAGCATAACTACCACATCAAAGCTGCAGGTGGCTGCTCTAGTCCTGGAGAGAGGTGGGATCACAGACACCCATCTCTGAAGTCTGCATTGGCACATGGAAGGACTGTCCTTCACAGTAATCTGGTTGCAGCCCCTCACTTCCCACCTCAGGGGTGTCAGCGAGCCCTTGCCTGGGGCTGTAAGTTTCTTCCCAAAATATTCTAGATTTCACTGTACCGGACAGAACCTAAACTACTTGGTAACGCTGGGATTGAATGTTTTCTGAAGTACTGCTTTCCCTGTGGTGTCTTCTGGGGCATGATTCATTTGGGCATTCACAGGTCAGAAAGTTCACTCTCTGCATAGTTTCATTTAGCAGATGTTTACAAACCTTGCACTATTCATTGTTTCCTCTATAATTCTGATCTATTATGTTATCAAATCTCTGAACTCCACCACTGTCCCTATTGGTACTCGTGGTTATTGGAACTGCTCTTTAAGTGATGTTATCATAAAGTTGCATATATTAGAAGCTTTGCTGTTCAGGAATGATGTGCATATCTCAGTGTCTGATTCGAGTTTCTTTTTTGTCTCCAGAATTCTGCTCGTAAATAATGCTGTCTTAGTCACACAACCATTTATTTGTCTGTACCTTGAGAGGAATAAAAAAAAATGTTATCATGGAGATATTCTTCCCTGTTTGCTCTATTAAGCCATTTTTTCCAGCTGTCTCTGTCTCTTAAGTGCCATAGATGTCAGCTGGGATTATTTCTGTTTTTTAAACTGCTGGATGCTTTGCTTTCTGTTGCTACCATCTCCTGGATAAACTATAAACTCTTTGTGTTGTCACTTGTAGCAGATATTAGCAAAGTTTCACAATGGTTTTATCTGTGGTCTGGTCTGTTTCTCAAAACTTTTTGCAGGGACCTTGGATGTGGTGCATATGGTTTTAGGAAATGTATTGATGAGGTTTCAATGATAAAAGTATTCTGAAGAACAGGCAGTCTTTCGGGGAAGTTCTGAGTTATGGTAACAGTACCTGCTATAACCTGAAGATTGACATGGTCTTCATTGTGTGAGAGATCCTGGAACAACTCTGGAAGTTGTTTCAGCACAAAAATTATAGCTTTTTCCATGGACAGAATTCTGCATCTGCATTGTACAGCCAGTCTCATTTTGGCCATCTTGAACAGCATCGAGAACACTAAGTCTCCTGAATGCTGAGAAGTCACTCCTGTGTTCATTCAGATGCATACAGATTTCTCATGTGCCAGTCGTTTTGATTCAAGACAGGCTTAAGGCCATGAGAGACCCTGACTCGGTTCATGATTGCCACCCCAGTTCCAGGGTGAAGTCCTCTATATCATATAGCAGAATATGTCTGCCTCCTTCTCCATGTTATATCTCTGAGGATCACAAACCTGTCTCATACAGTTTGTGCACACTGTGCAATTACATTCTCAGCTCCTGAGTGATGGTTTCTCTTCTGCTTCTTCTCAGTCACTTATTTGGTGGATAATTCTAGCCAGTGTCTTTGGGAAAATGTCATTTAAGTTCTTCTGTTTATGCAGCTTGATGGTGACTGCTGTGTCTCTGTCAGGATGGGGACTTGCACAGGCAATCTGGTAGCTGAGGATCATTGATCTCTGGAGAAGCCAGAACTTAATCAAGGGTGTTCTGGAGTTCAGAGCTGTGAAAAACTCTTTAATTTTAAGATTTGTCTTGATGGTCGTCACATTCAGACAATGATGTCTACTGCCTACAGGCTTTCTATGAATAAGCCAAGTGGTGAGATTGCTTTACCCTGCAGAAATGCAGAATACTGTTGAACTGGCTTCAAATTCATCTGGTAGGCAAGCAGAATAGTCTTGCAGGTGTGGTAGACTGAATTATTCCTCTGATCCTCATGTGTAAACTCTAATTCAGTCTTTAGGTAACTACAGTTGGGAATGGGGTTGCCTTGAGATGAAGCTATTTACGTTAGATGACATCAAGAAATGGCATATTTTTTTTTCCTCCCTTGCCATTCAGTGTCTTGGATCAGACACAATCCTGATCATAGAGAAAGGCATAGACCTTTCTTCTCTTTGGTGAATACTGGTCATGGTGAGGCAAGGATGTACTTCCAGGCCTTGATGTTTCTGGGGTCAGGAGTTTATCTGTCAGCTGTCTCTCACTGAAGAGTTCAAGAAATATATTCCCCTCTTTGATCTGTGACTGAGAAATCTGGAGCATTAAGGAGTTCAGCATTCTTCATTCCAAGTCCTAAAATACTGGAGAGGAATTTCATTGCTTATTTCTGTGGGGCTGTCCCTTGCTGCTTTTTCAGGTTGGATGTAGATAGGAAGGTAGCCAGACAAGAAGCTAGGCTTAAAATAGAACAAAAAACTTTGTAAACAAAAGTCAAATTTGCAGTTTATTATTTTTTAAAATTAAATAAATTTGCTTTTGTTTGAAAGCAATCCACATGCCCAAACTACATGTAATGAGATTCCAAAAGTCAACCCTGTGCAGTGTCCGTTGCAGGTGTTTGATCTGGAGTGAGAAATAAACCAATCCTCTGTAGGGTTATTCACTTCTACTGGTCTCTTGAGAACTTGCCTAAAGCAAATTTTGCTGTCATTAAAGGTGCAAGAATCGTATGGTTGATTGATTTTCTCAAACACGGAGCGGCAAATATTGTTTGCTTACTTTACTAATAATTGTTTTCAAAGGCTTTTCAGATGCTTATAAATAAAATTACAAAACCAGAATTCTATGTTTTTAATTTAATGAAATTAAACATACAGTATATATGCCCTGAACTGGAAATGCATTCTGTAATGGATGCTTTTTATTTGAACATCTGTTCAGTGTTGCAGTTGTTAAAAGTTTTTTTTCTCTCTCTCGTTTCTGCCATACGAGCAATGCTGATTTGCACTGGAACATACTTCAAATGGAAAACTATTAGAGAGAAAATCAACGTTCTTTTTGTATAAAGCTGGAAAAGTAAATTTTTGAGCAGTGCTGGAATATAAGAAGAACACTTCTAAATAGGACATCTAACATACAAAGATTACATGAAAGTATTATTTTGGACTAAAGTTAGCTTATCAAGACACACAATGCTTTAAAAAAACCCACAAACCAGCATTTTTTTCAATCTCGGAAAATGCAGATAACAAAAGCCTTCAGTTTTCTTAAATTCAATTCTTTCTCATGAAATTGATTATCCTTTTGTGATCCATAACTGATTTATTTGCAGTAGTTTCAATTACTACAAACAGCAAACAGCTAGCTAAATTACATTATTTTTTCATTTTTTTTTCTTTTTGTTTAATGGCCATGGCCTATGGATTTTATGTAGTTACATGTGTATTAATGTTTCTCTGGTGTTCATGAGGACCCCATCGGGATTGTATTCTGTACTGACAAAGTTTAGCAAGTATCTCTAGGACAGGATAAGGACTTGGAGGAAAGCTTTGTTGGCCTAACTTGGCCACTTGGTTCTAAGCCTTTGCTGTAGAACCCATTATTTCTGGAAATAGGTTATTAGCGATAAAATAAAATGCATTTATACAGCATTATTATTTCATTATCACTCAAAACTTGCTTTGTTTCATTTTTTGTTCATACAAAATATTAAAAAAAAGACCCTAGAAGATTACTTACACAGGCAAGAACAAACGTTAAGCCATTACTTAATGACCTTTCAGCTGTAAGTTAAAACCAATTTCAATGTTGAGCAAAATCGTACTGATACGTGTTTTCTTTTTTTCCCCTTTTGTTTATCAGGATGGTACGAAACAGAAGCGAGAACGGAAGAAGACTGTGTCGTTCAGCAGTATGCCAACCGAGAAAAAGATCAGCAGTGCCAGTGACTGTATCAATGCCATGGTTGAAGGCTCTGAGCTCAAAAAGATTCGATCCAACTCAAGGGTGTATCACCGATATTTTCTTTTAGATGCAGATATGCAGTCTCTACGCTGGGAACCTTCCAAAAAGGATTCCGAAAAAGCAAAGATTGATATTAAATCAATCAAGGAAGTAAGAACAGGAAAAAATACAGATATTTTTCGCAGCAATGGAATATATGACCAGATATCAGAAGACTGTGCATTTTCAATTATATATGGAGAAAACTACGAGTCACTAGATCTTGTTGCTAACTCAGCAGACGTTGCAAATATTTGGGTTACTGGCTTAAGATACCTGATTTCTTATGGAAAGCATACTCTAGATATGATAGAAAGTACTCAAGATAATATGCGGACTTCATGGCTTTCACAAATGTTCAGTGAATCAGATGTAGATAATTTGGGACATATACCCCTGTGTAATGCTGTACAGTTTATAAAAGACTTAAATCCTGGTTTAAAAACTAATAAAATTGAACTAAAATTCAAGGAGTTACATAGATCCAAGGAAAAAACTGGTACTGAAGTAACAAAAGAAGAATTTATTGAAGTTTTTCATGAGCTTTGTACCAGACCTGAAATCTATTTCCTATTGGTTCAGTTTTCAAGCAATAAAGAATTCCTAGATACCAAGGACCTCATGATGTTTTTAGAAGCAGAACAGGGTATGGCACTTGTCACGGAAGAAATAAGCCTTGAAATTATTCAGAAATACGAGCCAGCCAAAGAGGGCCAGGAAAAGGGTTGTCTTTCTATAGATGGGTTTACGAATTACCTTACTTCCCCAGACTGCCACATATTTGATCCAGAACATAAAAAAGTCTGTCAAGATATGAAACAGCCTTTATCTCATTATTTTATAAATTCGTCTCATAATACGTACTTGATAGAGGATCAGTTTCGAGGGCCTTCTGACATCACAGGTTACATTCGCGCTCTTAAAATGGGTTGTCGAAGTGTTGAACTGGATGTATGGGATGGCCCGGATAACGAGCCTGTGATTTACACAGGGCATACAATGACATCACAGATTGTCTTCCGTAGTGTGATTGACATTATTAACAAGTACGCATTTTTTGCTTCAGAATACCCTCTTATTTTGTGTTTAGAAAACCATTGTTCTATTAAGCAGCAGAAAGTGATGGTACAACACATGAAGAAAATTTTGGGGGACAAACTACACACACAGTCTCCAAACATTGAAGAGTCTTATCTTCCATCACCGGAATCACTTAAAGGGAAAATACTAATTAAAGCAAAGAAGCTTTCCTCTAATTGTTCTGGACTAGAGGGAGATGTTACAGATGAAGATGAAGGAGCAGAAATGTCACAGAGAGTGGGGAAAGAAGGGGTAGAACAGCAAAACTTGATGACGGGGAAACGATTTCAGCTCTGCAAAGAACTCTCTGAGTTGGTAAGCATATGTAAATCAGTGCAGTTCAAAGAGTTTCAAGTTTCATTTCAGCTCCAGAAGTACTGGGAAGTGTGCTCGTTTAATGAAGTGCTTGCGAGCAAATATGCCAATGAAAACCCAGGAGACTTTGTAAATTATAACAAACGTTTTCTTGCCAGAGTTTTCCCCAGTCCTATGAGGATTGACTCGAGTAATATGAATCCCCAGGACTTTTGGAAATGTGGTTGTCAGATAGTAGCGATGAACTTTCAAACGCCTGGCTTAATGATGGATCTTAACATTGGTTGGTTTCGACAAAATGGGAACTGTGGCTATGTCCTTCGTCCTGCTATCATGAGAGAAGAAGTATCCTTCTTCAGCGCGAATACAAAAGACACTGTGCCTGGAGTTTCACCTCAGCTGCTTCATATTAAAATCATTAGTGGGCAAAACTTTCCTAAACCCAAAGGATCAGGTGCCAAAGGTGATGTTGTGGATCCTTATGTCTATGTTGAAATACACGGAATCCCTGCCGACTGTGCAGAGCAAAGGACGAAAACTATGCATCAGAATGGGGATAATCCTATTTTTGATGAAAGTTTTGAATTTCAAATAAATTTGCCAGAACTAGCTATGGTGCGTTTTGTAGTACTGGATGATGATTACATTGGGGATGAGTTTATTGGGCAATACACGATTCCCTTTGAGTGTCTACAGACTGGTTATCGGCACGTTCCTCTGCAGTCTTTAACTGGTGAAATGTTAGCACATGCTTCCTTGTTCGTGCATGTGGCCATTACTAATCGAAGGGGTGGTGGGAAACCTCATAAGCGGGGCCTCTCTGTGAGGAAGGGCAAGAAATCAAGGGAATATGCTTCTATGAGAACATTATGGATTAAAGCAATAGATGAAGTGTTCAAGAATGCTCTCCAACCTATTCGGGATGCCACGGATTTGAGAGAAAACATGCAGGTACAGTTCTGATGCATTTATCAGTTCTGAAGTGTATTTTTGTATTACAATGCATATGGTATATATGTTGTTTAAAGTCTTACTGTGTTTTTTTAAGTCGAGTCTAATGCTGAACAGCTTTAAAAATAGCTTATGTCAGAGGAACCTTCTAGGTGATACCGTCTACTGAGGTAACCTTGGATGCAGATGCATATTTTGTTGAATGTGAACTGGAAATATGATTCTAGTGTTAGAACTCAAGCTTGTTGACTTGTTCTGTCTTTGCAGGAACGTTAGATATACACTAGAGGAAAGTACAGGAATATTTTAGTTTTAGAAAGTTAAGTTAAATAGAAGCGCAGGAGGAAAATATAGGCGATAGGAAAAGGAGACTTTGCTGCTTACTAAAAAACTTCTCATACCTGAAAGTATGTTTAGCATAGCTTTTATTTTTCCCTCATTCTCAACAGAAGGCAGCACTTTCAGAAAGACTGTTTGCTTTCCATGATTCTTCCTACCAACTGTATGTTAGAAATTCATGGAATTGTTGCTAAGGTATTAGGAGATATCCTCTAAAAGAAATTACCTTACCTTGAAGGTCGTGTATAGTAAACACATTGAATTTCAGGAAGAAGTACAGGCTGAGGTTATTTGTTTTTGTGGAACCTGAGAGATCTCACTTCAAAAATGTATTTTTTGGAGATGCTAATGAAGATCCCAGGTAAATAAACCCTTATAGACATAGATTAAAGTAAGCTGTAAAGTTTATTTAATAAAATGTATAAGTTTCTGGTGGAATACTAGCAGTGATCAGTAAAATTCAGCATAGTCATTTCAAATGAAGTGACCTATTAAATCCTCTCACTCTTACGTAGCATTAAGAGGAAACTGATTAAAGGAGGTGTCTCAGACTTGATTCTGGATTTTAAAGTCACATCAGTCAAGATAAATTTTCTTCATGAATAATCTTATCCTGAAGAGATTTTAGTAGTAGTACAGTTTTAAAACTAATTTTTCTTCATATGAAAGAAGAAATTAGTACAGCATTATGAATCTTTCCCATTCCACTTAGTATATAGAACTGCTATACGAAAAGATTATTAAAAAATGAGGAGATGATATTTTGACTTATAAGTGTTTTATATTATGGGCTACATATAAAGTGAACTTCACTGATAGTTAACCTGTTGAATGCTAAAATTCTGTCATTTAAAGGATACTGTACTGTAAGATACCTTTCAGGGAAGAACTGAACCTAAGATTTGAGGAAATGGTGAAAACATACAATTTTTGTAGCTGCTTTAAACTCTTCACTGTGCATGCTGCATTGTTTTCCACAACTGATATAATTGAAAACAGGCTCTACAGTGTGGTTTCTTTGAACATGAGATATTACAAAGTATTTTACATATTTTATTCTGTCAGTTTGAAAGTTGTGCTATCAACTAAATTCATCATTATCATCTCTCAATATACTAACAGGCATATATTTTAGGTACCTAAGGGAATATTAGTTTTGCACAATTTAAACTCTGCTTAACTGAGGGGTTTACAGCTAATAAAAGTGAATAAACCACTCAAAGTAAATGCCAACTTATGTCAGGGAATGTGAGATTTCTGTATCATTGAAATTTTGTGTTACAAATTGTTAACAATTTTTATGATACAGAAATACATCATGTCCCCACAAGCCAGATTAGAAAGAACAGAGGTTTTTGTTTAAAATAGAAGTTGGAAAAGGAGAAAAAAAGAAAATGTGCAGTAGTGAGTTTAATGATTTCCCTAAATCTGTATACACATAACTAGCCTTTTTTCTTCCTTGTAAGGTACTATATTGCGATAATAAAAGCCGATGTTATAACTTGTTGTTACATATTCATCACTGATAGACGTATAACACGAGTGATTAAACTGGATGTGGTGTTGCATGTGTAAATTTCTTGGCAGTATGAGGGATAGTCTCTGGATATAGGGTTGGAAGTCCAAAGGCAAGAGTCATAGCCATATTTCTGTCCTGCCTGCTGTTAGTTAATATATATATATATATTCCCTGGGTCCTTGTTTAGCTCTCTGTAAGATTGTTCATAATGGTTTTTCCGTGATGTTTATCTCAAACAAAATCTGTTTGAATGGACTTCTCACTGTCTGTCTTTTCAACTATGTAATTACTGTGTCATTTAAGGTGTAGTCCAGAAATTAGAAGCAGTCTCTGTTTCCTGGACGTTTATGGAATGCTACTAAGCGTTTGCTAGAGTTAAAGTACACTGTGAGTGCAGTAGATGTAACTTAGTATTCACATAACTTTGAATTAATATGCTGTGTGTAGATATTTTGAAGTCTACTTCGGGTATTGTGTCCCATTAAAAGGCAGCAAAATATTTCATGTTTGATTCCTGTTTGCGTTAAGTCTCCCTAAGAAGAGTGTCAACAAGTGATTCTTTCCGTGCCAGCAAAATGGAAAGTGGTTTTGCTTAAAATGAAACTCCATGTCCTAAAACTAGTCAGATACCCTGCTTGGGTAAGACCTGAGAGGAAGGAGAACTGAGCACATTTGTAACTTAAGTATACCATGTTTTTGTTTTTGTTTCCTACAGGAACACAAACTCCAGACCTGCCAGAGATCACCAGCTCCCACTTGGTACAAAAGTGCTAAATTCATTACAGTGAGAATATTCCCATCATGGAATTTCAGTGGCTACTTGGAGTCACATTGTATTTCTAATACTGGAAATTTTCTTCAAGTTTAAATGTATGGTTTTATATTTTACCACATTGGATATAAAATGAAACTTGTAATAAATTTTAGGGAAAGGTGCAAAATTGACATTTATCTTAAAATACCTTCAAAATTCACTTAAGTGTGATGCTGTGATAGGAATGACATGGGTAGTGGAGTGCTGGGTTTGTGAATCACACCAAATGGGAGCCAGCAGATCCACAGCACGTCTGGACTATAGTTCAGGTATGCTTAAAGTTACAAATGGGCTGAATTCCTCCTTCCACTTCACTTCGCTTATTTGGGACATTCAGCACCTAATATTTTGCTTCTCTTAGTGGCATTTTAAAAATTACTTTGAAATGTCTTTTAGAAGTTTTTCAAAATATATAGGCAGTGTGTTTTAGAATTATTTTATTTACATTATTCATTTTAATAGTGATAGAGATCATACATACTTGTTCTAAATAGATTTTTTTTTTTCCTGTGGCAAGTATTAAATTCTGTTTGAAATTTTAACATTTTTGGTAAAATATGTGAGTAATATTGGTTGCTTTGGGAAGTTCTTCAGGGAAAAGCTGTGGCAATTCCACATTGTAGCTCAACTATAACAGTGAAGTATTTTACCCTGAAAGAATGAGACATTAAAATTCATATTTAACTGTAAAGGAAACTCTTTCTTTCCTTTTTGCAGAATGCAGTAGTTTCATTCAAAGAATTATGTGGCCTCTCTCCTGTAGCAAATCTTATGCAGTGCATTTTGGCAGTGTCTACGCGCTTGGTTGGGCCTGATAATACACCCTTGGTAGTACTGAATCTCAACGATCAGTATCCGACTATGGAGCTCCAAGGGATTGTTCCAGAGGTCTTGAAAAAGATTGTAACAGCATATGACATGGTGAGTAGTCCTTTGTGGTTATTTTATATGCTATTTGAAAGACTTTCTTTTTATAATATACAGTAGCAGGCCTGTTTTGAAAGGTCATTTTAACCTGTGACTTCCTATTTCATGCTTCATTACATGTGCTTTGAAGTCATTCCCATGAATGTACAGCAATTGATAGTGTTTTCATATTAGGTGAAACATAGAGATTAATATGCTGCATGCAAATATGTAAGTGCTTGTATACTTGAGAAGGCAAAGTGTTACAATCAAGAGGATTTAACGTGAAGAGGATGTATTAATTTACCTGTTTTGCAGTAACTTGAAACTTATTGCATATCTATCACTCACATTAATTTACTACTTTACGTTTTCCAGTTTGGGGACCTTGATTTCTTTTGGCTTTGACTTAACGTAGAATAGAAGAAATTTAGGAACTGCTTTTAGGAATTGCAGTTTTATAAGCACCTTGAAGTGTTAAATTCCACACATTCTTTTTCATTTTCTTTTGCTATACCTTTCTTATAGATCTCATTTGATTAGGCATTTTTACATCTGTAAGCAACTGTAATGCTATCTTCAGCCTTATACTTCAGTACATATGTAAGTTGCATCTTCAGAGAGTGGAAATTAAACATTTTGCAAGAAGGAAGGAAGAACTAATACACTGAGGAATACTGATTTGCATCCGCCTTGCATTAATTTAAAGTATGGAAAAAAGATCCAGATGAGTGTGATTTGAAATGGCCTCCTTACTTCCACTGAAGTAATTTGGCACAGAGTAATTGAGCCTTTATTTATTTATTTATTTAATGATTTATTTAATTTGATGTATCATCTGACAACAAGTGTTTCTAGGATAATTTTGCATTAATTCTGTGTGCTAAAATGAGAAGCTTCATCTGTCAAGATCAAGTCACTGTTTTTAAAACAGTCCTTGCTATTTAAAGAAAGAAAATGAAGGTAAAGAAACCAGTAGCCCAGTTTCATAAAGACACATATGTGTACACACACACACATATATATATTTTAAACTGCTTTCTAAAGAAGAAGTGACTTCAGAATAGCGCTATCCCAAAGTTCAAAAAGCACTCATTGGTAATGAGCAATTTAGGTAGAGCTAATGTAGTTCAGTGATGATGTAAATACAACAGAATTTGATTGGAATGGTAGTACAAGTAGATAGTGGTGTATCCTCTCAGTGACAGCTTATAGGCTATCACTGTAATTAGGATGCAGACAAGCTTGATTGTTGGAATTACACCTGCAGCACATACGTAATGAAGTTCTGTCTTGTTGATGGAGATGTCTGTACCTGCAGTTTGTTCTGATGTGGTGATGGTGCTTGGTGGTAATTAAGCTATTCCAGAAACTTAGAATCTTTTTGTAAGTCTGGATCAAATTTTTTTGAATGTCACTTTGCAATCCAAATTTGGTTTGCTCTTTGTCTCTCACATATGTTTTTTTCCCCCACATCCTGTAGTCTACACATGATTTGAATATTTTGTACTTTGGAAAACTATAATTTAGTTTCATATATAAACATAATACAATGTTTATTTAGTGACAGACTAGTGAAAGACTAAGTTTCATATAAAGACAAAGAGTATGATAGTGCTCTTAGATCTAAATGATATTGAAGATAAGTAAAAATTATGATTATTTTCATCAAATAAAGCGTACAAATTAAAATAACAAGATGTGTTTCAATTTGTGAAACTTTGGTCTTGCCAGTACTCTGTCCAGTTTCACAAAAGGTTTTAAGCAATTAAAATCTGGAAAGTATACTGGAAAATGAAGTCAGCCATGGGAGCCATATTGATAGCTCTTGTTTCTGAAAGCACATTGTGAAACAGTGGGAGACATCCATATCATCCTTTCCTCAAGGGGAGGAGAAGAGATGTGATGCTATTTAGCTTACGTGTGAAAATTGCAATAGTGGCAGATGTTTAGAGCCTGATACTGTCATAAATACTGTTCTTTTTGTGTGTTTTTGGTGTAAATTAGTATAGTCAGCTCTCCAAATGACACATTTTATCTCAATGGTTGGCTTTGGCTTGGGGATTTTTTTGACATGATTAATTAACGGGTGGGTGTAAAAGCCTCATTCAGAATAAAGAAAGGGTAGATGTACTGTAGAAGTAATGATTACCTATTTGTCTTACTTTCTGCTGGCTTAGGCCTCAATATAGGTCAAAATTGTATTTTAACTATGTTCCTCCAATGTTTCAAGTACTGTAATTGCGAAATTGTGTTGATAAGAGAGATTGTGTTAAATGTTTATTAAATAAATCTTAGTTAGCACTATAAATGCATAGACTGTTATTACCTTTTGTGCATTCTCAATGCAGCACACGTAATGGTATGCTCAAAGTACTGCTGTTTCAGGATCACGCTATTTTTGGCTAATGAATGGATTCTTATTTGTCAGAAATTCTCTCCTTTCGATAAAATGATAGTAAACATAGAAAGCAATATTCAGCCAAGTTTTTTAATTATTCAGAATTTCTTAACATTGGGAGTGCTTATCTGTAAAGTGAGAAGCGTTGTGAGACCTTTACAGTGGGACAGTCGGTGCATATAGAAGTGTGATACTGCAGGGGCACATGGAAAGGTGAGAATATATTCAGCATAGCACACATTGTTTTAAAGAAACAGTGAGGCAAATGAGAATAAGTTAATTAGCATATCATTAGATATTGGGGGTTTTACATGTAAACAAATAGTACATAATGCTTTCTTAAATTGTCAGCATTCACTGCTATATTAGTGGATGAGCAATGAGTGATAAAAGCTGGTAGTGTTCATGGGTTAAAATACTGTATTTTTGAGTTTAATGAGTAATTTGTCACTGGCATTATTGGGACCAGAAGTTTGCCCAGGAAATAAAAGGATCTTTTGCATTTACCCATGTTATAGGAGTCGGGGTGTCTTTTCAGAATTTTTGAGAAAGAGAAAAATATTCAACTTCTGTCTGGCTTCTCCATGCTCCTGAGTATTTTTTACCCTAACATCTTTTCATTGTTTAACAATATTTTATTTTTCCCTCTCGTTCATGAACTTCAGCTTCCTTTATGTGATACTTCAGCATGCACTCTGTTGGTGTCATCACACCCATCACTGATCAGTGCTGCAGACTGAAGCTTGGAGTTAAGGCAAGTGCCTCTTCCACACCATTGCATGTTTTTTTTTTTTTTTAATGTCATATGACCTTTAAGATAAACAGTAAGTAAAAACTAAAAAGTTATGCTATGGCAAGAGAAAAAAAATATCTTAAGTCTGCAGCATTATTCAGTGATGAGTATAATAACACTGCAAAGATATGCTAGAGGATCATACAAATGAAGCCAGATATTGTTGAGACCTTTACTGTCTCTGTCTGCCCTTAGTGGAGGATAAAGTGTCCCATCTTATGAAGATAAAGTTTTCTGGACTGCAAGCAGGTGTTTACTTTTAAGAGGAAAGCTAACAGAAAAGGCAGAAAACTGTACCTGTGTGAAAGAAGAAAAAAGTAATGCTGCTGCAATAATTAGGATTGTGTTATTAAATCCTAATTAGATAATGCTGTGAGATCAATTTTTTTCACAGTTTCTGGTGTTTTTTTTTTTAAAAAAAACGTTGAGGTTAAGTTGTAATTCAAAATGTCTGCAGACTACAGTGTAGGAATTGTGTATTTTAGTCAATCGAAATCAAATAAGATTAACAGATCTACAGGGGTGTGTTTATTGGTGGTGGGGGTTGTGAGATGATGGAAACGAGAGATATTAAAAGATTGCAAAGCTAGTAAACTGGAGAACACCATATGATTGGTGATTACTAGCTCTCTAGTAAGCTTAAATCCAGTCACCTTGTTGTTGGCTCATTTCAGCTACTGGCTCAATAAAGCAGATTGCATATGCAATCATGTGGAAGATAACTTCATGTTATGGAGTTGAAAATTTGGCCAGTGACATAAACTAAATATGATAGCCTGTATTTTGAACTTGAACATGTCCATCCTGTTGGGAAGTAGATAGTTTGACACCGTATCTTGAAGAGTTATAGAATGGACTGGTACTAGTAGGGCTTATTGAAAGGCTGTCTAGAAAGGACTGACTGTCAAGGTTTTGGTAAAATCTTAATAGTCCTCTCTGCCTTTAAAACTCGCCTTGATATCAATACAGGCTTGTCCAGCTCCATGGGTATAAAAGACATTTCAGGAGAACAAAAAGGAGGAGGTGTTGTTCAGAAGGCAGCATCTTCCAAAGTGCTGAAGTCATGTGCAAATGAGGAAGACAGAATAGATATTTATCCCTTCCATGTTTAAATAAAAAACACAAGAAAGCCAACAGTGAAGAACAACCTGCACAGACTTAAAAATGACAGTAACTTGTTTTCTGAAAGTACTAGAAACAGGAAGCTTGTCAAAGAGTGTGTATGACCAGAAAGAAAGCCTCAGGAAAAGAAACAAAGCCACAATGCTAAATTAATTTTTGCTTCCATGTACTGGTGGAGATTAAAGTTTCACTTTAAATGTTTCTTTATGAGGGACTCACTGGAGAATTCATCTCTAACTGAAATGCCAATAGAAGTTACTACACAGGAAAGGCAACTTGACTGAGAAAAAAATTACCAGAAAGAGGTGATATTCATTAAGTGTTCTGAAAGATCTCAAGAGTTGGTGTATCCCGACTGCTGATTGTTACGTGTATCCTCTGACATAAACCAACTATCAAAGTTGTTAGTGTGGTGCCAGGGTTATAAGAGGTTTCCAGGGAAGATCAAGAAATTACAGATCAGACAGGCTGATATCTGTGCTGTGAAAATGGGTACCAACTGTTTTGAAGAAGAAAATTAGTGGAAAGACGGAGAAACATGTTGTGTTGGGGGAGAGTCAATACAGCTTTTATAAAGTGAATGGCTCATTAATCACTTTGAGTTCTTTGAAGTCAAGATGCTTGTAGACATGGAAGATTAGTCTGGTTGGATTTCCCAAAAAGCCTTTGACAAAGTCCCTTTTCAAATGCTTATATTGAAAAGAAGTAGCTTTTAAATTTTTAGCCTTGTAAAATTCTTAGCTCTTCTCTGATAGCTGGAGTAAATGTTGAACTTAACCTGATGTTTCAACAGGAAAAGAACTGTTAAGACAGTTGCTCATGTTGATTTTTGCATTAGGGTGTGTTCTTCCAGTAAGTGGATTAGAGAAAGTAGGTATAGCTCCAACAACTTTGATCTGGCTAACACAGCTAAGTACTCTTGAAGATATACGACTTAATGATGCCCTTAGATTTGCAAAGATCATCAAGGTGTGAAGTAGGTGGGTGCTTAGAGTTTAAACAACTTTCTCAGTCTTGGTGGTGGATTGTTATAGTGTGTGTTAAAACAGTAACTTTCAGTTGGCAATGTAAATGCAATATTTAAATACTGCTAACACACAGTGTCTCACTATTTCCGTTATTGCCTCTGGCTTTGTGCAGTATGCTTACTTTCATTATCACATCTCTGCAGAGTTAGAACTGTAATTCTTTAGGTAATAAGTAGATGGAGTTCAGTGGTGAAGAGATCGAAGGGAGAACACACATCATTCCCTGCAATTTAATGTTTCAGATAGCTCAGGTAGTGCTTTTTGACGTGTTTAATAAATTATGATAGCTGTAGATCCTGGGTTTGAGGTAAATTTAAATAGGTACTGATTGTGTAGTTGTTAGTCTGTCAAAAACCTGGTGGAAAACAAAGTATTGATGGAAAATATAGTGAATACCTTGGGCAGCTTCTTCCAAAAGAGTTATGTTGCTTATTATCAGTTTTTATTTTTCTGTTTTACAACAGGACAGTCATTCTAAATTAAAGGTTGCAATAACACTTCCAAAAACAGAGCTGAAGATGATAACCTCAGTTTATGCTGGGCTTTTCAGTCCACAAGGGCAGAAATAAATGTCTAATTTTGGATAATCAGGCTCCAGTGCCAAACGTTGTAAAGTATGAGCTGGTTTACATTGATTGAAAAACTCTGATAATAACAGCTCGATGCATCCGGAAAGTTAAGATTTCTTCATTTTTTGTTAAGAGCGTGAATGGTGAAGGTTTTGTGTTCTCTCACTAATCCCATTATGGCTAATGGCTGACTCACAGTATGCATAAGAGCATAAAATAATACAACTACTTAGGAAGAGGAGTTCATTTAGGTTACTGTCCTGTTTCTAATGTAGTTCATTGCAGTGTTTATGGAAAAGCACAAAAATAGGTCAGATGCACAGCAGCTTCTCTTAAATGTACTGCATATTTCCAATAGGTCTCTTTTTCTTTCTCAGTAAATTCTTAATCTTCTATTTGTCTTTTTGACTCCTGCTGTCTGAAAAATTTGTTGTTATTAGAACTGTTACTTATTATTTTAGGTTCAAAAATAACACTATTTTTCACAAGGATGATGAAAAATTCTCCTTTATTTTACAGATACAGGATATTTTCTTTTCATATTCCTTCTTCCTTATTGTCCACTTTTTACATAAAGTTTTCATTCTATCAGATTTAGTTTCAAAATGATGAAAATCATTTTGCTCTAACAGCCAGTGTGTCAGGAAAGCAAGGAGAAATGGCTGTTAGATTTAAAGGAGTTTAATGTCATTATGTGCATAGTTTAGAAGAGTGCTGCTGATTGTTTTATTTACTTTGTCTTCAACCTAGTCTTTCTCTAATAGAATCATAGAATCATATACTTTACTATATAATATCATATTCTATTACATGGAATCAAAATACTTTACTCCTAAGGAATTAAGAAAGAACATAAGATTTTTAATGGAGAATTTGTGGATTGTTTGTTTCTTGGGAAATTTTCTTGAACTGTGGGAAATTTAATTCATTTTGGGATACTGCAGAATTAGGAGCAGATGATGTCCTATTTTTTTCTTGGGCCTACAAGAATTAGTTTAAGTAAGAGGATTTAATCTCTCATGCTCCTGCACTGCATCATGGCATAATCTCGGCTTGCTTCTTTTTGAAAAATGATGATTGACCATGCTGAAAGCATTGCAGTCAATGGCTCAATGTCCAAGTGGAAACCAGTTATGAGTGGTGTTCCTCTTAAGCGACATCTTAAGCCAGAAAGATCAGGTCTAAAAATTTTTTCGGATTGGAGATGCCAGCTTTGCAAAAATCCATACATATTTACATACAATTACTGCAGTTGGAAGGCACCTCTGGAGATCATCTAGTCCAACTGCCTTGCTCAAAGCACAGTCAGGTGGACCAGGCTACCCAGGACCATGTCCAGTTGGGTGTTGAATATCACCAAGGATGGAGACTCCACAACCTCTCTGGGCAACCTGTTCCAGTGTTTGATTACACAAGATCCCCACTGAGCCTTCTGTGATCCATGCTGGAGAGTTCCAGCTCTCTCAGCCTCTCCTCATATAAAAGGTAGTCCAGACCCTTAACTCTGTTTGTGGCCCTGCGCTGAACAGTAGGTGCATACCTTTCCTGTACTGGAAGGCCCCAAACTGGACTGGACATTCCAACTGTCAACTCTCAATGCTGCTTAGAGGAAAAGGGTCACCTCCTTCAGTCTTCTGGCAATGCGCTTCCTTAGCTATGTTTAACATGTTGTCCATCAGGACACCCAGGTCCATTTCTCTGAAGCTGCTTTCCAGCCAGTCGGCTTCCAGCCTGCACTGCTGCATGCATGGGGTCATTCTTCTCCAGGTACAGGACTCGGCACTTCCCTTTGCTGAATCGTTTCCATGGGGCTTCTGTCATGGGCCTCCAGCTTACATCATCAAAGTGATAAAGGATGTGTGAACAGTAGTAGCTCCAGTATCAAGCCCTGGGGCACACCACTGTCCTCCAGGTAGACTTCACGCTGCTGATCACAATGCTTTGAGCCTAGCTAATCAGCTAGGTTTCAGTCCACCTCACTGCAATTTATCTGACCTCTACTTCCTTCCTTAGTTTGTCTAGGAGGATGTTACGAGAGACAGTGTTGAAAGCCTCAATGAAGTTGAAATAAAAAACTTCCACTGCTTTCCATTCCTCCACAAAACCTGTCACCTCCTTGTAGAAGTCTGTCTGGTTGGTTAAGCCCAACTTCCCCTTTGTATATCCATGCTGACTTCTCTCGGTCACCTTCTTGTCCTTCATGTGTTTGGAAATGGTTTTCTGGAGGATTTACTCCACCACCGTCCCAGGGACTGAAGTGAGACAGACCGGTTTGGTCCTACTTTTTACCCTTCTTGAACTTGTTATACTGTGGTAACTCTACTGAAGTGAGACTGACTGGCCCATAGCTCTTTGGTCCTCCCTCTCACTATTCTTGTAGGTAGGAGTGAAATTTGCTTTCTTCCAGTACATGGGAGCATCTTCTGATTGCAGTGACCTTTCAAATATTTCAAAGAGTTGCCTTGCAGTGACCTCAGTCAGTCCCCTCAGGACTGGCATGTACATCCCACGTGTATGTCTCTGCATTTGATGAAATTGTTGTTAAACAAGACTCAGTGTACCTATTGCCAATCAATATCTGCTTTACATAAGATGAATTACTCAAGTAATGGACTGGCTGTTGTCTTTTCTGTGTTAGTTTCTAAAATTTCTCTGGGATTTGAAGATCAACCTTAAAAGAAAAAAATAATAAAAATCTGTTCTGCTAAGGCATTTGCAGGTTTTTTCCTGTCATCAGTTGTCAGTAGCAGTCATCAGAATGTTGTGATCTGTTCAGCTATCTTTATTCCATTATCTTTTCCATGCAACTTAGCAAGGTATTCTTCATATATTTTAAAGCTGTGCTGAGAGGTCCACACTGTTAGAACAGTTCATTTGAGCTCTGAGGTTTAATACGGCTTTACAGTCTGATTTTCCAGTCATTTCCTTCCTTATTGCTATAACATCATTCTTCTCCAGTGGAAAATCAAAGGCAGTATATATAGTTTAAAACATATATAGTTTAAAACAACTCTATGCAACTTCTGATCAAGCTGACCGTGGCAGTTATCATTGAAAAGATTAAGAACAATTCTTAGTCTTGTTCCAGTGCCACAACGAAAATGCCTTCGGGTGCATTGACACTGAGTACCGGACTTCTTGGATACAGTTTATGCATACATTTAATTAGAACTGACCAGATTTTGTTTGAGTTCCCAGTACATATAGTGGTTCTTGAGAATGAAAGTGTTCATATGCTGTCCCTATCAGAGTTCTTTTTCTTGCTGTTATTGCTTGGGGCAATGGTAGCTACTTCTGACCCTCTGGGTAACACACATCTTATGAAAAGGTGCAGATATTAGCAGTTTATGTATTGTAGTTTGGGGTGCCCTCTGTTTGGTGCTATTTGTACTATTATGGACTTAATAAAATGGCTGGAAAATGCAAATTACTTTTTTATTACTGCTGTTAAGAGCACCATTTTCGCCAACGAATACTGAACTTTTTTCAGAAATGGTGTAGTTTGTGGCTCCAGAAGTATATCTATTATGTGGAGATCTGAGATGAAAGGAGAATGTGAGGAGCATTTTGTGGAGAGTGCCATTTTAATCAAGATTTAGTTGATATCTACTCTAAGTATGGTTTCAGTTTTACTGTTGGAATGTAGGTCCAGTATTAGCAATAGATACTCACAGATTTCAAAATGTAAATATGTAGTGTGCTTTACTTGCTTAAAATAAAGATCATCCTTGGTGTTGCAGCTCTGTCATTGAAGGTATTTTCTCTCACTGAGTTTCATCAGGCAGCCACAGTTTATGGTTGGCTGTTGTTTCCATTTTAAAATGCAGCTGATGTCTCTCTTGGTGTGCTACTAACCACTTCCACGTGCAGAGTAACTAATAAATCCTGGGTTTTTTTTAAGATTTCTTTCTCAGGGTGTGTATTCTTTGTTAAATTTAATGTTTAAAATATTTATGGTTGGATTCAATCTACATCTTGGCATTTGCTTTTGGTGGCATAAATAGCATATTCTGTCTTCTACCAGAAGACCTGTGTTCATGAGCCTAGTGGAAGTAGATCCTTACTTGTTCAAATTCAGCTGAAATGGAACAAATGATCTCAAATACATGTATGAGCACTTGTAAACACGAATAGACATAGACAAAGTTAGTTCTTAGAACGTAACTCTTTCATAAAAAAGCAAAATAGACCTACAGAATTGTAGAATTGTCTTGGTTGGAAGGGACCTTTAAGATCATCAAGTCCGGCCATTAACCAAACAGTGCCAAAACCATCACTAAACCATGTCTTTAAGCACCACATCTACCCATCTTTTAAATACCTCCAGGGGTGGCGACTCAGCCTCTTCCCTGGGGTGAAGAGAAGGGTGTTGCTTTGCAACATAAATAAGCCTAAAGAGACCTGTATATTCTTTTTCTTTTTTTTTTAACTGTCTGTCTTAATGATATATTTGATTTTGCGGAGAAAGAGTATACATACATTTTTTAAGTAGATGACTTTTTCATTTGGTTTGTGAGGACACAGTTGTGTAAGTAGTGAGTGGTACCAATATTGGCAACACAGTTCCATCAGTTTGAAGGAAGGATTATTTGGATTTCTAACCATTGTCATCATGCTTTTTAAGGCAGGGACAATATACAATAATACAGTTCTCCAATCCTCACTGAGAACTCTGGACAAATAATTTTGTGTTTATTTCTAAAACCTCTTAAGAATAATTTAAATGGTTTTTTTACATTTTTCTTGACATTTATCCTTTTATTAGAATTACTGACAGTTTTTCTGATAACTAGGCAAAATGGTTCCTTGATTTAACAAACACAGTTTGATGAATGGATCAAGCTGTCAGCCTGGCCTCTGCAAAAATGTGGTGACTTCAGGGCTCATGAAGTATACCATTTTGCATTTCCCATTTTCCATTGACCAAAAAAAGTAGGAAGATAGTCCAGTATATAGTGAGTACCAGAGCAGTTTTGTGGTCATATTAAGATTGGGGTGGCATAGGGGGGTGGGAACTGAAGGGAGAGTTAAAGCAATTCCAGCAAGTGTTAAATATTCTGTATTTAAAATATATTTGTGGGATATTTTGAACCTTTACTTCCAGAAAAAAAGAGATGTAGGTTAGAGATGGGAATTAATATTGTAAAAGACTTGCTAGAAAGTATAACTACTAAACTTCATGTAATATCTGTTCTTTTCCTAGAACAGACACAGGCAATTTGCAATACATTTTTAATGATCAGCTGGGAACTGGTTGTTCCCTATTAAGTTTGTTTGCATTTCTCTTTCCAGTTTTGTCACTGATAATATTCTCAAAGTTGGCTGTGGTTAGCAAATACCTACTTATTGATTGGCTTGATCAGTATAGACTAGTCTAATACATACTAGACTCTGCTTGATCTTTCTCCTCAATTTCCACAACTAATTTGCCTTGAGAGTTTCATTTCTCATTCTGCTGCAGTCATACTGTTTTTCACACCGACGCTCCTGCTTACTCATCATTTTCTACTTCGCTTTTATACCAAGCTCACATGAACATGCAAGTATCATTTGGATCAGGCTAATTTTCTGTTTAAATGTAACCATTTATACTCAGTTGTGCCATATGCTGTGTCTACCAAAAGTCTTTCAGTCTCTGTTAATATCTACATGAATGTTTCTGTGATGCTACAGTTTTGGCTTGAACACCAGAAAGAATTTATATGTTCAAACATCCCGTAAGAATCATTTAACAAATAGCTGAATGCACGTTAGAAGGTGACTTCATGGTGAAGTGCAGTATAAGAATATAATTACAATGAACTAATACTATTACTTTATTAATCAAACACAACTAAAAGGTGACACCTACTTGTGCACACAGCATCCTGCTCCCTTATTTCTTTAGTGAAGGACATCAACAAAGTTGGGGTATAGCATAATAGATTGAATGGTGAGGGCAATCAACCTCTGAATTATTGCTAGCTCAGCCAGTTTTGCTTAGTGGTGCTGTAAATCTGTATTTAATCTTAAATACAGCCTTGTATGTATTTTAGAGACCAAAGATAAAGAAAGTAACCATTACTAACCTTGGTAATATAAAAATTGATATTAGAATAACTTCTGTCACATGAAATGCATTGACTTTTTCTTCAAAAGTTGCAAAGAGGGTGTTGCTTTTGATCTGAAAATATTTAGGCAAAGCAGCTTTCCATACCAAAACTGTGACATATTAAATTTGCACATTATTATAAATTCTTCTTCAATGTTAGCCTTGCCATGATGAAAGAGCACTAACGCAGCGACTAGTTTCATTTCCTTTCATCTGCAGAATGAGTACAACTTTCTTATTCAATACAGAAAGTAAATAAATTCTCTTATTTATGAAAATCAGTGCTGTATCTCAGAGTAAGTTTTCTAATCTGCTGAGACTTGTTCTCTGCTATTGCTAAATTATCAGATGTGCACGTAGAATGTATTGTATGAAGAAAACAGAGCAGATAGAGGTGTTCTGTGTCTGGAATAGGACCTAACTGAGGTGACTTAGAAATGGATTATTATACACTTGGGGTCAGGAACACAAAATAGACTAACATAGGGCAGTTGCAGTATGTCTTACAGGTCCTCCAGAGCAAATACCTTGAATAGGCAGCACAATTGGTCTCTATGCTATGAACTCCAGTCAAAAGGGTTCTCAGGTGAAAGGATTCTCATTAACAGAGAATCCCACTGTAGTCCGTGTTAGCATCCTAACATAACAAGAGCCATACATGCTCAGCATTTCATTTTTCAAGGTGATTTCCAATGCAACAAAAACTAGGTGGAGGATGTTTACAGCATCCTTTCAGCTAGTGAGCGAAATTGCGTCAGTTATTGGAAGTATATTTGCAGCTGAAGTCAACTGTGTTTCAGTTATCTTCATTTAAGTGCATTACAGAAACAAACATGTTACAGACACACATATTGAAACAGGTAACATCCTTGCCTTTCAAGCAAGTTTATACTGGCTTCATTTCAATTTGTGAATACTGTTTTAAAGACTGAATAGTAATGAAATGAAGTGAAATGCAGCCTTCTCCTTGACACATCAGGGACAGTCAGTTTGCAGTGCTCCCTATAGAAGGCTATCTGGGTGAAATACTGTATTTTCTTATTAAAGTATGCTTCTCTTTAAAATAGTTGTCTTCAATTTATTACACCTACTTATTAATTGGCATAATTATCTTTATAGGCAGTTTTTGCTTGAATGAATATTGGTATTTGTATTCAAAGAACAACCCAATTAAAAATGAGTAAGCTAAAGTATTTCACTTGGAGCTTGAGCAACCTAACCAAGTTACTATTTTTTCCTCATTTATTATAATTTGCATTTATTTTTTTTAAAACTGACTTAATGTAAATCCAGGTAAATTGATACTTTGAACTTAAATACAGGTTAATCAGGATGTGAAGATTAAATTAAATTATCCAGTACGATGACCTCTGCATACTCTGAAGTTGCTTGTTCATATGTGGTTTATATGTAGCGTAAACATGGAATTGTGTTTTGCATCATTTTCTCTATTCTCTCATTTTAAATTGTAATTATAGAAATAGAAATAGAGTTATTTTTAAATGCTGTGTAATTTAAATAAACCAGATTTTTGTGTAGCTGGAAATAATAGACGACTGTAGAACAGTTTACATCTGTGCAGGTGTTCTTCCTCCTTACTTGCTTGCACACTTGCCATCATTAAAAATCTGAGGCTTACTTGCCTGCTTCTCCAAATTGTTTTATTCCTCAGAGCAATATTCAGAAAAGCAGCCTCAGTGTCACTCAGCTGGAGAAGGCCCCTTCTAATACGTGTGAGGAAGGACTAACATAGCCATGCCTCCTCCTCTAAGTATTATTTCTTAGAGTCTTAGAGAGATTTGGAGTTTTTTTCTGTAACATGGAACGTTCCTGCTCATAACAGCAACTGTGGTCTCCAAAGGAAAAGAAAGTTCTACATGAACACCCACGCAAGTAACATGTCAAACTGTAGTCATTGTTTCAGTGATGAGAAATCTGTCTGCTTGAGTGGATACCAGACATGTCAGTGGGTAAAGTGTGAAGCAAAGTTGTTACTTCTCAGTAGATACCGTCGGCTGAAAAATGCGGACAGTTCGATCTTAATCGGTGTGCTTTCAGCTGAGCTTCCATGAAAGGCTTTTTGTTTAGAAAGATCAGGTAAAAGAATAATTTTTCCTCATCCTCCAGTACCAGCCTCGGGTGATTAGTTTTCCTCCATAGTGTTGTCTCATACATATGTACAGGTCAAGCCATAGAAAGGGAAAATGTGGAGGAACAAACCTGGGAAAGCAATGGGATGATCCCTAGGGAAACAGATGCACTGGGTGGTGAGGGGTCATCATCCTGAGTGTCGGAGTGAGCGAGGAAGAGGAAAACTGCATTCAGGTTATCTTACCCAAGCCACCAAAAGTGAATTTCAACCCAAAAGCATCGTTTGTTTTTTTTTTTTATGTCTTTGTGTCACATTTAGAGCACTTACCTGCCTGGTCATGACCAAGGAAATGAATGTATTCATTATGTTAACAACAAATACTAGATTATTGATTTGAGTTCAAATTTTAGCATCTTTTACAGATTAAAAATTTTCACTAAAAATTGAATTTTACTCATATTTCTTTATATTTTAATTTATTTTCTCTACAGATGATTCAAACCATCAGGACTCTAGTTGAAAATACAGATAGCTTATATGAGAGGATAGTACAGTGTCAGAAAACGGGTAAGTACAAGCTGTTTTTAAAAAATAGTATTAAGAACTTTTTGCATTTTTCTTTATTTCTCATAAATTTTGAGTTTATTTATTCAACTGTAACAAAACCCCCAACCTTAAGAGCCAACAACAAAAAAAAACAAACAAAACCAAAGAGATTATTGTAATTAAGGCATGTGCAATAACAGTAAAAAGGACATTTCAAATCATAGAAATCAAATATCCATAGAATTACAGCTTGACTTTAAAAATCATCAGCATTTTACATTTGGACAGTAACTTGTCAATATAGTCACTTCTACAAATGTAGATGTAGGATTGCAGGTGAATAGGGAAGAAAGTGAATGAACTTTCTTCACATTGAAATCTTTTAAGCATTTACTCCAATCTTCTCTTTTACTATGTGAGAACTTTTTCTCTTCTGTTGTGGTAGGCTTAATGTCTTCAAGAGCCTTGGTGAAGTACCTTGCCTTCTGATAGTTATGTGACAATAGTTCAGATACTCCATCCCTGCGTTCTTCTATGTCTGTTGGGTGGATACCCTCTGGTTCTACTGTTTTGTTACTATTTTATCTATTCAGAGTAAAACTGGTTTTGCAAACAATTACGTGTATCTTCTGTGGCAGGCTTTTTTTTTTTTATTTATTTCTTACATCATCTCCCATTTTTGTGGTGATATTATGCCATATTTTTTTAGCTTCATCAGTGCCTCAAGGAGTTAAAAAAGCTAATTGCCTATTTTACCTCATATTTTAGAATTGTTGCCCTTCAGCAAAGATAGTTTTGTAGTAGCTCATATGAATTCCAGTATGTCTGATTTTCTTGAGTCTTACAACCTTATTTTACACGAAGTGCAGCTGGGTCCAAGAATCCTTTGTTTAAGAATGCTAAAGACTTAAAGCCCATGCTAAATAGTGGAGATTTTGATCTCATTTAAATGAGAAACCTCTAGCATGGTGACATAAGCCTAAGTATGGATTATGTAATAGATCCTGCTATTTAGGGCAGCTTTAGCCCTGCAGGGTCAAGGTACTTTTTAAGATGAATGAGCTGAATTAAATTACCTTTTAATATCAATGGTTTTAGAAGATTTTCTTATGACTAATTGATCGCATGATCTCAGTAGATGCTACTGTATTTAATTCCAAGTAATAGATTATACATTTTCCAGCGTAGTTTCTTGATAAGGAAAAAGCAAAATTATGCCCTTGCCTGGGCTTTTTTGTTCGGTGGTTCAAAGAATGAAAAAGCTGCAAAAATAAGAAGAAATACTCAAGCTGCCAATAAAGAGTAAAATTTTGTTGTCAGGAGCAGGATTGTAAGAGAATTCTGTTAAATAGACAAAGTGGACTGGCTCTATTAAACCATTTTCTAACTTAACAATAAGACTTTTAACCTCCTTTACAATTCAGACCTAATTTTAAAATAAATGCACCATTATTTCTTACTTTGCTTATTCAACAGGCTATCAACCTAAGATACAGTTCTTGAGATGGCTCTTTTCAGAATTCAGGTTCTTTGCTATTAATATTCTCTAAGAACATTTAACTGTAAACTTCTCTCCTCATTTTGATTCTTCAAGCCCTCTGAAAAAGCTTCTCTGTTTTCTTCATATCAGCATATTAATTTCAGCTCAACACATTCTGATCTTAATTAAATAGTTATTGAAAGCATTTTAGGTACATTAGCTAATGAAAAGATATGGGAATGTGCTATTGCTTTGGTTCCCCTGTACTTCTCATTCTTAGCAGAATTAAGAAAAATTTTCTGCATAGCTTCAAAATGATTGCAGTGCCATTTGTTTTGTTGCTATTAAGCCAGCTAAAGATCCTGCAAGACAATGGAATGTAGGTGCTAAAGAGAATCCAAAGATAATCTAGTCCATCCCCTTAATCTATTAAAGACCTAAATGCTCCTAATCTTCTCTAGAGTAAAGAATCTGAATGTCCAGGTCACCTTGCCCATTCCTAGTCTCCTTTGTATTCTTGTACTTCTCACTACTCACATTATTCTTGTACTTCTCTTTAGAATCTTCCATTGCATTCTTATGCTTTATAATTTAAATTCTGCCTGAGCTCATCACCAGTTAAAAGAGAGAACTACAGTTTAGGAATTCATTTGGTGTTCAATTGTAGGAGGTCAAAAAGACGTGATATTCCAAGTATTCATTAGATGATCAGGGGGGCAAATAATGAGCGAACAGTTTGCTGGTGACAAGGAATTATTGAATGTAATCAAAGGTAGATATGACTGTGAAACAGTTCAGGAGGATCTTGTGACACATTCATTTTTATCATTCTCAGAATGATTAAAAAATGTGTGAAATGTAACATCTGTAAGGGTAAACTAATGTGTGTAGGTGAAAAAGTAGCCTTAACAATACCTACAAGAAATGGTCTCTAAGATTTCCATTTTAATTCATGAAATGAAGGTATTGTGTACAGTTCTTAACAGTGTCAATTACTGCTAGTATCATGCATAAATATGCATTCCAGCTTTTTTAGTTCTCTATGATCATTTTTGTAGCCAGAACTCTCGTTCTGGTTCCTGTCTTCTGAGATCTCAGCTGTACTGTCTTTTTCTCTGTTTGACCACTATAGTTTTGCTTTATGTACATCATTTTCCTGGCTGTTGTTTTGATGTCCGTCCTTCTATTCATTTGTCTACTTTTCCTCATTGGACGTCAGAACCAAGCTGCTTTCACTTTTCTTGTGTTTGCTCATTTGGTAGCAAGAGTTTCCACTGCCTGATAGATTGTCAGCCATCGTCATGCTTTCTATCATGTTGTCCCACAGGCTCACTGTAAACATCCACCAGGCTACTTCCTTTGAATTGGATTTTTAAAATTATTCCACAAATAGAGCTGGATTGACACATGTCCTCCTACCCCCTTAACTAAAATAGTTTTCATTGCTTCCTTGTACTCCCCACTCTTCTCTTTATCCATCTGTTACCTTTTTCCCCTCATACTTAGATTCTAAGTTGTTGGAACAGGGACTGTCTTATTTATTCCATCTGTACAGTGACTAAACCTGCAGGGACTTTGTTTATTAAATACTGCAAGTAGTAAAAGACATAAAATCGCTACCTTTTCTAACATGGACTCCAGAGCAGTCCTTCAGCAGGGTCAGAAACAGGATACAGTTTCAAGGAAGGGAATATCCAAACATTCTGGATGCTGTCAAAGGTAAACACAGTGCACAATGTCCATCGGGGAGAAGTTACGTCTTGGCTGCACGCAGAGAAGGATTATGATGGTGGCCATACAAGCTCTGCATATAAAGAGAAGAGTGGGGAGTACAAGGAAGCAATGAAAACTATTTTAGTTAAGGGGGTAGGAGGACATCCTTGAAAGACAAATTTTGTAATATGCATTATTAGGTAATGTGCTGAAAAGTTGAATAAGCTTTCAGATATACATTCCCCTTCACGTTTTAAACAATAGTAACAAACAATAACAATTACTGGTTGGGGAAATGGCTCTGGGTTTAACTAATTGTGGTAATCAGGTGATTTGAAAGAAAAAGGTACCCAACTGGTCTGGACCAGGAGGTGATATTAAAGAAAGGAGAAATTACATTTCTGTGGAAGCAAAAGAGCTAATAGTTACTATTGCCAGTAAAACGGTGTGGGCTTAGCAGAATGTGAAGACTGGGAGAAATTATAATGTGCCATAAATCAATGTCTTTATTAAGACTTCTTTCTAGCATTCAATAAAATCAGGATCTTTTTTCCTTAGATTTTCATTGGTCTCTCTTGAGGATCAAGGCTGATAAATAAAAAATGAATACAGCAGTCTGGGGAAAAAATCTCTCCCTCACAGATCTGTGTTTCTGTCCTTTATAGACAGTATTAATTCATTCTCACACATGGTAGTGGCTTAACGTCACCCACATTCAGAAATGTGGTCTGTCTTCATGGAGGACTGTCCTTGGGAATGAAAGTTTTCCCTACATTGGAGGTGAAATACCAAGAGTCTTCTTTCAGAGCAAATGTTTTAATATGTGACAGCTTGGTTTTCTGTGTATTTTGTAGGACTGCTGTTCTGGAGGTACAAAAAAAGTGTTGGTGTGGGGGGTTTATGTTTTTTGTAGCTTGATGCACACTTTGCTGACTTTGGTGTCTAGAAGATTATGTTACGTAGGAGTGTTCTTGGAAGAGTTTGAGGAAGGTGGAGCTGGTCACTCTACTCCTGGAAGTAACTGAGTTTTAATTAAATCAAGGCCAGATGTCCTTTTTATAACTTCCTAACAGCATAAGCTTGGTGCTGGAAGTACTTTGAATCTCTTCTGACAGCAGTTCATTAAGAAGTTGATGTCCATCTGACGTTTTAAGTGGTTCCCCAGCATTAAAGAAAGTATCTTATATGTAAAACTGAATTACTGTGATTGCGTATGGAACTGGATGAGTCTGAATGGGAAGACTAAATACTAATTTAGTCCTTGGAGAGAGGGTGGCTTTTGGCAGGCTGCAATGCCATTGTTGTTTGGGATGTTACAACAAGAAGGTTATCTCAGGCATAGCATTTGTCTTTGCTACTTCTATAGAATAAAAGGGCAGCATTACCAAAATGTATTTAAGTACAAGGCTGTCTGTGGCTGGGGAATGTTTTCATTTCCTACAGAGATACTGCGAAGTTGAACTAATTAAAAACTACTGAACAACTAATTTAGTTAATATATTATTTCATTAAGTATTAATCTAAATATTTTGAGTGCAAATAATTCAGACCTGGAGCTTCTTGAAGCTAAAGCACAGCACACTCTATAATCTACAATGAAATTCTGATTCTCTAGTTGTGATGTAAAATGTTTTGGGTGACCTCAGTGGGAAGCAGGTGCTTGGAAGTACTTGAGGATCTAATCCTTGTTCCTGTTGTGACTCAGTTTTTGCACTTAGTAGTGATCATTAGGTAATACAGAGGTGCTCCACATATTAATTTATTAAGGTTCATTTTGAATCTTTGTTTGAAAAGTGTTCTGTAACCAAAGTAGGTGAGAATTTACAGGTATAGTGACTTCTGATGCTTCTCTAACATGATTTATTTGATATATTGTTAATGTGATCTAGCAGCTACACTCCTTTCCCAATCACTTTTCTGATAAACATTGTTTTAAGAGGAAATTGATTGTGAGGTTGAAATACCTAAGTGTTTAGGGAATATAATCTGAAATTAAAATATTAAGAAAATATTTAATGCTGTAAAAAATTAATGCCCTGGCTTTCAACGATGTGGCCAAGTATAGCAGTTGTGTGTGCAGATTAAATAATGTACGACTTAAATTCTTTCCTAGAATTCTTTCGTATATTACCATTTAACCTACATGGTGTAGGAAGAAATATTTTAATGTATAAAGTGCTTTCTTGGATTTATTTTCTTGTAAAGAACAAATCTCTGTATGCAAATTGTTCCCAGAAACTTTATGAGCATTCGAGATGAAGGTACATAGTAATTGAGTTGCAATATGTAGTAACCTAATCAAGAGCTGTATGGTGTTTTCTTTCCATTTTAAAAATATTTAATGTTCATTTCATTTTTATTATGTATGTATTACTATTTTGATAAGTATATTGTTTACTTTTAAATCAAAATTCTCTACCAAGAGTGAAATAAAATATATTTGGCTTGACAGAAGTTAAGTGCTTACCTGCAGTATTATCAGTGTATATTTTATATAGGTATAGACAAATATTGTTTGCCACGCATTTCATATATATTCAGTATATATATTTATTGCCAAAGTTTTACCATTGTGCTATTTCATTGATAAAGTTCTTTGTTAAGAGAAAGAACCTATACCAGGAAGCCCACCTGCTGTGTAGTCATGTCTCAGGTTGTAAATCATGCTCTTGGCAAGACAGCTTTCATCAAAGAAAACAAATGAGTATGTCAAGTAGAAGTTTGGCTTTAGAAATACAGTATAGCAAGTGTTGTGCTTGCTCTTTTGCTAAGGATTCCTTGAAAAATTAGTATCTCAACTCTCAGTTAAAGAAAAGGTGTGATTTTTTTTTTTCCCTATAAACTGAAGTTGTGTACCTGGGCTTTGTGACAGTAACTCTTAAAAAAAAAAATAGAACAATTACAGAGTCATAAACAGTCTGAACTCCAGTTCTCCTTTTTTCAGTGTCTTTTCACATCTTCATTTTAATAAAAATGTACTTATCGTCAGAGTTTTCCAGCAAGAATATATGTATTCTACAGTAAAAAAGGAAATATATAAACACATGCAGCTCAGTAACTTAAGGCTACATGTGTAATGTATGCAATTTATATGCTTCAATTAGTTTAAAAACAGCAGAATCACTTATGCTACCTTATATGTCACATTTTAATCAATATCTTAAGTGTATTACCTTGGAATTATAGTGAAAGCCCAGTAGTGGGAGAAACTACTAAGTGAATTTCAAGAGGTGTCATTTCTAGTTAGTAATTAAGGATAGTGAATTTTATACAGGTTATTTCGTTTTGAAGAAAGCTAAGTACAGTTGGAGATGAGTAACTTTTAATAGTATCTACAATGTTGTTTCTGAATACCCCCTGAAGATACGGGGCACTACAAAGCCAATGTATTCAGTATGCAGGGCAGCAACAGAAATACATCTTCCTTGTTCCAACATTTCAAGCATCAGCAAAACAATAACATGCATATTATAAGCTCACATGCTTCTAAGTTATAAAAGGTTTTGGTTCTTCTGAACATATTTGTGACAATTCAAATATTGATTAAAAATCCACAACTATAAAATAAAGCTAACATTCTAATCTGGAAGTTATTCTGACAAGTGATGGCTCAGAATTCTCATCAGCCCATAAGGACTGTTGTATTGCCTTGTATGTTTCATTTAGGAAAGAGATTTTTTAATTAAAGTATGTCCTAGCAATAAGACATCTCAGTTTCTATAATGTCATATCAGTTCTTATTTAGTTTATAGACATAAACTATCCATCAGAATATGCTGAGCATAAATTAATGCAGGTTTGAGGTCTGCTATGTAATATTATTTAGAGGATTCATCATGCAGCTGGTTGAGGAAGCACAGGACTGGAAGGCCCTGAAGTCTACTCCAAGGTACAGTTTTTGGAAAGTGATCATGTTGAGCTCTATTTTAAAATGAATATGAGTTTTTGATTTGAGTAGTTTTCTCCTTTTCCAAGCTGCTTAAGTACCACACCTCAAATTTTACATACATTCCAATTTTACTGAGGGACATTTATCGTAATATTGGCCTTTAGCTGAAATGATTCTTTGCTGTGTATCTAGAGAGCAGTTACTTCTCTTTTGGTTTTCTTTTTGCTAGACTAACCACGCAAATTTTTATTAGTCTCCTCACATGCTATGGGGTTCCTATAGCATTGATCAGCTTTATAGTACTTCTCTTTTCCTCATGCTGTTTGAAGTTATTGAAAATAAGGGAAAAGAATTGTACATAAGATTTCAGAAGAGCAGCATGAATGGTAAGGTATTCCCAGGAGGGATGAAGAAGTGGTAAAGCCATCTAATGTATTCCAGGGTTGGGGGTGAGGGTCTGCGAGAGGGAAGAGCTGAGACAATCATGAAATTCAGACTAAACTAATCAGCATTCACTGGGGAACCAGAAAGTGATTCAGCGCTGAAGGGGAAAATAATTATTTGGAAATACTGAAGGACTTCTTATGAGACTGGTTTAAAAAAAATAAAAATGTACTGCAGTGAAGAAGGATATGCTGTGAAATCGTTGATTATGATTGAGAAAAATTGTTCATAGTATTTTATTCAGTTGAAAAACCTGCTGTTGTATCAGGCTGTTGCTATTTTGTTACATATATTACAAGTGTATTTACATGACTTACAATAGTTGAGGTGAATATTGTCACTGAAAAACTGGCCTTTAACATGGAAGACTTGAGTCATGTTGTGAAAGATGGAATTCTTTTTGTTTTGCAACAATAGGAAATTCTATGGCTTCTGTCATCTAGCCCTTACTCAGCTGGAGTAGGGGTGACCAGACTTCTTAATGCAGGTTAAGCACACTAAGTGTCCTGATATTCCACACACAGAAACTCAGAAGGGAATCAAATACTAACATTTGAGACCTCATCCCACTGTAATAAGCAGTAGAGTTACCACAGTATAACAAGTTCAAGAAGGGTAAAAAGTAGGACCAAACCGGTCTGTCTCACTTCAGTCACTGAGACCGTGGTAGAGTAAATCCTCCAGAAAACCATTTCCAAACACATGAAGGACAAGAAGGTGACCGAGAGAAGTCAGCATGGATTTACAAAGGGGAAGTTGGGCTTAACCAACCAGACAGACTTCTACAAGGAGGTGACAGGTTTTGTGGAGGAGTGGAAAGCAGTGGAAGTTTTTTATTTCAACTTCATTGAGGCTTTCAACACTGTCTCTTGTAACATCCTCCTAGACAAACTAAGGAAGGAAGTAGAGGTCAGATAAATTGCAGTGAGGTGGACTGAAACCTAGCTGATTAGCTAGGCTCAAAGCATTGTGATCAGCAGCATGAAGTCCACCTGGAGGACAGTGGTGTGCCCCAGGGCTTGATACTGGAGCTACTACTGTTCACACATCCTTTATCACTTGGATGATGGGGTAGAGAGCATCCTGAGCCAGCTGTCAGAAGATGCAAAAGTTGGAGGAGGCTGGATACAGCAGGTAGTTGTGGTGCCACTCAGAGGGACTTTGACAAGCTGGAGAAGCGGGCTGACAGGAATCTCATGAAAAGGGGAAGCAAAACCCCCCAGCAAAGGGAAGTGCCGAGTCCTGTACCTGGAGAAGAATGACCCCATGCATGCAGCAGTGCAGGCTGGAAGCCAACTGGCTGGAAAGCAGCTTCAGAGAAGAGGACCTGAGTGTCCAGGTGGACAACATGTTAAACATAGCTAAGGAAGCGCATTGCCAGAAGACTGAAGGAGGTGACCCTTTTCCTCTAAGCAGCATTAGTGAGGTCACATCTGCAGTACTGTCCACAGATTTGGACTCCTCAGTACAAGAGAGACACAGACATATTGGTGAGTCCAGCAAGGGCCACAAAGATGATTCATGAGTGGCCTGAAGCATCTTTCATATGAAGAGAGGCTGGGAGAGCTGGGACTGTTAAGCCTGGAGCAGAGAAGACTCAGTAGGGATCTTGAGTGGTCAGACACTGGAAGAGGTTCCCCAGAGAGGTTGTGGAGTCTCCATTCTTGGCGATATTCAACACCCAACTGGACACAGTCTTGGGCAACCTGCTTTGTCTCATCCTGCTTTGAGCAGGGCAGTTGGACTACAGGATTTCCAGAGGTGCCTTCCAACCTCAATGATTCTATGGAAAGTTGGCATCTCCAATCAAAAGAAGCTTTTAGAACTGATCTTTCTGGCTCAAGACAGCAATCAATAATAATTTCATTATAGATAAAAACATCTGTGCAATGGGTACAAATTAAAACCCAGGAAATTCCATCTGAATACAAGAAGAATGTACATCCTATATAATCTTTGTGATCACTCAGAAATGTGTGAATAATATCCTTTTTATCATCTGCCTGTATAAATGGAAAACATGAATAACTTGCAGTTTTTAGATTAAGCAGGTGGTGTATGCAGAATTATATTGAGTGATAAATCAGGATAGTATTATGTCATGTTGTCCAGGAGCTCTCAGGCAGTTCAAAATTACTAATGGACTAATAATTCTAGATGTAATTAAGCCTCGTAAAAGTAATTTGCTTACTATATCTTACGTAGAGCAAGAGCCGAATTTTTACTTGCAAGGAGATAGAAAATCCTGTGTATTCTTAAAAAAAAAGACATTTAATGTTCAGTTTTCTTTGCAAGCATATCTTGAAGCCACTTTTACATGAGTTTATATGGACATATGTTTCATTCTATTAATTTAACTGTAAATGAAAAGTTCATTCCTCTTTTTTCCCCCTTTCTGTTATTTTCTAAGAAATCAGTTTTCTTTTGGAATTTAACACTTTTGTTATTACATTGCACTATTAATGCATGAAAGAGTTCCAAGGCAAAATGCAAGAAAACCAAGCAGGAACATAAGAAGAGGAACACCAAGAGACATATAGGCAGCAGTTACGTGCTGTGCTGCATTCATACTCTAAAATTAAGTTGTCCATATATTGTGTAGCAAATACCATTCAGCAGATGGGAAAACTGAGACTAAGAGGTGAAATAATCCATGTCACTTTATCAAACCAGTAATAGAACCAGAAATAAAATTCAAATCAGCTTGTCCCTGGCTGTGTGTTTAGACTTAGAGTAGGGTAGCTTTACCTTGGCGTGATAATAATGAGGAGTTGCCCTGTACAGTCCACAAGAGATGCTGAGGATAAGGGGGTGATGAGTGCTGTTTCAGCAGGAGGCACTTGTTTGCTGAGGGTTTACAGGTGTGTGCCCTGACTTTCTTTCATTTTCTGAAAAAGGGCACTGAGATGTTGCTGCTAACGTAACTGCCAGGAAGGTTTCGCTGGAGTGGAAAGGCTTTGGCAGAACAGAAATGTAACATAGCATGGGTGTAAAGAAGGAAGAGAGTCACTGCAGAAGTGAACCAGAAAAGAGCTCTTCTATCTTGGTGTTTGAGATACATAATGACTTTGTACACATAAGAACAATCTGAAATCTACAAAGCACCAATTTCACATCGCTCATGCAGGCCCTCGCCATTATTCTTAATCTCTCTCTGAGTGGCTTCAGTTCAAGGTTATTATTGATCAGTAGTGCCTGTGGATTTGAAGGGCAATATTTATAAAGATGGAAATGACATACAGAACTCCAAAAGTTTAGCAGTATAGTCTCTCTGTATTTTTATGGTGGCTCTAGAAATGTTATATTGTAAATATGGATCTGCGCATAATCTTTCCATGATCATATTGGGAGTTTATTTTTTTTGGATGATGTGAGCAGGAAATGAATACTTGGAAACAGTGATGGATGAATGAACTTTAATTTCTCACCTGGTTAGAAACCTGTTTTAGGGAAGCAGAATATGAATGATTTACTTGAGGCTGTACTCTAGAGGTAGAGTCAGAGCTACGGAGAAGTGCTTGAAATAAAAATGATACAGTAGTTTAATTCTGGAGAAATATTTTCCATTTATTTTCCTCATAGTAAAATTTAAAATTGTAAGAAAGGCTAAAAAGAACAATCTCATCTTTCAAATGAATTTATGAATAATTTTAAAAATTGTGTGTGTGTAGGAGTAAGGTAAGGGAATGTACAATGAAAACATTCAGTCACACCTCTTTCTTATAATGAGACATGAGTGTTGGGTAGCGAGCTAATGAAGAGTAAATGCTATAATGTCCTTAAAAGTTAGTCTACTCTAGGATTGACAGCCAATGCAAGTTTGTATGGTTATTCCATGATAATTAATTACATGTAAATTTGGAAGCACATACACTCACTGAGCAACTAGAAGATCTCAACATAATTAAAATTATAATTTGTAATTAAGCTATAACTTGGTTTTACATTCATAGGTGTAAGTCATAACCACTTGCCAACTTTTGCCCTCAAAATACCCTTTATGTTATTACTGATGGAGATACCGAGAGTACAATTTAAAGTATGACTTCCATAGGAGAGTTGCTGTAATCCATGTTGGGTTGGTGTGTTTACCTGCAGAAGGGCATTTTATTTCCCCTGTATGAAGGAAACTTTCAAATTTCTTATGACTTGTAACATCATTGTGGAAAGCAAATTATTTTCCTTATATTTGTGCAGTGGATTAAAACTAAGGCTCTGGTCATTTTACTCAATGTTTAGATGAAGCTAATCTGAATTTTGCCAAAATGTTTTTCTTTGGAGTTTGTCAGATAGAGGTTTTGTGGACACAATAGTTTACATGGGTGTGGTAAATGTCCTTAGCATTTTACATGGCATTCCTCCTTCCCAACTATTCCTTTTCTCCTCTGGAGTATGGTGACAAGGTTATTTTCTGGGCTAGCCCCAGCATATAAAGTGTTAGCTGGACAACTCTGATGTATATTCAGTGCACAAAAGAGCAAGGCACAAAATAAATTTGTTTGGATAGAGTATTTCATGAAATTACTGTTCCCATTCTATAGCAACTCCAAAAAGGTTTTTACTTATGGTGCAGCAAATTCAGATGTGCTTAAAGAATATTTTTAAATAGTAAATATTTGCTTTGCTCCATCGTTGTATGGCAGTGACCCAACGGGTACTTCAGTGTGGATTTTGGCATGTTGTGTAGTGTTGCACATTACTAGATGAGATACATTTGTGCTTGAAGAATAAAATTTCTGAAGCTTTTCCACTGTCCTTTTGCCTTTTGAGTTTCAAATCTCTATCTCTGATATTAAAAAAATGCATTAAAATAGATACTATATTCCTCCCTCTTTTATTCTCCACAGCAATGGAGTTTCATGAAAACCTGCACAATATAGGAGCAAGAGAAGGCTTAAAAGAAAGAAAACTGCAAAAATCAGTAGAAAGTTTTACGTGGAACATTACAATTTTAAAGGTAATGTGTCTTCCTTTGGTTAGTTACTGTACTTTTCCATTCACAACTGACAGTCTAATATTGTTACTGGTCATTATTCTGTGTCACAGTTCAACTGGATTTACACTTTTATAACCATATTCAATTTACTTTATATAACTTGAAAACACATGAATATTTCTTCTTTTCTTTTGTTGTGGGGGGTCGTTTCATTTAGTTTGTCTGACATTTTCTTCTTGCAACCTTTTAACGTGAACACTGTAATCTTTAATACATGGGTGAAACGATGAGTATTGATTTCTGTGAAGCGACTGGAGCTGGGAGGGAGCTGTGCTGCTGTTTAAACCCTGCTTTGTGACTTGGAAGGGAGTAAGAGAATTAAGGTTAATGCAGTTATTGAAAAACGAAAGGGAAGCTGTTGCTATTTCAGTCAGTGATGAATGGTGATTAATGATACATACAAATTATATTAATAATCCAGACTGGAGTAGGTTGAGTGTATATGAACTAGAGATTCTCTTTGCATGTTGTCAAGTGCATTTGCTTACGTTTTGACACAACAGTAACCGGTGAAGTATAAAAAAGCTTTCAGCCAGAGACCCTCAGGAAACTAGAATGTGGAACAGTTCAGGTTTCTTATCGCTGGTCTTTCATCTCAGCAGAGTATATAAAAATTTATGGAGATAGCAAAACTGCCTCCCTTAATTTATTCCCTTGACACTATCCCTCTAGCCCAAATTATTCAAGTTTTGTGTTTACATCCTCTAATGAGTTTTTCTCCCACTCAATCAAATATTTCATCACTACATTAAACTATGAAGTCTGTTTTAATTACAAAGAAAATTATTTTCTCCCACATATTTTTTATTTTTAGCTATTATTGAAGATAGAATTCCCTATTGCCTCTTCTTACAGTGAACTCACTGTAAGAAGTGATACACATGTATTTCTCCACCTTTCTGTGTTGGTTTCAGTTGTTCAAGTTTTTCGTGGTGTTGCTTGGTGCTCTCACCTCCCTTGTATCACACTGCACAAGTCCAATGCAGAGAAGAATCAAAAAGATGTTAAATTTGCTACAGTCTGTACAGTTAATACATTCTAAATATATGTGTGCAGGTTCTGCTTATAACTAGAAGGACCAGACTATTGTTCTCCCTTTTATTAGGGCAGAGTTTCCTGAAGACAGTGTATGGGATGTATCAAGTACCATTCCTGTGCTACCGAGGGGATAGAGAGGAGGGAGTCAGGTCAGTGGGCTTGGGCAAGTGTCAAGGAAATAAATTCTTATCCCTTCTTTACTTTTCCATCAAAGGTATCAGATATCAGCTTGGATGGGCAAATCTATTTTAATGCTGCCTGAAACAGCAGTACCTGTGCTTCATCTTTGCTTTCCATTCAGAACACAAGGGTTGGGGGGAGGGAGGTTTGCAGTTGATGAGCAACTGAAATGTGAAGTCATGATTTCTTCGTAAGCCAGGAATTGGAGAACCCACATGACAGATCTGGCTCTTCAGAGCATTGAAGGGCTTTTGTGCATATCCTTAGGATTAACATAATTATGAAGTTAAAAGGCCTTCCTTTTGAAGAGATTATTGAGAAAATCTCTTCAACGTTGACTTGAGTTTTTTTTTTTCTACTTGCAGATTAAGGTCCTTTCTGTAGGAAGGTATAATTTGTCTCATAATTAATACTTTATCAAAAAAATCAGTGAGATGTTTAGTCAGGCTGTTGTCAAAACTTTAACAGGAGGTGTTACAGAAGGTTCTGGTATGTTGTTACATCTTAAAAGTTATTTACAAGTATTACAATTCACATAGGCATCTATTAAGTGCTGTTGTTCACAGTGAGATGTACAGAAGGTTAGAGGTTGTGATTTGTTTGAAGTAACACATTGAGATTTTTCACTCCAAACTCTTAACTATAGGCTGGAGCCATAATTTGTCTTACATTAGATAATTAAATAGAAAAAGTTGATCAGTTTCTAAGACACTACTCTTCCTGTCTGGAGAAAAAGACCTGCAAGCATAATGTTGATCTAACACTATGTTTTTCCATTTTCCATTTTTCCAATTCTCTAAAAAATTTGTGAGGACAGGAATGGAAAGTGAGTGCCCCCATTTTTTAGAGCAAAAATTAATCAGAAAGGTGACAATCTGTGCCACGTTAAGAAGAATCTATTCCTCCTGTTGAATTCCCTGCCTGCATCAAATCGACTTCCCTCTTGAACAGCAGAGAAATAAACCCCTGTCTATTCAGTGGCCCCAAATTTTACTGTTCAACAAGCAAGACAGTTGAGCTACCAATGCATCAAAGGCAGTGACATGCTTAGGTGGATTTAACTTTTTATTCTTCTTGTAATTAGAAACAGTATTTTACACGGTCTCTTGGCTATGATTTAGGAATTACCGTGTGGCAATTTCACTGAACAACTTTACTAAATAATTCTGCATGAGCATCATCCCGAGCTCCCTCACGGAGGAATCACAGAATCACAGAATGCTCACATGGTACGGCTGATGTGTTTTCCAAACCAATTAAGCTGCATTTTACCCTCAAGGTACATATTGATCTTTTTTTTTTTCAATTGGGACATTTTGACTACAGTTGATGCAATGGAAACTTTGATAAAATAACAAAATTGACAGCTTAATTCTAGGGGAACTCTTTGTTTAGAACAGATGACATAGCTATTAAATATCTATGTGTGTGTGCACACGCACATACGTTAAAATCGCTATTTTAAAGGATTTTATTTTTCCTAATTTGAAGCCATGTGGTCAAATTTATTATTGGTATAGTATGTTTGAATTCAGCTGAAATATCTCTGCTCAATTTGTGTAAGTGTATATGCACATATTCCAATTCTTATGCATTTGTTTAACTTCAGAACATCACTTAGAGTAAATTTAGTCTGCTTTAGTGATTTTGTTGTCTGAGAGCTTTAGAGATTGTACAGTATTAGAATATTCCTCTTTCAAATAGGCAGTTTGCAAGATCATTTACTTGTGATTTATTTATTGTCATTACTCAGACTGATAGCACTCATGTTTTCTAAACATAGATAATCACACTTCCTGCCAGAACGAGTACACAGTTGAAGAAAGAAAATCACTCTAAGTACTATTGCAGCAGACTTCTACAAACAACATAATGTAACAATTTGCAGACTTTCCTGGCATAGCAAAACTTTGAAAAAAACCTATATAGGCTTAGAATTTGAGATGCCCATAGGAAGAGCATAATGGCATCTTTAAATCATCTTTAAATTAGTCTTTGCAACAAAGCGCTGTTTTAAACACGTAGGGAGAGTTCAATGGAAGTTCTCGGAATGAAGGTGGGACTCCTAACTCCAGCATTTGTTAGATGCTTCTTGTTGGCTATGAGTTTTTAGACATGTCACATTAGACATAAATTACTTTCTCTTGAAAGAAGTCCTAAGATATGCAGTTCATGGCATCTGTTACCTCTCTAATGGCATTGGTTCTGCACCTACATAAATGGAACACTCAAGGCACTTATAGGGGTGCAACTTCTTGAATATATATTTGAAAAAAAATATCATCTGAACTTTATAGACCAAATCTGCAAGTGGAGTCAGGCAGCCCTGTTGTCACCGTGAGGCATTCATAAAGGCTCTGATAGTTGCTGCCTTGTCCTGTAGGTACTCAGAAAACCTCCCACATCCCAGTTGAATTTAAGTATCTAAAACTACTAGTCTCATGATGTTGCTGGACTGATGGGATTTTGGGTCCTGATTAAACCCATATTTAGAAGTTAGGAAGGTAAGTCCTGATAAAATTCAACAAGGGCAAGTGTAGAGTGCTGCACCTGGGGAGGAATAACCCCATGCACCAGTACAGGTTGGGGGCTGACCTAGAGAGCAGCTCTGTGGAAAAAGACCTGGGAGTCCTGGTGGACAACAGGATGACCATGAGTCAGCAATGTGCCCTTGTGGTCAAGAAGGCCAATGGTGTCCTGGAGTGCATCATGAAAAGTGTGACCAGCAGGTCGAGAGAGGTTATCCTGCCCCTCTACTCTGCCCTGGTGAGGCCCCATCTGGAGCACTGTGTCCCGTTCTGGGCTGTCCAGTTCAAGAAGGAAAGGGAACGGCTGGAGAGGGTACAGCAGAGGGCTACAAGGATGAGTAGGGACCTAGAACATCTCTCTTACAAGGAAGGGCTGAGGGACTTGGGTCTTTATAATCTGGAGAAGAGAAGGCCGAGGGGGGATCTGATCAATGCCTATAAATACTTAAAGGGTGGATATCAAGAGGATGGGGCCAGTCATTTTTCAGTGGTGCACAGTGACAGGACAAGAGGGTATGGGCACAAACTTGAACATAAGAAAGTTCCATCTAAACATGAGGAGGAACTTCTTTACTTTGAGGGTGGCAGAGCCCTGGAACAGGCTGCCCAGAGAAGTGGTGGAGTCTCTGTCTCTGGAGACGTTCAAAACCCCCCTGGACACCTTCATGTGCCTCCTACTCTAGGTGGACCTGCTTTGGCAGAGGGTTGGACTAGATGATCTCCAGAGGTCCCTTCCAATCCCATATCATTCTGTGATTCAGATTCTGATTTTGTAAATGCACTGAACATGTCAACTGGGCACGGAGCACTGCAGTATGACCCACTGTACCTACCATCCAGTGCTCAGAGAAATGCTTTGAGAAAGGGTACTGGCTTCTTTTCCTGATACGAGCTTTCGGTCCCAGAATCTGAGCTAAAGCCCAGTCATTACTGCTACAATTTCCTGGGATTTTGAGAGGGCAAGGGTGCTCATGCAGTTATTTCAGATGTCGTCTCAACAGTTTTGCTTTCACATTCACACACTCACTGAAGAACCTGTTAACCAAAAATGATGAGTGAATGCATACTAAATTATAAAGGCTGCTGTGCTGACTAGTTGATGCTATATCCAGTTGGCTCTGAAATGGTATCTCATTTCATAGGTGTGAGAACTGGTAGGAACCATTTTGGCTTGATTTTTAATTACCTTTCAAGAGTTGTGATATAAAAACACCACCTTTTTAGCCAAGAGCTGAGAGCATCAAAACAAACAGAAGATTTTTTAATGTTGATTTAAAAAAGCCAAACAACAAAACGGAGTGGTTGACGCAGGCATATTTGGACAGAGAGGTATGAAAGATGTTGAATTGGGCCTCCACATTAGTTTACATCCTTTATTGTTGCTGCTTATTAAAAGCTTATGAATTAATATCAGTTTTGTTCTTTGATGTTCTTTAAGGTCTTTTTCATGTCTGCCTACAAAACAGCTTGATGCTTGATTCATTTTCTGAAGCTTGTAAACATCAATAGGTGAAAGAGGTATTGAAGTTACATATAGTGCTCAGTTCTGTTAGTGAATTTTAACCACGGTGAAGGAAAGGGAGCGGTGATTGTCGTCTGCTGCTGTGAGGACAGTGCTCTGACAGCGCTCTGCACGTGTGATGTGCAAGGCCTGTTCTTAGATGGGAATTTTCACAAAATGGGAATTTTCACAGTCCTGGGAATAAATTTGAGTTTCGTGGTGTGTTTGCCAGAGAACAGTAAAGGACTGAACTCGTTTACAGTTACCTGGGGTGAAAGGCCTGACAGAGCCAGCCCTACCATATAGTGAGAAACTTTATACGGGTTTAGTTCTGCAACTGCACCAGATTCCAGCATTGAACTGTCTCTTTGGACCAGCTTTGTAGGTTTTTTTTGTACTTCCTTATGATAAATCTACTTGACTAGGATTTGAGCTGTTGAGAGGTTTCTTGTATTGGCTTTACAGTATGTATTTTAAGAGCAAGTGGCATACAGCCATTTGGGGCTGGTAAGAAGGTGAAAGTAGCCCACAGATGTGAGGGATTCCTGTGTTCCAGCTTGTAGTCAACTGACTGTACTATTAATTTACTTTTTAAATCAATGGCGCTTGATCTTACGCAGCTGCAGAATGCATAGAATATAAAGAATTGAAACTGACTCTTGAGAGCCCTTGGATGAGAGACATTTGATATATAACTAGAAGGAAGGTCTTCCAGTTCTGCTAGTTGAGTGTGTGGGGGCAATTTTTTCAGACCTGGATTTTTACTTTTCTGCCTTTCAGATGCTTTGTGTTACTGTTCAGCAGTGTTCACTGTGACTACAACTTGCATTTTTAAGATGCATACTGCTTTTTTTTACCCAGCATATGGCTTCATGATGGTACATGAACAGAACTAGGCACTTTACATCAATTGTGCAGATCTCTCTCGCTGGAGCTTGTGCCGTCTTTGGTCGCAATGGTTGCTCTTGTTTTGTCTTTGGATTAAGACTGCCAGCAGATAATGACAACACAGTTGATTTCACAAGCATTTTTCTGAGCTCAGTGGCATTCAGAAATCAATTGCATCATTCTAAGTGTTGGAGAAGAGAGTTATCTGATGTACACAAGTCCATTTTTCTATTTCACCCTGTTCAAAACTTGATCCCACTTGGCCAAATGTGTTTAGTCAGAACCCCTGTTGTGTGCAATAATCCACCCCCTTATCCCAGATCCTCTCTTGTCTACAAAGTTCATCTTCCCTGATCAGTCTTGTCCAGACATTCCCAGTTCCCTGCTGAAAATCCAGCCATTCCTGCTAACCCTGCTTTTTCCTTCCTCTCTCTCCCCCATCCAGTATTCTGTTCCCACTTAGTGCCTAATTTTCTCTTCTGGCAGGTTTTTTCCCATTGCTTTCCAGTTCATATTGCCCCCTCTTTGCCTCCTTTAGAGATCCTTTCTGATGAGTCTTAATTTTAGTTTTCTCATCACCTTACCCAATTTCATTGTATTCTGCAATCTTCTTCTTGCTCCGCTCTTTGCTTTTCTCTCTCACCAGCTCTTAGTCTCATTACCAAACTCTCTCTCTTTTTGAGTTGTTGGACCTTCTACTTGTCTGTCATTTTCAGGCTTCTTTCAACATACTGGATTTTATCAATTCATGTTTTTTTCTGTGTTCCAATCCCAAATGTTGCCTCAATCTTTCCCTTTCTCCATTCACCTGTCTGGTCCAAATTCAGTGTTGCTGCACTTTGTTTGTTGTTCATTATTTCACAATCTCCTGTTTCAGTAAGATCTGTTCTCTACTTTGTATAGTACAGTCTAACTTCCCTTTCTGCAGTGCTAGACTTCTTGCCAGGTGAGTCTTAGAAACTGCTCTTGCCCCCTCCTTTTCTCCATCCACCTCCTCGCCAGAGTCCCTGTCCCAGGCTCTTCCTTCCCCTCCTCCAGTCTGGCTTTTGGACTGCCTGCATTGGCAACCACATGTTGGTGGCAAGACAAATTGGAGAAGCCAACTCAACTTTTTTCATCTAACACATGTTCATTATTGTGTGGGAAAGGAATATGCATTGTCTCGCCACATTGCTGGAGCTGTCAAGAGATGAATGATTGAGAATAGAATCCTGAGTGATTGTACTAGGCATGTTCAAAATCTGATTTTTGTTTATTAAAAGCTCGTAACTTGGATCCACTGCTCAGGGTACCTGAAGTCATTTGAATTACAAGTGGGAGTGAACCCCAAGTGGGAGTGGGGACGGAAGGATGGGAGACAGTTACAGAAATTCTGACAGCATTTTCCAGTCTTTATTCTCAGAACTGAATGAACCATGTGGATGAGGTTAAAGAATAATATTAAACAGTAATAAAAGTAATGTCTGCCAGTGGCAAAAATCCTGCATAGAGAGTATCAGATGAAGTAGTTAAAGTTTGGCAAACATATAAGTGACTGAAAGCAGTTTCTTCTTTTTTTAAATGAGAAGTTGAGAAGTTTTGGGCAACCTTATTAATAGACTGTTGCTAGCAGCTCTGCCTATAATAAACAACTTGATTAAAGTTCCAGAACTATATTCTACTAATCCATGTAAAATGGAACTTGGGCTAGAAACAGATGCACTCCAGATATGACTCATTTAGTCTGCTGGAGTGTTTTAAATTAGCTTTTAGTTGTTTGTCAGTTTGGAAAAAAAGTATGTGCTTTAAAAGAAAAAGTAGCCATGTTTTTTTTTGTAGAAGAAAATATTACTGAAGCCTGGGCTGTGATTGGTGCACTTCTAGATTTTTTTTCTGTCTGGTAATCAGAAAAATACACTTTGGCTATTATAGTCTTGGATAAGGAAAGAGGGGGACTTTATTTTTTTGAAGAAAGCAATATTTGTTTTCAATTTGTGTGCCTCAAATGCGTAATTCTGCTTACTTCATAGGACAGGATTTATGTTCTGAGTTGCTAAAGAAGAAAGGCTGGAGTATCACACTATGAGTGCACATATGTTTTTGTCTGACTGCTGTTCTACCTCTCCTTTATTTTTTAAATCAAAAAGTAACTGCCTTATTTGGCAGAGGAGAGGCAACGTAGCTCTTATGTCCCTAGAAGAACATTAGCTTCTCTTGAAGAGAAGCGTCTGTCAGAAGCCAGGATTTACACAGTACAGACATGAGCACCCCAATTACAGGACAAGGTGCAGTCAGTGTTCATACCTTATTAGACGTTATGGGAACTGACAGTCTCAAGGAACTGCAGCACTTGCCTTTGCTGCTTTGTTTGTGTGTGGTTTTTTCTCCTCTACAGCGGGAAATGGCACTGCTTAAGAGAGGGTGTTTTTGAAGCACCGTTTGCTTTTCTGTAAGCTGTGGGCAGTTCTCCTGTGGAAGCTCGGGCACGGCACAGTCGCTTTGGCCCTTGCAGAGTTTCTGCACATGTTTGTGACCTTTCCTGTGGCCACCAGTAAGACGGGGGTGCTCACCACGCGCTGCAGCCTCGCTCCTTCCCTGCCTACGGGCAGGGTGGGCAGGAACTAGATTTTGGACTAGATGATCTTTAAGGTCCCTTCCAACCTAGACGATTCTATGAAACTGCCTTCTGCATAGTCTGCTGACGAGAGCTCTTGCTGTTCGAGGGCTTTAATCAATCCAGAGAAATAGAGTAGCTAATAATGCTGGACAGAGCCAAATCACCTAAGTCTGCAACAGTTTCTCTTACAGCTTTACTTACTACGGTCAGTAGTACTTTACAACTTTAAGTACTTATAAGTACTTTTCAACTTACTTACTGTGAAGACTAAGATGGTAAGTAAAGGGAGATAGTGCTGAACTGCAGGCAGCCCTGTGAAGTCTTTGTCATCACTGTCCTTGTGACATGGTGCTTGCCAAACCTGGAGTCCATGCTTTGAAAAACATTGATCCTTTACCGCACTGCTATTGAATGAATCGCATTGCTAGGAAAAAATAATCTCAAAGAAGCAAAACCCAAAACAGTTTAACTGCTCCCTGAAGTACTAAAATCTGCCTTCACAATTTTCTCTTATGCAGAAACATTTATGGTCCCCGTGGATTGAAAATGCAGCACAGATTACTTTCCTGAAAGCTGTTAGGTAGAGCTTGCTTCTTACTAACTTCAAGTAATCCAATTTAGAGGTTTGGTTTGTTTTGGTTTTTGGGGTTTTTTTTTGAGAAGGGCAACTGTACCATTAATTTAAAACAAACAGAAAGGGGATGGAAAAAAAGAGAATCCTATTATCAATTGTGTATTCTAACTGCATTTTTTTCTTACAGGGACAAGCTGATCTTCTCAAATATGCTAAAAATGAAGCACTGGAGAATCTGAAACAAATCCATTATGCCACTCTTTCGTGTGGACTCAATAAGCCAGGCACTGAAAATGCAGAAATCTCAAAGCCCCGTCGAAGTCTGGAGGTCATACCTGAAAAAGCAGGTGATGAAAACGGAGAATGAGAGAACGCTCTTCTCGTAATTATGGAGTTTATAACTCTGTGACCAATTGTAGCTGCATAAGACATTTGCTTTGCACTTACTGTTGGAAAATATTTGGAATTTTTAAAGCACAACTGGAGAAGCTAATTACAATCTATTGAAACTGTGAATGTATGTAGCAACTCTGCTTGTGAAGGCAATGATATTGTGTAACACGGAAATTACATTATTGGCCGAAATATAGTATATATGTAAAAGATACTGTAATTCAGTAATAGCGTGCTGAAAAGTTCATTATAGTGCCATAGGGAAATGAACATTTTTTAAATGAGCTGTAACTGGAGGGAAATCAGTTGACAGAATTTGACAAGATGCCTTGATTTTCAAATGAACTAGATCCACAGGTCTTTTATTTGTTTGCACAATTTGTTAATTGTGCTAGTGAAGTGAAATAGTCTCTTGAAAATCAGGTCCAAACAACTAGAATTCACGTGTTTCACACTATGTGTAATTCAGCCGCTCAGATATTTGGGGTTGAAGTGGTATTGATTTTATTGTTGAGCCATAAATTAAAATGAGAATGTAATTAGACAGTGATCACTGACTTCAGTGCACTATAGGAGAGCCATTATGTAAAAGGAAAATGTGCAATCAATCTGATAGCCTATGTCAGACGAAGATACATACCTATTTTGCCTAAGATCTTCTGCAAATGTGTGTAGATAATGTGACCAAACTGCAAGCAAAATGTTGTAAATAGTTTTTCATTTTGTGAGGTGAAGTGCTCATATTAAAAAGTTTTATGAGATTGCTCCCAGACAAGTAAAGCTTTTAACTAAATTTTAACTTTTTTATTTTTCAAGTATTTTCTTCCTTACAGAATAGGTGATATCTCAATAAGCAGGTTTGTCAAAAAAAAAAAAAAAAAAGCTGTTTTGGTTTTGTTTTGGTTTTCTGACAACATTAGGTAAAGGTATTGTAGTTGATATGCTCATTGTAAAATGACTATACCAACCTAGAGTGTTCTCTTACTGTTTCTGATTTAACAATAAAATGGACTATATAATTGCAGAACCTAATAAATTTGAAGAAAAACAAGCAAAATCCTACAGAGATCAGAATGCAGTTTTTGTTCCACTGTGGGGAAAAAGGGGAAGATGGTGGTATCTGTTGAAAAGCATTGTTTTAATTAGAGGTCTTCAACACATGCATTCTACACTGATTTTTATATTTTTAACCAAGTCAAGATGCTGTTTCTGCGTTCAGATTGCAGTGAACATCTACATATATATAACATCCTGTAGAAGTTAATGGAGGACATTGGGATACTTGCACATAATCTGAATTATTAGGCACTTAATTTTTTCTAGTCATTATAAAATTAAAGGGGGGAGGGATGAAAACAATTTGCATAGTAAATGTCACATCTTGAGCCTGCACTTTTAAATGTCAAACTGCATGGGTTAAGAGCAGTTTCAGAAGGTGTTAGGCTCTTCCAGGGTCTAGTGACAGATTCTATGCCTCAATATTACTGTCTTGCCAGGATCTAGTTTCATTATGTACAAAATTAAACATTTACGCTGTAGTAAAGACCTGCAAGCCTTGCTTTTTAGACAGTCCTCTCTGTTGTCAGCTGGAAGTCTTCCAGTTGCACCTCAAGTTGATAGGAAGCAACGTGAAATTTAGCGTTCTGAACTATATTCTAAGCCAGTATGAAATTAGTCTTCCAGGGCCAAATCTGTCAGATCTAAATCTGATTTATCTACAGCAAAGTAACTGTGTTACATCAAAATACAGCTGAGCCATAAATATAAAAGGTCAGTTTCACTTTATCAGAAAAGCCAAAACCTAGGCTGTTGGAATTTTACTACTGATTTCTAGTCCCAAACTGTTGAAGGGTGTAGACTGTGGAGAAATGTCAGTACAGTTAGCATTGTTCTTCAAATCAGCCTAAAAGCCAGTAAAGCTCCATTTGCAGTCGTGGTGCACCACTGTTTGCGTGGCATTTACAGAATGAGGTAATTTACCTCACAAATGAAGCCTGTAGAGTCTCTTTCTCCAACCAGGTTATCGGAATTGATGGCTTGGCTATTCTTAGCATTTATATATTTCTGTTTAGCGCATTACAACCTTGGAAGAGATGAGGAAAGGATTAAAACCAGTTTGGTGGTTTTTTCTTTGTTTTAAGGCAACCAAAATTAAGTGAAAGATGAGTATCACATAAGTGAAGGCTGACAGATCTTGTATATTCAACTCTGCAATATATACCTGCAAGCAAAGTATCAGGTTCTATTGTTAACCCAGTGATGATAATTTCAAAATCAAATTTATTAGCATATTTTTTTCAGTTGTATTTTCTTAAAGTGTTCTTAGCATCTGTGATGTAGTTTATGTTTATTATTAGTCCATTTTTTACACTGCTTATTTTAGATTATATAGAAGATGAACCACCCAAGATCTGGTGAAGTATTCCAAATGAAATTAGTCACAGGTTGACTTTATACTTTTCTTTGCCTTGTTTTTTTTTTTTTTTGCCTTGTTTTTTTTTTTTTTTGCCTTGTTTTTTTTTTTTTTTGCCTTGTTTTTTTTTTTTTTTGCCTTGTTTTTTTTTTTTTTTGCCTTGTTTTTTTTTTTTTTTGCCTTGTTTTTTTTTTTTTTTGCCTTGTTTTTTTTTTTTTTTGCCTTGTTTTTTTTTTTTTTTGCCTTGTTTTTTTTTTTTTTTTCTTAAATGTGCTATAATACAGTTGAACTGTTTAAATAGTTTTGAATTATGAAAGATGGAGCCAAAACACAAGTGACTATTTATCTGCCTTTTTTGGCTACTTTTTGGCTCTGGTAACCAGTGAGTGCGTATGGGTATATATGGAGACCTAAGTCAACATATTGCTCAATTTAAAAGAAAATACTAATTGGGAAAGGAAAAGTTCACATACTGATTAACCATCTAGACACTAACAGTGAATTCTTTTTCTGAATATAAGAAAAAGGATAAACAGTGCCTGTTTGAAAAAAGAGCATCTCTCTAAGCCTCATCTGCGTTCTTCCTGCCTGAACTCTTCTCATCAGTTGTGCTTGTTGTGGCACATAGCATCCATTGGATTTTTATTTACAGAGCCCGGGACCGTGCCCTCCATCCTCCGAACACACAGGCCAACTACAGAAGACAACTCTCTTCTCCAAAAATTCCCCCAGCAGCACTTACTGAGGGGCACTGCTGAACCTGTTGGTGCCACCAAAACAGCAAAAGCGTTCCTCACAGAGCTGGGGCCAGGCTTTCTGTACTGGTGGAGCTGTGGCCCTTCCACTTCGATGGTGTCTTCTACTCAAGTCAGTGGGATCAGGATTTAAGTACAGTGTTGCAAAATTTCCCCTTTCATTTCTTTGCTTTCTCTTCACGTTCTGATGTTGCTGGAGCAAGGAGCACTAGATTGGTGACCCGCACAATTTTACGAACTTGCCCGTGCAGCCGTGGTGAAAGGTGCTGTATGAATCAAGTGGTTTTTTAGCTACTTTGTACAGCACAAGAATATTTTTATAAGACTCCATGGCTGGTTACTGTATTCACTTTTTCCTGTTTTGAAGTTGAAGCAGCAGAGAGAGAGATGATTCAGAGTTGCCAGCATGAAAATGGAAGTTAGTTCCAAGATGACTAAAAATTATAACTCTGGTCTACTAATCAAACGAACTAATCTGAAAGGACCCAATCCTTCCCTCTTGCAGTGCTTGAGTTTCCCTTCCGTTTCTGTGATTTCCTAATTTTCTACTGCATGAATGTTATTTTATCAGTAAGGCTGATTTCTTCTTGCTGGATGCATTGTTTGCTGCACAGATCAAGGTAACTCCTGAGTGTCCTGTGCATGGTATAATGATCTTTCATTAAGCCTTAGCCTACTTAGGCTTACACTTGTGTTAAATGAAGGTTCAAAATGGATATAGAGAACAGTATTTGCAAAAAGGGTGATCATATAGCCATATTCATGGCACAGTATGCACATACAATGGCCTATATTTCAATCTGAAATCATTTTATCCCCATATAGCTAACAGTTGGAGAGCTGCTGCCGGAGGATGACTAGCCCATGGGGTCTTAATGCTGTGAGCAACATTCTGAAACCATTGAAGTCACCAGCTTGCTTCTTTTGACTGTAACGGGTGTAGGACTTCACCACTTTTTTTCTTTTTTCCTTCACACCTACTCATTCTGACCAATTAAGCTTTCTAAATGGAATATTTAATGACTTGGTTTAAAAATTAATAGAGCTGCATGTATCCTATAATGACCCCCAGTCTCTTGAACTCCTGTAAACATTCAGAAGAAAAAAAAATCTCCACAGTTCTTACCACCCCCGATTCCTTCTGCTGTTGGTATTTTGAAAGCAGCCGTGGTACAGGTCGGTTTGATAATTTTCACAACTAACCCATGTGACGCCCTTTATTCATTACAGCTTGTTTGTTCTTACGAAGAAAAAGACAGTAAAACTCTTGAGGTTTTCTGGTTATTTCTGTTTCTGGACACTATTAAACTTCCCTTTCTGACTCATCACCTCTGTTCTCTGGGTGGCTGTGGAAAGACAGGGTAGCAAAAAGCAGCAAAGCAGAAAGATTAGAAACAGGGCTTGAGTACAACAGCAAGAACAAGCCCTCTTAGGCACAGGGGAGTATCCGTAGTAAGACATCTGAGTTGCAAAAGCAGTTAAGGACTTAAAGGCAGCAGTGAGGAGGAGGAAGAATTGAATGTAAATAAATTTAAAAAAGAATTTTTTTCCCAGGAATATGGGCAGCCACAGGATGGCATGGCCCCCGTGCCATCCTGCGGGATCCTTGATGCTTCTTCCCAGTGGCACTAAAGATGTTACCGGTACCTTGGGACAAAAGGGTAATGTTTCTTCCCTTGACCGTATCGTCTGGTGTGGCAAAGGGAGCAGCGATGCCGGGAGGGCACTCAGGTGTGAAGGCTCAGCTCCTGAGGTAGCTCTCCATGTACTCGTGCCACTTCAGCTCCTGGGAGTTCCCACTGGGTGCCGTTTCGGCACGGGGAAGCTGAGAGGCAAGGGGGAGGGCGGGGGGAAACGTGTGTTATGGGGAAGGGAGTGCTCGAGAGGCGCCTGGGAGGGTCCTGTGAATGGAGGCAGATTGCGCTGGAGTGGGAACGGCACAAAAAAAGAGAGAGGTTCAGCTGGCACCGACCTCTCGTGCTTTGTCAAGAGCCATCCAGCTTTGCCGAGCCACCTGCAGTCCCTACAAGAGCTTTCCGAGCGAGCTTAGATGTTTTGTGAGTTATCTGTTCTCCATGGAGATGAACGTGGAGCAGCAGAGGCCGTCCCGAGCTGGGTCCTGTGCCGGCCGCGGCGCTGGTGGCCGTCTGGGAGAAGGAGAGCAGCGGGGCCAGGAAACGGAGCGCAGGAACTCAAAGGCCTGGGCTTTGTTCTCCAGCCCTCAGCTTCCTCCATCGGTAAATGGGAGGAAATGACACCTACCACTTTTTGAAGTAGCAGAAGAAACATACTGTGTGACTGCAGAAAATAAAATAGCCCCCACAGAAGGCGGCTAGGAGCGAAATAAACTGCCGTATAAATAGTACACCGTGAGAAGGCAGCGCTTTTTTTTTGAGTGCCACGTACATGAGGTTTCACTAGATGCTGTTTTACAGAGCGCGCTGATCCCTGCATAGTTTTTCAGTGGCATGTACTCAGCAGATATACTCAAATGTGCTGCTGGTTGGGGAAGAGGGTTTTGAAATAGAAATCCTATCAGTTGATTACAAACTAAGCATGACCACGTCGGGTCCCAAGTACTGGGGGGGTTCAATATTTTTGCTGTCTAGTAAGAGAGTAGAAGAAGGTTTTGTTACACTATTATAATATGGGCTTTATGCTGTGGCTCACAGCATGAGCACTTCTTTTTATCTCAGATATTATTTTATGGATCAAAAACATCCTCCCAGAAATCTTAGAAAAAGCCCTGGGATTTAGTTGTAGATGTGTCTCTGTCCCGAATTCCAGAGCTGATGATACCTGCTGTGATTTTGATATGTCCTTACTCAAATAATGATTAAATTTCTTAAGTCTGAATATGGAACAAAATCTTGAAATATCTTTTTATATAATGCAGTGGTGCTGCTATTTGTGCCAGGATTACTGAAAAAAGATGGGATTTCTGTGGATGGAGAAATAAGGATCACCTCTTAGCCCAGGAGTCTGTAAGTGTGGAGGTGGGTACGGAGCTTCCTAGGAGAGTAATGGATGTCCCTTCATTTTGGAGAGCCTCGTGCCTGTGACAGGGACCAGTAGACACGCAGGACTGGAAACAGCGTTCCCTGAATGTCCTTCTCTAGGGTGCAGTATTTTGTCCTTATGTTGATTTGCACACAGTTTTACAGAACCATACACTTTACTCCTATTTTTTTTCCAAGCTCTGATTCACAACCAGTATTCAAAGTTTATGTGCTTGCAGAGGGTTGTATCGATTTGCTAACTGAGTATTTTTCCGGCACTCTTTCCAACATGATTTTAACAGCTAATAGCTCACAAACAGTAAGAGCCCCAGTGCATGATGAGCACTCGTGATGTCAGCTCTTTGACAACACATAGTTTTGGGTGGAAAGTCTGGCCACTGTAAGGTGAGCACAGCTTAACGCTGGGGGAGGCTGCATTGGAGACAGCATTAACAGAGGAGACCTGTTAGCTCAGGAAGGGGAGATGGCAGCAGTTAACGAGAATAAGAACAGAACTGGGTATGAGAGATAGGATATATTCAGTCCTGGAGGAGGAATCGACTACTAAATCCAGCTCCTTCCTCTCCCCTGTGTCACAGGCGAGACTTCTCAGACATGACAGTTCAAGATAAAAACTCAATTTTGTATTAGAGATAATTCTCTGTAAGTGATGATCCGTCACATGTGATGGAGCACTCTGACAGCATCTCCCCAGAAGAATTCTGGCAAAAGAAAATCAGCATTTTCTACCCACATGAAATCTCTGCCACAGATCAAAGCCCAGAGGAAAACTGCAAAAAACAATGATCAGATATGAACAGTGTGTTTCAGGCTAATCAGAAGCACAGTGATAGGCTTTGCCTACCACAGCCACACGACCAAAAGTAGTATGATCCTAGGAGTAGGACCCTGAAAAGATACCATGCAGTGGTGTTGGTGGAGATGCACAGACCAGGTTGGAGCACTGCATGCTCTAAAACCTCGACTGTTTTCATGATCCACGTATCAGAAGACATCCTCAGTGCAGTTTCCAAGCAGTGCTACGTTTTTTGCGTGTTTACTTCTTGTACAGATACAGACTGGGAAGGCAGTTAATAAATAACACTGCAATGAGCAAGGCTGGAATTGCAGCTTTTGCAAATTGCCGAAGTATATAACATGCAAATGACATCGAAGCAATTCCCCCAAGTGCTGAATCTCTCTGGAAATCAGACCCTCACACTTAAGATTCTGTTCATAGAATTTCATTAGAAAAGCCAGATTAAAATTGTCTTATGGTCTGCACTGCAAGTAATAATACCTATAACACTGTAAGAATGGGTATATTCAATATTCAAATATTACTGTTTCTAGGTTCTACTGAACTGTTTCAAATACAGATAAGGTAGGTAAATGGTGAAACCCTTTAATAAAGTAAAAGGCTGCAAAATACAGAAATCCATAAAGGCCAATGCTTTCCCTTTATAGTAACTAGTAGTCACAGCCACAGGATTTCATTGAGGCTGACTTAGCGAGCTCAAGAAGGATAGGTTGCAATTTATATAGAATCTCGGAGTCACAGTGTGTTGGACTAAACAAGGGGTGATTAAATGTCATACATCAGGGCCTAAAATAACCTCTATTTCATAATGATTGAGAGAGCTTTGAGCTGTCTAGTGAAACAACTGGTACAGGTCAATGGCCAACATTAGCTGCTCCAGTAGATAGATCATGCATTTAAAGCCACATGGTAATTCCTGTGTTTTTGAGTAAATTTAGAAATATTTCTGTTATGTGTTTAGGGCACGTGACTTACAATTAATATTATCATTCCACAAAAATGTTAAAAACAAGCCTCCCCCCAGCATCACTGACACTATGAAGGACTAGACACAGATTTCAGACCTATTCAGGACCCCGCAATCGCGCCGAGTCCCACAAGCCTTGACTATAACCTGGAGTGCAGAAACCAGGCAGTGTATCTGAATGGTTCCTAGTGGTGTAGCAAAGTATCCGTGAAATACCTGGCATCAAGAGACATCTTTGGCTTCACAGGGCTGCTGAGGGCAGCTACATCAAGCTGCCAATTCCAAAGGCATAGGACAACAGGGATGAAAGCCACCCAGCTGGGGGCATCCAGGCCTGCTTTCAGAGTCCTCATTGTATTTGCCAGCTCATGTGATGATGCTCGGAAAAAAACGTCTCTTTGAATCCATTTTTCTTGCTCAGGCCTATGATACTCCTGCTGTTTGCCACTAGCTACCTGTAATGCAAAGGTCCTTACCCTCAGCATACCAGTGTTGAGGCAGGGTGAAAGAGTTGCAGTGATGAGCTTTGATGAGCTGCAGGACCCAGCAGCTGCAGCGTTAGCAGCTGTAGGGAGGACTTGTTCTGCCAGATCCTGGCTGAGAGAGAAAGGGGCTGGGGGCTGAGAGTATAAAAAGTTTCTGAAAAAGGAATGAGGGAACCCTGCAGAATTAAGGAGCAAAGGGTCATGGAGAAAAGGAGCACTTGAAAACCTGGTGCTGCTCAGTCATCCTTCTGAACCTTTGTTCTCGCTGTCAGTGACGACTCTGTCCACAGTATGTATCAAATGACTTGTAATATCTTCAATTAGTCTGGAAGGGAGAGTAATCATTTCTGAATAATCAGCGCAGAAGAAAAGCAAGTGGTGTTTGGAAATGCAAAGAACAAGATGAAAAATATTCTTGTCGTGATTGAATAGGGATATAATGAATAAAACAGGAAGAGATGAGAGCTATCCTGATCATCCATCTGCAGTGTGATGTGGCACGTTCATGCCTTGGACTTGGTTTAGAGATAGACAGACCATAAGCAGAACTTTATCACATTCTAAGTCTTCCCAGCCAAAATCAACAGCTACACACAGCTAAGCATATATTGTCAAAATTAGACAACAGCTTTGGCCTGGGTCACTTCTAGTTGTTTCAGACTGACTGTGGAGAAAAAAAATGAATCCTTTTGCAGTAATTGGTTCTGCTACTGTACTTATCCCCAATTTTCTGAACTGTCAAGCCTCATTTCTTCTGTTATGTAGATTGACAGTCCTCTCAATAGTAATTCTCATTATGGTTTGAAGGACACCATGGCCTAGTTTTCTGGGGTAAGTGCTGAACGAGGGAAACGTAGCCTGCTATTACTTCGTCCATGGTGTTCTGTAACGCTGTTAATGATATTGGGTTCCTTCTCATATGCTGGCAATTTGCTAGACAGGACGATTGACAGAGCTGTAATTCATCAGCCATGGGCTTGGGTGTAATAGACTGGCAAGGTGGCAAGTGTCCCAGTGTAGATGATTCAAGCTGAACAAAATGGGGGGATTTCAAAGGTCCAGCTGCTGTTTTCATGTATTTTGATGCAGCCACATGGAATAAAAATTCAGTCAGGATTACAAAGGGAGAGGATGGGTTGCTGAAAAGAGAGGAGGAACTTCCACTAAACCATGTGGCGGAAGGCAGGGTTTTCTCTGTGCTTGTCAGTTCTCCTCTGAAATAATATCCTTCATAGAATTCTAGTCATTCATTACCAATTTGATATGAAAAAGGTTATGTTCCACCAAGCCTTTTATCCTTTAATTAGATTTTTCTGTTATTGATGCTCTCATAATAAAGGTTATGTTTGAATGGAATTTATACACTTACGTGACATTTAAAACTGCACAGAAACACTGTGTGAAGTCATTGCATGCAAAAGTGCTATTAACTGCATGTCAGCATCCAATAAACTCTCTGCACTTTTAATCCTTTTTTAAGATCTTGAAGCTTATCTGATGTTGTGACATTTTATGGCATTTAAATGTCTCAGCAGTGGGACTTTGTTCTTCTCCTCATGCACAGAGCTCTTCTAAGACTGAAAGAGCTCTAACATTGCAGAAGAAGCAGGGAAGATGACAAAATGGGCTGGATTACCAACTATTTCTCAAGTAAATTGTTTTAGCTAAGCTGAACTGCAAACACAAGCTGAAAGCTCAGACGTTTCCAGTGGTTTGTAGCATGCTGAGGCGATCTGAAGTTGGAGGGATGCTTGTGCCAAAAACAAAGTTGAATTCTAACTCAGCTGGAAGGTCTAAAGGGAGGAAGTACAAAACACTAGTCTGGTATCGTAAAGACCTATTACCACATACTGGATGATCCATTGTGAAACTGTTCTCAAAAGCTTCAAACTGCCAACCGGTTTCAGGCACAACATGTGGGTTTGTAAAATGAAACCTGGCGCAAGTGAAAATAGTTTAAATGACTGAGAAATGGAGAATGCTTATTTCATTAACCGTTTCCCCTGCCGTGCTTCAAATCCTAATGTCACAGCAGTGGGCTTGACAGGCCAGCAGCCCGAAGCCACCCCCACCATGGCCGTTGTCCCCACGTGGAGCGCAAATGCGGAGTGAGCCAGCGGAGAGCGGGGCGGGAGGGTGGTCAGGTCTTTCTCTGTTGATAAGGCAATGAGGGCATCAGGTGCTTTGCAAGCTGTTATTCTCTCCTGTGCTCCACGTTGGGTGTGAATGCACACACACACACACACACGCTCCCCGCATTGACACAATGGTTTTTGGTGGCTGTTGTCAGCAGCTGTCACACGTGTGGCCTAACCGTCTTGCTTAGTGTGTGACCAACCACCGCTGCGTTCGTCCTCCACCGCAGGCTGACCACACAGACAGGACTCAGCAACCGAGGAGCCAATAACAGAAAGCACAATAGATGTGAAAGAATGGTGGCAACGGACTTTCTTTATTGCTTGTGTGCGCTTGCCTTGGGCTTGCCCTGCCGAGGGGGATGCTGACGCACCACGCCAACGAAGGAAGAGGCCGTTGAGTCTTACTGGAGTATGAGATAGAGAAGGCTGCCCTAACCAAAGGAGCTTCTAATACAAAAATCTATGCAAGGACACAGCCATATCATACAGGTATGAGCAGACCCTGTGCATGGATCTTGCAAGTTTCAGGCCCGTCAGACGTATTTTGAGGTGAAATCCAGTATGGGTGCTTCCAAGTTTCAGTGTCTATGACAGCTCATTGCAGAGCTGGCTGTTTCCAGAGACCTGTATCAAACGCTCACACCAAATGGCTTTGTTTTGCAAAGAGTGGCCACGACACTTCTAAGAAACACAGTTTCATCTTTTTTCCAAGTAGCATAAAGTTTGTACTTGCCAAGTTTTGAGGGAGACAAGTCCAATACGCATGGAGGGGACCTCTATCCTTCCGCCAGTGAAAAGACGTGCACACCTGTAGGAGAACTGAGCTCAGCCTCCAAATTGCTTCCCCGAGGAAGCAAACTGCAGGTAGAGGAACCATTGCTTGGTGTCGTGTAATCAGAAGAGAAATGAGATCCCAGGCATGTTTGGAGACCAAGCTGAGGCTGGCCTGGCCTGGAGTATTTTTGAGAGAGAAATATATTTTTGTAGACCTCAAACCATCCGGCTTTCTTGAGCCCAGCTGAACTTATGACTAAGTGTCTGTGGGACAGAGGGTAGGTGTGCTGGTGTCCCGGGATCTGGCAGGAAGGATCTGTATGGTTTATGTGTAACATGTTACTTGGGCTGCACCACAATCTATTTCTGGCTACTCTGTGGCAGAGCTATGGACTTCTCTCTGAGGAGACTTAAGCAAAACTAAACTACTGCCACTCTCACTGACAGATCTCATGCAGTAGTTAGAAGGGACTCAGCTCCCGGTGAGCAAAAGCTGGGCCAGATGGATGTCAACACTGCTGCTGGGAATGGCTGTATGTAGGCCAAAATTCTCAAAATAGAGCTGCACCACTAAAAACCAAGGTTTCTTGGGCTACACTTGTGGGACCCCATCTTTGAAAATGTCAGTCATGATGCAAATAGCTATCAGATGTCTTCCCTGGGGTACTTTTCTCATATAAAACATCCTGACTTTAGTCACTGATAGTTATTTATATTCCAATTTTTCCACACATTTTGTGTAAATATTAGTCTGTGGTCCAGGCTGTGGTTGTTTCTAACTTTATCTCAGTTGGTTTGCTTGCCCCTATTTATAACACTGTTGCCACCTTTCCTGAAAGTTGCCACTCTGCTAAATTTATGATCTCAGCACCCACTGTTTATTCTGTACCTCTGCAGAAAACGAAGGGAAACGACACAGCTCTGTCTCCTCAGCATGGGGGATGCTGCCGTGCAGCCTTAAGTTGGTCTCAGATCCACTTCACTGAAAATTTCTGGCAAATACTCTTTCAGCACATGAGAAAAAAAGGTATTCAGAGATATAGGTAGAAATACTTCAGATCACTTAGTCTGCATAACACCAGTTAAAAACACCAGTTCACCAAGTGTCTCCTGCCTAGATTCTTCACCTGAAGCAGGTCTTTAAGTCCACATCCCTTCCTTCCTAAGAGCTGTAAGATAATGAAAATTGAAAATTAAATATTAAACCATTTTTGTAGGTCATGTTTTTCAAAGGCTAATTTCTCTCATGGTAAAACTTGCACTTTATTTCTAGTTTGAGTTAGTCTGCTTTGAGCTTTCACCCAGTCACCAGGTAACAGACCCTTTTGATCAGAAATCAGGAATCTTTCTTGTAGTCTAATCATGCTGAAACATAAATTATATTATTCATCAGATAGAAGTATCATCTCACTGAAGCACATTGTCAAGCTCGTCATTCTTTTGACTTCCTTTGTAATCCTTTTTGATCTCTGGGCATGAATTCTGGTGTTGATACTATAAAAACATATACAGGATTTCAGGAATGACAGAGACATGATTCCTTGTTTCGTTGAACGTGACATGGGTTCCCATTACTAATTACACATTTCTTCTTTCCTAAATGTGTTTAATGCTGTCATGCAGTCGAGTGACACAAATCCATATGTACAAATGACTTCACCTCACTTTTATTTACACTCCAGTCATATGTGTCTTCTGTAAATTGTATCCTTAATTGTATTTTTTTTCAGATCAGTATAAAGAAATTGAAAGCAATGGTCAGGCTTAATGTCATTCCACTAGAAATCCTTCTTCAGGATGGTGTCTTCTCATTCAAAGTTAACTGCATATTAATATTACTAAACTATTTTTAGGCAGTTGTAATTATTTTAAATTGAAGATATCAGGCATGACATGGAATATAAACACAAAATTATCAAGTTATAGTCTTAGCAAATAAGAAGTTAAGCTTACTTGGTATTTTACTCAGTAAAATAATTTTTATTGAATTTTCTTGAGTCATCAGCCTTTGATTTCTCTCCCCTGCCCAGTTTTGAACAGTGTAAATAATGCATTATGCTTTCTTTTCCAGGACTGCACAGATCATGCAGTCTATGTCTTTACCTCTTTAGAATACTACCAGTCTTCTGGCTTTTCTGTCTTGGGAACTTCCTCGGTTTACCACGCTCAGTTAGGAACAAAGTCAAAGGTTCAGAAAGTTTCAGAAATTCTTTTAATATTCTTCCATGAAAAGAGGGATCCAAACCCGTCCTTTTTACTTGAGAGTACCACTGCTTTGGCTATAAAAGTTTGGTTGAATTTATGTTGTACAACTCTGAAACATCTGACAGACACGGTATCTGCAGATGTCATCTTCAGTGTGAAACAGAAGTTTATGCTCAGAAAACAAAGCACAGACCAGGGCTTGGGTTTTGTTGCTGAACATCATGTGAGTGTTGATGCTCCTCAGCAGGAAATACGAAACACAACATTGAGTCACTTTGGTGTCTACTGCAAACCCACAAAACATCATTCTTTGAGTCTCACAAGTCTCAGACTTGGCAAAGATCGTTTATTCTGAAGAAATTGGTAATGCTTGTGCTTGCACAGAACTAGAATGCTGAGAAATCTGACACAGCCACCTCACTGCCTCGGCTGCCTCCCTTCACAGCACTTCTTTACTTAGTTTAAGCATAGATTCATTGTACCAAAACAATCTTTTTGTCATGACAACAATCCTATATTGTATACATTGTAAGTATCCATCAAAAAAAAAAAAGCATTTGAACCCATTTTTCAGATTTTGGAACAGACATGAAAAAAAAATTCAACAATCAAAACACAGCAGTTACCAGTTACTATTTAATAAGCGACAGGTCTCATTCAGGTTAACTTGCCCTTTTTTTTTCCTTTTTTCTTTTTTTTTTTTTTTTTTTTTTTAACCTTCCTTTCTGCCACTGAAATATAGACCCAGACTCTTTATGATAACTCTATTTTGCTAATTAATCTAATTAAGTGCTGTATGTAATTTTGCAGAGTAGAGCAAGCTATTCAAGATTGTCATCATTAGGTTAAAGAGCTGACAATTGATGGAGATAATTTTTTCTTAACAGGCTGTAACCTTTCTGCAAGCAACCCCCTCCCCCAGGGGAGTTGTTCAATTAAATCAATAATGCTTCTGGGGGGAAAGAAGAACTTTGCTTTTTAAAAATTGTGTAAACAGACCCTCAGCAGCTTCTCGTCGCTTTTCTTGAGAAGAAAAGCAGCAGCTGGTTATTAATACCTGCTGTGCTCAGCTTTGACAAGCTGCATTTAAGAATAACAACTACTGTCTAGCAGTGGTGTGGGTTGAGAAGTTGGGGTTTTGAAGGTGTCAAGTGGGGTCTGGTGAAGCCTTGGCAAAATAATACAGTAACTGGATCAGGTAAATGACAGGACTTGGAGTGGTTCCTAGGCAGGCTGAGGAAATGAGTTTTAAACTGCTGGCATATTTGTTATTGTTTGGATACTGAAAGACCTGACAAGAAGACAAATGTAATTGGAAGAAAAGGTGAGGAAAGCTCATCATGATGACTCCTGTCAGCCTTAAAGCTTTGATAAGCAGGACTTGGAGAGATATTTTCAGCTTCTGTTCCCAAGTGCCATTGTTTTGCCCATAGCAATACTCTATGGGCTTGGGAGCCCTGGAGGACTGAGCATGCCTACGTCCCTCCCTGAGGGAGCCCCTCAGTCCTTGACCAGACACAGATGTTCCTGGTCTAAGCAAGCTCAGGGTGAGATCAGCAATGATTGCATACAGCTGGGGCAGAGCTTGGCCCATGGAGCAGCCAAACCCACCTGGGTCCTCCTGAAGGCTCTGGAGGGCTCTGTAAATGGCGGCTCCTGCAGGCTGCTGTGGAAGATATTCTAGTGTTTGATTTTGTTTCACATGTACAGTTACCTTCTCTGAGCACAGGGTGTGTGACAGCTCACTGCCTGGGTCTCACCTCTTCTCCTTGGCTTGGATCCTTCCCTTTGCTGGCTCTTGGCATCCTGAGGATGTGGCCACAGAGACACCCCTGTCTCCCTTCCTGCACAGCCTGGCCTCACAGGTAAGAAGCTTGTCTTTGTCAGCTCCTAGCTTTGTGTGAAATATCTCCTTGTTCATAGCAGCGATGGCTACTTTCTGCTTTTCTTTTATTTCTCGGCCCTGGTCCTTTAACCACAGCATTTTGCAGGCTGGCAGGCACTGGAGCAACCTCTGCTGCAGAGCCAGTTCTCCTGGGTGGACGGGAGCCAGCTCTGTTGCACAAGGGTCTGGCCAGTTTGGGGAAGCACAGGGGAAACAAAACTCACATGAAGTAATGCATAACAATAAAACCCAGGCATCAAATAGCCTGAAGTATCTCAGCAGCTTTTGGTTTTGGTGCATTTTAAGCTTCCGTGTGATGGTATGGCTCACTCTCAGCTCGTTTGAGGCAGTCTATTTCCACTTAATACTTACTGTTCATAAAAACTCCAGCAATAGGATACGTGGTGCACCTTTCTCTACAAAAGGTCTCCAAGCACAGGCCAACAGCACTGGCAAAGGAAGGTTAAATAAAAGTCCAGGTCAATACTAAACCAATGGTCGGGGTCCCATCGGGCAGGGAATATTGGGACAAAATGAATTTATAGACTTTTCAATATGAATTCAGAGATTTCTCCTTTTGAATCCTCCTGTTTGGATCCACTGAACTAATTTCTAGCAGTTACCTTGACTCAGAAGACTCTGGTTGCAGCCTTAATAATGCAAACAGGTGAATAGGGTAGGTAAATAGCACTGCAATAGGTAATATACAGCCACAAAAACATACCCTGGTTTCTTGTTAATTTCTTAAATGGGAATTTGCTGCTTCTATGAATACTAAGTGTATTCCATTTCTCGTATCATACAATTAAAGCATTTTTTACTTCATTGGGTTTCTGTCCTTGGCTCTTAGAGCTAGAAAGTTACTTTGTGTAATGAAGGAAGAGAATTACAGTTTTTACTGAAATGAAAAAAGCAGCTTTATAAGGGTTTTGAAGGTTTTATTAAAGTCTTTTCTTGCACCATCTTTGCAGTATTAAGTCAAAGTTCTCCTATAGATGCACACAGCAGAGTGCTCGTGCAGAAAGTGTCCCAGCAAAGCTGATTGTGCCATCAAGAGGCAGTTACCCAACGCGACTTCTATGCTATACCAAGACCTTTCTGTTTGCGTCAAAAGCAAAGTCTGCTCAGAAAAATTAGGGGGAACCACCACCCAATTAATTTTTCTGTTGCTCTTGTGTGTTCAGCGTGGTTTTAGTGGCACAGGAACTATTGACAGGACTCAGAAGTGATGTTGCAAGAGGCTCTTCATGTAGCAGATGCGGTACTGGTAATCAAAAGAATTGTACTGAACCTAAAGTCTTTGGGAATGAAAAATGGGATGGCAGTGGTGCACTGTTGAAAGTGGTGCATTGGGCATTGTTTCTCCTATGGGACATTTAAGCATTACTTTCTTTGGAGGCATTGAGTAATGTGCCGGTCGGAGCACAAGGCTGCTGCAAGGCTGTTTGTGTAGCTGCTTGTCTGCAACAGATGCACCAAAGGAAAGGGGCTGCTTTGATCTCGGCCAGCGAGGGCAGAGCAATGCACACACAAGACCTGAGCTCTCTTCCTGACATTGTCATTCAGCGCGCCAAATTACGCGTGGCAAATCAGCTTCCTAAGCTCTGTACCTCAAAAATGAAACAGATGGACTGTATCCGCTTCCTCCCACTGCTAAATGAGGATGAAGCACATACTGATGAAAACTCCCCCGGTAGATTGCTTTGAGGTCTATGGGCTCCAAGGAACACAAAGAGTTAACCTTATAGAAAGGTGACTTTTCTCCGATGTTCTGGTTTCAGAGAGAATGGATGTTTATTTTTAATAGTTTTCCATGTGGATTTTGTCTTAGCTTAGTTTCTCAGGGTGGATCTAAATTAATACAATGTTCATTATGCTCACTGCACAGATAGGCACACAGACAGTTTTGCCTTTAGGAGGAGGCAGTGTATAAATGGCAGCACACATTGGGCAACACTGATGCTGGATTTGGGTTACAAAAGCAAAAAAAAAAAAAACCAAACCCCATGCCTCTGCTGATCCTGCATGTGATTTAAGGGGAACTAGGTGTGCATTAATTTAAAAACCCTGGTTCTATGTAATGTATCATTTTTGTAAGAAAATAACAATTGGTACACAGTCAGCAACCAATTTAAGTCAAAATTAAACTAGAGATCATAGATGTCTGTTACACTGTGATCTTCAAATGGACAAAGCAGCAGTGTAGGTTGATACATTCATATATCTTGCTTAACACTGTTTACTTTCTCTAATAACTTCGGTTCACTCAATCAATTTTCTTCAAGCATGGCTTATGGCTGGAGGGTATTTTGGACTTGTTCAGGCATCTTGGAATACTTTACTAATAAAACAGAGGCAACTGACCGTAAAGCATAGGATATTACCAATGGCATTATTAACATTTTCTCAGCAGAAGCAATAGAGGAGAGAAAAGCCCTCTGTCTCTTTGGGGAATGAGAGCTACATCTCTGGGGAGACTAAGGAAAATGAGCTTGGAAATAATTGCCCTGGATCCTCGTTACATAGATGCTATTTCACAGGACAGGAATATGTTTTGGTGAAGTTACCGAAATGAGCCTTTTCTGTAGTCACCATGAAATCTTTTAGGGATTAGGTGGATGATGTTTCAACATCATGCAAAGGGTGTTGTGTTAAGGGTGACCAAAGAGGTTGCTGGCAGTGGGAACTGGAGTGATTCCTTCCTGTGCTGATAAATCTAGGACATGGGATGGCTGTATTCAACATTGAACTGGCAAAGCAAAATAAGAAAAACAACAACAAAAAAGGCAAATGCAGTACACAAATGAAAAAGAGGGAACTTACTCAAAGCAAGAACTAAGAGATTGCTGGAATCTTGTCTGTTTTTAAAAATAAATTCTTAGTCAGAGTAAGGAGGAAGAGTATATTTAAAGCCAGCAAAACAACCTGGCTTTCCTGGCTCTATATATACACTATTTTGCCAGGCTCCAGCTAAAACCACCCAGTTTTTCCCCTCAGAAACAAACAACCCTGTTTGCTCCCAAAACTCAAAGAAAGCTTAATTCCCTTTAAGCTGCTAAAAAAACTTCCTGCATCTTGGGTCAGCATTGTGTGCCAGGCTTCAGCGTGCTGAGAAATGAAAAAGTGCTTTGTAATGGAAAAGCTAGTTCATTCCTCACTACGTGGTGCCACGGTAATAAAAAAGAAAGTTGCAAACCTTCCCCTCTTAAAGAGGCCAGAAGGAACAGGGGATTAATTTAAAGAGTTCAAATCAAGATCACTGTGATCAAAACTATGCTCTCCAGCCATTTCCAGCCTCAGAGAACACTGGTTTTCTAGGATATTTGGTAATTCAGTGAACTGCGTGATAGAAAGAGAAAGCGGCATAAAGCCACTCACTGTTACGGAGTGGGAGGTTAATGAAGTTCATTTAACAGACCAGTGGTGCAAACCTGTTATCTGATGGCTTGTGCAGATCCCAGATGGCCTAAGCAAAGCTGGGAACTTAAACAGGTACCTCACATTTTGTCATTGGACTAATAAACCGTCAAGATACTTACAGCTCTTCAGCAGCGGGTTAATGACCTTCCATAACTATGTGCTTTAACCAAGAAGGAACACGTTTTAGCGCTGCCTACTTCTAAGTCATATTTTTTCAGTCAGCTAATTGAATTATTCCTTGTTGTAGCAGAACAGCATTGGAAAACCTCAGACCTTGCCCTCAATTGCTGCTGTGGATGAAGCAGGCATCATGTTGAGCATGAGGCACTGCTCTTCCTCCTCCCCTGCCAGATGAGGAGCCACATCTGGCGGCTGCAAGGGGACACAGAGCAGCCCCCCACTGCTTTGCTGGCTGTGATATCTGCAGAGCAGAAAAAGCAGCCAGGCTGGAGGGGACAAACTATTCTGCCCTGGCTAGCCAGTACACAAAATGCAGAGCTAGCTCAATTTTCAGAAGTCTCTTCCTCTGGGTCTGTGGCTAAATACGTAAGACTATCACGTATCACTAATTCCCTGCCGGTTCAGTCTCCTAACCCTTGTAGCACCAGCCTTTATGCTTGAGTATGTTTGATATATTTATATTTGTTTGTTTGTAAAATGATTACTATGAGTGCAGACTTTGACTCTTGTGGTATGGTTTATTGTGCAGTTGGCCACCCCATGCAGATACACCAGCAGCCCTTCTTGACAATTTTAGATCCTCCATCACAGCAGATCTGCAGTGTGTTATGACTTTCACCATCCTCTTCTGTAGACCCATAAGGAGTGCCTCCAAGAGCTTGAAGGAAGGAAATCAAAGTTTTTGTTGCCTTTCCAGGAGATAGAACAAAAATTGGAGGCAAGGTCTTGTAAGAGCAGGTCCAGTTCTAGATTTTGGCATGTGCTTGCCATGAGACTATGAAAAGTTTCATGGGGTGTATACAGTATGTGAGTATCTATCTATATGTCTATGTATCTCCTTGTCATAGCCCAGGAGTATGTTTACTACAAGCACATACAAAGCCCACATTTGTCACCCAGCACCTAAATGCTTTGCTGTTTCAGGGTTCAGCACCATGAATGACTATGCCTGCACGCATGCTTCTCCATTAGACACATGTTTGTGGAGGGCTGTGGGAAGGCACCCCAGCCAAGATCTTCTGGAAGAACACCTAACTCTAGCTGCTTTGGCCACCCAGCAAGAGTTCTGCTGCAGGGCCCAATGTCTTGCGCTCATCTGGACATATTATCTGTGGCCCTCCCCAAAGCTGGGGACAGGGAGTGGTGGGGAGGAGACTGGGCTGAGAAGGCAAGAGCCCTGTGACAACAACCTTCTGCCACTTCCCTGCATCAGTTCACAAATTTTCTTGGCAGCCATTGGAGGACAGAAGGGCAGGCTGTGTCCCTGCAGTTTAAATGCTTGCAGGATGCTCCTTTTACTCCACATTCGTACCAACAGGCCATGGCACATCTTCCCTCTGGCCAGAATAAGGCCCCGTGCATCCCTCTCCCAGGGGAGCTTTGGGCCAGCACATCCCCCAAGGAGAGATACGCAGGCACTGGAGCGAGACGAGGGAGGCTGCTAGTGCCCAGGTGCTTCCTCAGGGTATCAAACAGCAAGACCTGATTTCTGCAGACATCAAGAAACATTGCTTCTGAGCCCACCCCGAGAGCAGGGCGTACTTTGGGGCCTCAGCATCACCCTTTTGTTGCACTGGACCAGCAGCGTCTGGGTATGAGAGCAACCCCTGGCACAGCTGGGGGAGACAGGGAGGGTACTACAGGTGCACAACCCAAATGTAGGTAACAGTAGCACTATCTTTAATAATGTATTGCTTTCGCTGGCCAAAACACAGCATTTTAGTTAAGGCACCACATTTCACTTACATCTGGTGTTTGTACCAGCCAGTGATTCAATGCCAGACAAATACTGCATAATCTCTTTGGTAAAGTACTGTTAAAATAGCTGCCCACAGCATTTCTTCTCTGTCTTCTTGCTAGAGGCGATGACTGGTTCTGCGGGCAATAAAAAGCCAATGATGGTTTCAGCCTAATCAGTTCATTCACCCTTTCAGGAGAAATGCCCAGAAAACAGCAACAGTTTTATGTGTCTCCAAAATTGGATGACTCAGTAAAGTCATGTCTTCAAGGTGGCTCTCTAATCAGCTTTATTTTATACGTATCAAGAATGATAGCATATGGCATCTGTGAAAGAGGAGATTTAAAGCTATGAAAGTTAGCTTTAATCTTATAGAAGGGTATAAAAGGATGCTTCAGCAGAGCTTTGTGGAGGTCACTCAAAGGACTTCTACCAATGTTGCTTAAATAAGAGTTAACTGAGTTATTCATTCCTTTTTTAGTCCCTGTTTGCTTCAAGTTCCCTGCCTAAAATACCTTGATCTTTCTTCTTTTCTCTGTGCCTCATGGCTGAGCAAAATTAGTAACCTGGGGTTTTCAGGGTGGGGTGGGAGAGGCTCTGTTATGAAAGCAGCTTCAGACTGTATTTCTATACATCCTAACTTTTTTTTTCTTTTTCAGAAGAAGTTTATTCCATGAAGAGACAGCTGAGTCGATTGTGTGCACCCCTGCATTTATAAAAATAAAAATGTGGATATCAGAATGAAGGGAAGAAACGACGAGTCAAAATGAATTTCATCCATTCACTAACCATCCTAGGAGTGAGGTCCCTCTTGAAGATAAAACTATTGTTTTTTTATGCCAATATATAAAAGTAACTTATTATCCTTTCTTGAGACACTTAGAGTTTGCTCAGACTTTTATTCAGGTACTGCTTTGGAGCAAAGAAAGGTGTGCTGTTGTGGTCAAGATTGTTGAATTAGGGTTAATCCAGCCAACCATGTAAGAAGATGACTTAAATGAAACCATTTTATGTATCCAAGGATATATAATGAGTAGAATGGAACTACTTCTCTATACTGAGGGTAATCCTTTGCACAGATATGATCCAGATTCTTCCCAGAGCAGGACTGGTCTATATGGAACTGTGATAAAGACTACCATGGAAGGATGACACTACGGACATTCCCAGGTAATCTGAAGCAGACCCAATATTAGCCATTCTCATACATCTAATAACTTTCAAACTTGCATACTCATTTATGTTATACAGGGTGATGAAGAGATCTAGATAATTTGGTGCTGACAATATAAGCTGTCAGAGTAGAGGGGCAAAACATGGCTTATGAAAAATATGATTGGTGCACAGTGTAACACTTTCAAAAGACCACAAGGGTTACTTTCACCAGAGCCAGAGGGTAGGTCCAGTGCAGCTCCCCAGCTAGCACAGACATTTCTAATGGTAGCTGCCACATTGCTCACTGCTGTCCTGTGCAGGGCTCACAATGTACCACTGTGGGTCCTGAACAGCACACCCAAGGACTTAATTGAAATTATCCCATGTTACTACATATCTGCATTGCTCTAGGAGTGTGACCATGATGGCTTGTTTTTGCTCAGCTTGCAGTCTCAAGGATGTTCTTGTGAGAGGTGAAGCTAGCCCTGGTGCAACACCATGTCACCATCAGCCCACTGCTTCCAGCCATAGATATCATCAGTTTGGTGCAAGGCTGGAAGATCCTTGCAATGTGCTGTGTTGCCCACATGCACCCACACCCCACAGCTTGAGTGGAAGCTAAAGAAACAAAACTATATTTTATGGGCAATCAACTCAGGCAGGGCTAAAGGGAAATGAAAGCTAAAGGAAATAGGAGTTTATCACGAATAATCCCACTCAGTTTCACGTGGAAAGACTTCTGTGCAGAGAACAAAAGGAAAAAAAAAAAAAGTAGCAATCTAGGTGGTCATGACTGTAATTATCGTAGGCGAATGAAGGGGAGGGAAACAGTGTCTTTGCTTTCTCCACAGATGCCACAAAAGGGCTGGGAACAGACTGCAACACCTACTTGTTCTACCTAGCAGGTCATCTTCCTCCTCAGGGCAAAAACCAGTAGCAGCCCTTTGCCAGTGGATTGGGAAGGGCACCCTTGGTGGAGAGAAGGGAAAGAAGAGGTTTACATTTCCCCATCCACCCTCTGCTGGAGGGGAAGTACCAGACATGCTGGCAGGTCCTCCCTGCTCCATTTCGTGGAGAAGCCTGTTTGGAAAGCAGCTCCTGTGTTTCCTGTGGGATTCAGCCCAGACTCTCTTGAAGCAGAGAGGGTGTGAACCACAGTGCACTCACTCCTGCTAGTCATAGCTCCGTAACTTGCCACACACGAGATTCCTACGCCAAAATTAAATAACACGATGAAGCACGTCAGAGTTTTCTGCAAGAAGAGCTGTTCAGAAGCATCACCATGCAGCAGATAAAAACCTTTTAAAGGCTCATGGCAAAACAGTAGCAGAATAAAAGAACAGGGGAAGAAAAAGCCTGTCTCCAGCTTCACAGTAACCTGCCCCTGACTGCCTTCATCATGTTAATTTTATATTTTACACGTGTTAGACCAACAGGGAGCACAGATGGCTGCACTCACGTGTGAGACTGCAGACACCCACTGGGGCATCAGCAGCACCTCTGTCACTTCCCTGTAATGTGGGGAGGGGGGCTCCTGCCAGCGCAGCGACAGGAGTAGGTCACTGAAGGTTAATAAAGGCAGTCAGCACATAATTATCACTCCCTTGTTAGCCTCAGCCTCTCAGGAATAAATTAGAGGGACAAAGTACAGAGGAGCTGTGAGAAGATCAGAGTGGGGCTGAGAGTCCCTTATGCTATGAGAGGGAAGGGCCTCCTTCCTGGAGGTCCCTGCTTCAATTCCCTGGTATATTTTAGAAGCAACTGCATCTATATGGGAGAAAGTATTAGTATTTGAACATTTTAGGTAGCTACATCAATTTTCTTTAAGCGTTTAGCAGCACTAAATAGGAATCCAGAGAAAGCAAGTTTTCCTGCCTCTTTTATCCATTGGCTGTAGGCACATCTGCCAGATGGATTGTTTTCACCCCCCCCAGTTTCTTGATCAATCTACATCACTCTGGGCCTGCGGTAAAGGGACGCTTTAAGATGATTAATAGTGCTCTTGAGACTACAGCTCCTGAATGCAGAAGTCTCATTTGCAGCAAAGATGACAAGAGCTCAATTAGCCATCTCTTTGCACATGTGTAAACAACGAAGACAAGGCTTTCTCTGTATCAAGTTAAAGCAGCAGATGAATTCCCAACGTAAAGTACTTGCAAGGCAGAGTTATTACATTTGCAATCAGCTCACTGTTAATTGTTTCATCTCAACGCTGTCAAATAATGCATAAAATCACTCGGTCTAATGCACAGTCAGGAAATACTGGTCACAGCCCTAAAATGCCACGAGTCACAACTCTGACCGACAGCAGAGCAGAATGAACTAAAGGCGCACAAAAAGTTCAGTTTTTAGGTGGGAGGCAGAGTGATGCTGCAAAATATAAAGTGTAAAACATAGGGGGATTCTGCTCATTATAGGAAACTTGATAGCCAGAAAAATACCACACTCCTGGTATCACTTTTGTACTTTCATTATTAAACACTGCTCTCCACGCAGGTTTTTTTTTTCCCCCCATCTACTGGTAACACATGCTAACCTCTGAAGAACAGCAGCTGCAAATAAAAAAAAAAAAAAAAAAAGAAAAAAAGTTTAAATCCTAGCAATGTATCTCTGGTATGCTTTGGTGCCATTCTGGTATGTTCCATATAATAAACCTCCTCCTGTGAAGGCTGCCATGATGGGTGAACAGTAGTCTCTCTATAGGGTAACTAGGTACACTTGGAGGAGCGGCAGAAGACCTACTGGCAGGGTTTCCCTGCTGGTGTCTGGAATATCTACTAACATTTTACACAGACCTCAGCAATCTTCACCACAAACTGACCAGCTGCAGGGCAAATTTCTACGAGTCGCTCTTAAGAACTGACTTGATCACCACTATTACCAGGGGAGGTAGACAACTCAGAATTGGCATTTTCCTGTCCTCCTCCAAGCAAGCATGGCCTCCATCTCTATGTGTCCCGCTATGACACAGCTAACACATGCCATTTGAGAAAGCTGGCTTCCTTGGAGCAGAAATAAGCAGCTACTGCTGTAGCTGCTCAGTCTTGTGAAGGTAAGGGATGGCTGGCCCCAGCAGCTACTGCTGTAGCTGCTCAGTCTTGTGAAGGTAAGGGACTGCCCCAGGACTGCCCAAGTATGTTTTGGGTTTAACAGGCACCTCCTCTTTTCTCAAAAATTGATTTGCATTGGTGCCAGCCGCTAGTATAGGTTGTCACTATCCTTGGCTGTTTACAGCTGTTTTCCACTGGAACAAGCTATAGACAGAAAGCCAGAAACTCTTTACTGAATAAATAAGTGAATTAAGATCATGCCTTCCTACATGGTTGGACAATTTTATAAAAATAAAATAACAACCCCAACTTTGCAGGGGGAGGAGGAAAGAAATCATCAGATGACTTTGAGTCATTTGATGTTAAGAAGAAGATACTGTGGCTTCAGAACGCCTTAAGCCCCAAAAGACTGAATATTATGCCAGTGTGGACTCCAGTTTTACAGTGCAGTTCCTTACACCTGACTTTAACTATTCCAGGTGCTTACATGCAAATGCCAATCTTCTACATTAAACTTGCAATGAAGACATCTCTTTAAAAACAGCTCGTGTGGGGTTCATCTGCATACACCAGCCTGTAGTGCTCCTGCTGCTTGGCAGAAGCCAGACCTGCTGCTTATCGTGCTGCATTCAGAGGACATTTTCCTCATGAAAAGAAGCCCATGAGTTTTACTACAGAATCCACAGAAGTAATACGCAGACTACGCTGTTGTATATCAGCGATCTAATATACCTCCTATGTTTTTCTACTCTATAATAAGACACTCAGAAGATTTCTAAATTCTACTCAAAACACTCAAAAGATCAAAAAAAAAAAAAAGTTAGTGAAATCATGCCAGGCAGTAACTTCTTAGATAGGTAGATTTTGAACCATAGTTAAATTTGTGGGATTACTCTTCTGTGATATTCAATATTCCACAAGTCATCAGAGCCATTTTCTCAAGCCTTACACCTTACTAGCAGTTTGTCTCTATATTTCCCACCACATTCCTAGCTTTGTCGTCCCAGACAACTTTTTCAACAATAGAAAACATGAGCAATTGCTGCTAAAAAGACCATAATTTTTGGATTGTAAGTGTAAGCAAGTGTAATGACCTTATGGATTACAAGGTGTTGCCTTGCTAACTGCAATAAGGAAATGCTAGACACAAAGGTAAATAGGAAGAGAATGGGGTGAACAGGTCTCTCTGTAGCTGCAGCTTCCTAACCACAGATCCATAGGCTCAACACAAAGGTAGGCACCTTGATAACATCAAGGGAAGAAAGCCATTTCTGCATCAGCACACCACATTTTAAAATCATCTCTAAATCTCAGAGTGACACAGCAGTGAACATGGTCTGTAAAGTCATTGTCAGAAACTTCACGGGTCTCCGTCTCACTGTGGCGAGTAAAAATTCCCATGTCATGTTGTAATTTTAACACCGAATACAAGATGCTTTAAAGTTCTACATTCAGGACTTTCTGCAAAAGCTGTTCCCTTATATTACAAGCAATCACTTTTTCGCAGGCATGTGCTGCTGAGGAAATCTGTCAACCACTTCCCATGAAGGACAATTCTGCCCAAAGAGATTTTTCTTTTCCCATGAAAAAGCACTACGAAAACATATTCTGCCCAGAACAACAAAAAACCTTGAGCAGAGTATTCCTGGCTCTTTTCCTTGCTGCTCTTCCACATTTTCTATAGAAAGCTGGAGCGTAGCCTTGCAGAGCTGAATCCTTGAACCACATCCTAGTTCACGAGGACCCCAATTTTACTGCCTGAACAATGACTGGCTTTGGCAGAGTAGTTGTTGTACAAAGGGACCCTGTTGAGATCTTACACTGCATGGCATCTGGCCTTTGCTATACCTGACATTTGAGACAAGAGTGATTAAAGCTTCACCATGAGAATAAAACCTCAAAGATTCCAGCAGAAAACAGCATCCCCCTGTACCACTGCTTTGCAGAGAGGTGGGACAACCTGGTTTGTATAGCCTAGCTATTTGACAGTTTTTTGTTTGGGAAAGGCTTCAGAAACAGCTAACTCCCTGACGACTCCATGGAAGGCAATAATAGAAACTAACTCTTGGAAACCCAGCAGCTTCGTGGTGTTTAAATGTGTTTTACCTGTGGATCAACAAAAGATTTGAAATTTCAGGAAATTTGCCTGAACACCTTTTTTTACCACTGCAAAACCACATATCCCTCCCTTCCTCTCTGTCTATCAAACAACCTAAACAAATCTCGATACGTACAATTGTACAGCAATGTAATATTTTCATTGTCAGCTCCTTTTCCTTAATTACACTTCCCCGTGGCTGCCCTATTTCACAATAACTTCCCGTGGCTCACGCTCTGTGCTGAGGGCCTGGTTCACATAGAATGCCATGGCAGGGTCAATCTGCCCCAGCGCTGCCTCCAGCCACCCCTGTTATCCTTTTTTTCACCAAGACGTACAAAGCTGAAGTGAAATGCACCCCTTTCTGAGTTGCGAGGGTGCCTGCTGTGAAGATGCAGTGATGTCAGTGCTGAATAATTAAGTGATAATGTAATAACTGTGAGTTTGTGCTCCATTAAGTGAGCTCCTGCTGACTGCTTAATGAGCAAACAAAAACTCAAACCCCATTAATATTATTCCTGTTACATTAAATGTAAAAAACCAAAAAACTCAACTCCTTAGCAGTAACCACTTGGGTGTCGTCTTCTGAAAAGGCAGCCTGAGACTGAAATCATGAACTATCTCATTGCTGCATTTTTGAGAAGGCCCAGAAGTTTATTTTCTTTCCAGAAGGGTGGAGAAGTAGTTATCAATGCTGATGGGTTTGCTGTTTCCTCTGTGCAACATCTGAATCCTTTGTTGCAAAAAGAGCACCGATAGGTCTCCTCTTCCTGTAACAACGCTGCAATGACGGTATCGCGGAGGCTGTGAAACATGCAGCTCCTTGGCTTTGGTGCGCTAGTAACTTGCAGAGAATCTGGAGGAAATATCCTTATTTGTCACTATAACACACAAGGTTTACAAAGGATCTAAAAAAATCCAGTGCTATTGATATGGCTGCAATATTTGTGAAGAGAAAGTCCAGAGTCGAAGTTTTCTACCCGTGTTTCTCCTGCCGAGGCAGTGAGTGACTGTGGCATCTTTTCCTGAGGAGCCTGATGAGACACAGCCACTGCGAGGGGACCCATAGACCACAGCAGCCTCAGGCAGCCAGAACCTCAAGCTTTTTAAATCAAAATTGCTGCTTTGAAAAGAAAGCCAGCACAGTTCAGAGATTAATACAAGGCTTAGGCTTCACACAAATAGCATGAGTCTCAACACAACAAAGCAAGTGATGGCATTTTTGCTTGCACCATTATCTCGCGTATGATCTATGGAAAGACAGTAAAGTCTAGATTCTATTATTTTACCCCAGATGGTACTAAGGAAAAAAACAGGATGTTAAGTTTACAGCTCAGTACCCTAATTTCTGGAGGTCTGTTAGCTGTAATGGAGCTTCTAACAAAATATTTATATGCTCTTAGAAGCTTTCTTGTGAAAAGGAACAAGCATTATTTGCATTTTCATTGGTTGTATTTGAGAATCCCGGTCAACATAAATTATTTAATGTACGGAATTTATAATCAAGGCATAAAGATCTGTATTTGCTTAAGAAATCTTTCCTAGAGAAACACGCGTTGTTCCCAAGTACGACAGAGGTGTATAAGCCTAGTTTCAAGATTTGGTACTCTATTAAGGAACTGAAACTTTGTACACTAATAACATGAACTACCTGCTATTTCACCTCATAATAACATGCAGCAACAGCCTGGGTGTAGCCTTGTTTACTCCAATTAACATGCTGAGCCTTACAGGAAATACAGAAAGATAACATGTAAGAACATCTCCCCACTTCCTGAAGGACATAACTTTTTAGCATATCATCAAGGATACTCTCAGCAGGTGATTTTTTTCTCCACTAAAAGTACCTGAATTATGTTATTTATCATACTGTCTAGAAGGCAAGGGTTTCATATCCTTAGTAAGGAAATGGGGTATTTTGTAAGAAACACAGAAAACAAGAAAGTAGAAGAAAAGAACTGGGAGGGAAACAGCATGTTAATTGTCATTCCATATTTATATTTCTTACCTTGAAAACAGATATCCAGGGATGAAGTAAGCTCCAGCTCTGATATTTAGTCAGTGATGCTCTTGAAACAACTCTTGGTAACATCCTTCTTCATCAAAAAGGGAGTCCTGCCATTCCTCCTTGCCCCGCAAAATATGTGAAAGTCAGTTCCAGCAAAGTAATATCTGTGACCTGTGCTGACTTCTGTCTTCTACCATGAAAAGATGAGTAAGATAGAGATTGGAAGGTCCATTAGAGATGTTGCTATCTAAGATGCTCAGATATGGAGGAATGGGCAGCTGTTTTTAACACAGTAACTGGCAGGTGAAGATCATTGTAAAAGACCAGTTTGGCAATGTCAATCACCTGGCAGTAAGTTCTTTGTATCCTAAAAACCTGCTGTATCAAAGGTGCACTCAGGGATTTGCTTTTTAAAGGTAGTTAATAGATGAAGGAACAGTTCTCTCTGTGATTAGGATGGCTGTCAAATATCATGATGCAAATATTTCATTTAAGGCCAGATAAACATTGCAAGTGAGTTATTTTTAGTGAGGGTTTTCATTACATACAAAGGGAACAAGTTAAAATATAGCAACTGCCAAAATATTTCAAACCAATCGGGAGTATGTTGGTTTTTGATCTTGGACAGGTCATCCTTGTCCAAAGCTCCTTCATCCTTGCATAAAGGCTTGCTTATGCTCCCTAAAGACACTAGGTCCTCTGTTAATGTTAGAGCTTTTCAGTCTAAGGAAGATTATTTAAAGTCATCCTATAAGTAAGAGTTCATTGGTATTCTTTCTCAGACTTTCTAAAAGGAGACATCTTGGTTTCCAGATTCAAACACCAAAGCATACCATATTTGTTCTGCACAGACTTCTACAGCTCTTTTTTTTTTTTTTTTTTTTTTCTCCTTTGCTTCGCTCTGAAAATTGCAGTGGGTGCACAACTTTAATCCTCGGCAAGGGCAAAAATAGCAAGCCATTCCACGCACTTCTTGACCTTTTTTTTTTTTTTTTTTTTCTGCAGGAAACTTCCTCTCCTGCAAAATAAATGAACTAATGAATTCAAATAATTTTCAGCACTTTTATGTAAAAATAATAAACAACCCAAAATAACAAACCATACATACACACACACAGCATTACTTCTTCCTTCTTGCAGAATAGGTTGAATTGCAAAGATCTGGAGCTGTACTGTGTGAAAGACTCTGAGGGAAAGGACCTGCTCTAAATTCTTTCATTTTTTCATGCTGCAGAGAGATTGCACTACATGATATTGGTTAAATTGGCACGTAACAATGCAGGGGCTGACGTGTCCAACACTCTTTTTTCTCTGTGCTGGATTTACTCCTTAATGAAAGTGTAAAGCTGGTCCAGCCTTTATTGTTAAAAACCACAAGGGTAACCTAGAGCATGAATTACTTTTCCAGCCATTGGCAAAGAATAGACACTGTCTATATTCTCTGCATTAGTACACGTAAGCAAGTGACAATTCAGAAGAAGTCATGCATCTATCAGTCAATATTTCCATGCCCAGAGAGTTATTGCAGTCACAGAATGATTTGTTGGGGTGACAACTTTATCCAGTGTAGCAAACACAGTCTCATCTGACTACTTTTGTTGTGTGTACCTATATGATTGAGGCTATTGTTCAAACGTGGCCTTAATCTTGAATTCTGTAGAAAATCAAAGTGGAGAGTAGCAGGTATGCTTTTAGTACATGAGGCATTACAGTTTTTTTTTCTTCAGAGTTTATACAAACAGGTATGTGACACTAATGATATATCCATAGTACCTTTAAACTTACCTCTGCAGCCAACTCATTTTCTTTAATTTCTAAGTCTATAGTCCTCAGAAATGCCATAATCAATAAACGCACTCCAGCTATCAATCTGAAGAAAAGCAGGGTCTTCCCATTACCTTAACAGCAGAGGACACCATTTTTCATACACTGGTTATGCAATATTAGGGAAGAGCTATAATTATACTCTCCAGAGCTTGGAAAATGGCATACAGAACACCTAAGACAAGACTTTCAAAGCTGCCGGCAGTATTTTCAGGTGCAGCAGAGCACTTCAGCTGTTAAATCCAAATAGCCACTTCAGCGGTATCTATGCCCGTTCAGAGGTTAACTCCCTCTGCTCCCATGTCAGCATCCCACCCACTACCCCAGGCTACCCCTGCAGATCACATGGGGCCACAACCACACCAAAGAGCAACCAGGTCCTACTCTCACTTGATGCAGCTCTTGTCAAGAGGTCTATCTTGCCAATGAGTTGTCATATGGGTCTTCTCCTACATCAAAGCAGAAGTATTTGACTCCTTGATTCTTTGTGTGACACTTGGGTATTTGGTAGACCTTGATGCAGCTGGGATGGGAGCACAGCGTGTTCCCCATTTCCATAATGACCATAGAGACTATAGCAGACTATAGCAAGTTGTCCTTGGAGAATCTCAGACTTCCTAGTCACAGATCACCTAAGGAAGACAAACAGCGTTGGGTGAGTGTCCAGTATTGGGCAGAAAAGGCAGTGCTTTGCCTCGCCTTGATTAAATGATAAGTGCTTGGCAGCCTTCATCTGTTATGAACTGAATCCCTCTGTCAGCCCCAGTTTCTTACACTGTTGCTACCAACAGCTGTGTCTAAGTCCAAGCTCAGTGGAGGCTCTACTGATGGTTTTAATGACCTCTATGAATTTACTGCAGGTAAAGTAGCAGCTGGCAAAGCAATGATACTACAGGAAAATTTCTAACTTTCTTTCTCCAATAGACTATTAATCCTGAAGCAATGATCATTATCCTGTTCTCATCTCCCTAAGCAGCCTATATCGTGGACAAAGGAAAACAAGAATGTGCTATCAGATCCATCTTCGTGATTTACACCTGAAGGGACAGTGCTACAAAGCTGCCATTTCATAAACACTTCATTAAACCCTAATGTGACTAATGCATTTGTTATTCATGTGTATTTAAATTTATTCTCTGAGCTGTTTGTAAATCTGTTTAGAGGCAACCAGAGTTAACAGTCTTCTCTCGCACTCTGCCCTCATTATCATGGTACAGTTAGTTTCTTTTTTCCCTCCCACACCTTCACTTTGAAAAACTCATCTTCAATCTTTGGCTGAGAAGGCTGAGAAGGCAGGCCACAAAAACACAGCACACTACATAACATTTTTCAGAAAAAAAGGGTTTTTTTTATGAAGCAGAAAACACGTTCTACTTACCAAACATGCTTAAAACTACTCTCCCAATCAATATTGCACAAGCATTTTCAGCAAAATCTCTTAGCCACTTTTATTAAGCAATATGAAATGTAAAATAAGGAAATTCAGGAAAACTCTGAATACACCAGCAATTATGGGACTAAAAGTGGGCTCAGGTTTAGTAATGGTCTAATCAGGTATTACCTTCTTGTTCACTGTTTAAAAAAATATGTGTTCCCATACAGAAGTCAGCAGTAGGTATAAGCTTATGCTTGGCCTTTCCTCTCCCCCCAGTCCTGTATCTCGAGATCTATTTTTAATGCTGATCCAGGTCAGCGCAGATTCATTTGGCTGCTGGGCACTTGCCGGCTGCAGGGCAGTGCCTGCCCGCTCTGCTCTGCAGAGGACCTTTGGTAAGGGGGTTCTTCATGCTCTGCTTATCCAACAGCCTGGTCGAGGCAGAAATCGGGAGGCTCCCCCACTCACTGACGACGTGGCCTGTGGTAAAGGCCGGGTTTGGAGGTGGGCACCAGCCGGGTGTTGGCTGCTGCTCTCCCCGCTTAGATGGAGACTGCTCCTGCCATCACTGGTGGTACCAGCCATCCCCACTGGAGTATGGCTTGGTGCCATGTCAGTGACACACTGCTATGGTTTGAGGAACCCACAACAATTTATTGTCGTTTAGACAATTAGTCTAGCACCGAATGACCCCTCCCAATCCGGGAAGAGGAACTGGGGAAGAAACAAGGAAACCCGAGGGCCGAAATATAAACGAATTTAATAGAATAAGTCTAGATAATTAACATTAATAATACTAAAGAACCAATATTGGAACTGATACCAATATAAAATACACAGGGATTATACTCAGCCAATTCGATCAGTAGGAAGCTGTGCACTCCCAGCAGTGGACAACAATGTTGGACACTGTGAGTGCTACGGCTCTGGGAGGAAGGGAAGGCCTCAGGGGCCTGGTGCCAGGGCAAGAAGTTCTCAGGTTGCAGCCACCATGGAAGAGGAGCAATCCCCAGCAAACTTTCTAATTTATATTGAAAGTGATGTTCACAGTATGAAATAATCCTGTTGGCCAGCCTGGGACAAGTGCCTGGGACTCCAAACAAGTGCCTCCTCACCCCTGCACCTGGCTAACTTGAAAACGCTGAGACCTTGAAACCCACATACCATAGCTGGCTGTAAAGTAAATATTTTCACACGTTCAAACATACTAGATTCTTCTAAAAGTGCAGTTTTCCCACGCATTGGAAGAGAAATTAGTACTGTGTCACTCAAACCGGGACACCTGCAACCACCATCCATGGTGTGAAAAAGCACCTGAGAGGGAGTGCGCCTGTCACCAGGATCTGGGTCTCCGAACACTGAAAAAGAAAAAAAAAAACAACCAACACTTTTCTGGCTTTGAAAGAGAGAAGAACACCAGCTCACTTCCCCCCTCACCAGAAAGGTGCGAAGGTCTTTCTGACTTCAAGTCCCAAGAACAACTTTGTGAAGGTTGTCAGCAAAAAGTGACAAGCAAAATGGAAACCTTTCTCTCCGGATGTAGCCTGATTGGAGGACACATACAAAATTTAAATACTTCAGCCTGTGTGAGGCTTGGTACCCGTTCACACTGAAAGTCTTTGCAAACTTGCCCCTACCACCACAGCTGCCCCAAAATAGTGGTCGATAATGCTGCAAGGCTGGAGAGCAGAGCGTCGGGGGGAGACCTGGCAGGGACCATGCTGGGGGGTAGGCACCAAGCGCACCATGGCTCCCTCAAAAGCAATGCAGTGGCTGCAAAGCAGGCAAGGGCTGGGTATGTGCTGTCTGTACACCGCTAGCGGTCCCCATGAGGCCACATCCAAGGTCACGGTGCCGGGTTGTTGGCAAATGTCCTTTCCCTGCCCCAGCGCGGCAGCACCTGGTGGCTTGTGATTCCTTTTCTAGACTTTCCCTGAACTGAGGCAATGACTTCCAAGAAGCGGCGGCCACCTCCGCCCTCACTGGGTTTTGCTGCGTGGTTTAGCACCATTAGCTGCTGTGGTGGGCGCTGACGGAGAGGATCTGTGGTAAACTGCTTGCAGCAGAGGTGTAAAATCACATTTAACACAGATATTTTACGCATAACCATCCAGAGCCACAAGTAGAAAGCGCAGCCAGTGCCCGGTATCTTTGAAGACCAAGGGATGCTTAGGGGCTGTGTCTGCAGGGACCATTTCCAGGGACCCTGGGTATGACAAGGATCCATCTTTTCTTATGGGTGCCCTAAATCAGAAGGACACACTTGCCATCAGCAGAGATGGACAGCACAGAGCTATTCTGATGAAGCAGGAGGGAAGAGGAGGTTCTCCCCAGCATCCAGGTTACCTAAGTTACCAGTGCAGCAGTGTAGCTGATATGCAAAGTGCTCTTAGTAAGCTTAATCCTCCCTCAGCCTTCCTAAACCTTTCAAATTTTAACAGATCCTCTTATCAAAACTAAATAAAAAATTCCCCTCGGTGGCTGCTTCGGGGAATTGTTTCTGGAGAGCATTGGCATTACCTTGACTCGCTGGCTTGCACTGCCACCCCAAGCCCGGCCATGAACCCTTGATGCACATGGTTATCTAGACCAGCAGGTGTTGGATGCAAAGGAAACATACCTTGATCTGAATAAGCTGCTGTGACCGCTGGGGTCAGCAGAAATGTGCTGATTTGCACCCAGGAGGGATCTGATCCAAGCAGGTCTGCGCTGCAGGCTCTGAAAATGGAGATTTACTTCTCTCCATGGTGGCTCCGCACGTGTGACAAGGCTAGAGAGGAGAGTGCCCAGCACGCTGCTAAAAACCTTGAGTTAAACTGATGTTTTTTCATCCAAAATATGGTGAATGCCAATCACACGGCTAATGGCTTTGACATTAGTGCAGCACCCTCTGCCACACAGACAGATGGCCGAGCATGTACAAAGGACAAACAACAGACAGACACCTCTGCATCAGTCTGTGAACCGTCCCTGACCACGCTGCTCATTGGTCCTCCTCAAGGAGTGAGGCTTCCAGGCCAGAGACCCCCTGCACCCTGCACCCAGCACTATAAAATGCCCGTCGTGGCTGTAAGCATGTAAGTTGCAAAGCTCTTGATTTTATGCAGCTCTTAATTTTAAACCTGCCTGGCATCACACAGCACGGGCCCACCCTCTTGGTCAAGATTTGATTTCTTACTAAAGATAAGCCCCCCTCCATCGAAAAATCAGCGATTTGATAAAGGGATTTTAAAATGTCATGAACGGAAAGACAGTGATGAATTTGAAATGTTTTGTATCTATTTCACCTTTTTTTCCTCTCTGTAAAGGATTATGTAAAATTTCAAAATGAAATAATGTTGAACCAGAAGGTGACTTTCTCTTAAAAAATATCAAACCAGTCTATTTGAAACTTTTAAAGTTTCTTTGTGAAGGAAGGGGGTGGCTTTCACAATTTGTTGAACTCATCTGTTTCCTACCTGATGTTTTTATTTGGTCTCACCAGCATTTTGCAGTAGAAATTGGAGTTAGGAATTTCATCAGCAGCCCCCAGCACCTGCATTGATCTTCATCATTTCATCCTCCGCAGTGCCCATTGATGACAAATGCTTACGGAACGGGAGGATTTGGGGCTGCTCCTCTGTGCTTACGAGGCCTTCGCTGTGCATTTTACAAACTTGCTGGAAATTAGGTTCACGTTTTCTGATTTTGATGGCAAAGGATACAGTTAATTCTCAAACAATGGTACATAGCTCTATCAGACAGACTGCCTCCTGTGAACGCTGACCCTTCACAAAAAGCCAGAAGAGCCCGTGACTCTCGCTCTGCTTGTGGCTTTGCAAGGTCAGTGAACATTTCCTGGCAAGGTGTGACTTGCTCACTTGTGTCTGGCTGCAATTTGTGTGGTACCCTCACATCCTTTGTTGCTGTTTTCCCAAAAGGATTTGCAACTGGACCTCTCATAAATTCCAACCCGGGGAAGGCAATGGGGGGGTCGGGTGGTTCTGCAGGTGGAGCACATGCAGGGTGCAGGCAGGAAGAGAGAGGATGACAAGGAAGGAAAATAAACTCCTGCCATAGCTTTGAGAACCATCACAAAAAGGATTCTTACAGAGAACCAAAGGTTCTAGAAAATAATCAGAATTTTTATAAACAAAAGCACGCATTGATTTTCTTTCTTTAAAAAAAGTCTGCAGAAGTCGCATTCATCATCTAACGTTCTCCAGTAAGGCCAGATGTACCTAACTAAGCACTGGCAAAACACACAGTCCTGTGCTCACATAGTTGAAAAACTGTAGACAGTTTGTATGTCTCCAACATGACTTAACAGACATTGGTTTTTTTCCTACACTGTGCAAGGTAGCAAATATACTAATCCCATCATGTAAAAAACCCAACACTTAGATTACAAGAATTTTAAAGTTGCTAGTTCTCGTTCCCTTCTCTTTGCTTATTTCAAAATGCCTGATACAGGAAGTTGTCACCGTCTCTCTGTGGACTTACACCAATAATAACATTTCTTAAAAACAAATAATATCCACATACAGCAAAAATGTCAAAATATGAAAAAGGAGATTTTTATCTTTCTTCTTTATAAGGCATTCTACAACGCAAAATTTGCATCCCACAGGAAAAAGCCACTGAGGAAAGCACATTACAGCAACTGCAATGCCAGCATGGTTAATGATGCTTGGCAATTGCTTTCCCATTTTTATTCATGCTGAATCTTAAAGATCCATGGAAGGCAGCAGACACTAATTTTCATCTTTTGATCCTCCATCTTTCTAGCAACACTGCAGCCTGTGGCCCTTGCAGAAGGATGAGCAGAACAGGGGGCACACACCCGCGCGGCGTGGCCTCGGTTGTCCTATTTTTCCTCCAAGTGCAGCCATGGGCTGCCTTCTCCTGTGCCCAGAAGCATCCTGCCCAGAATACACCCGTGGCTCCTCCTGAGGGACATGGACAAGGTCTGGCACCACACTATATCAGCCTCCTGGGCCTGAGGCTGTTCTACCGCTTCATGGTCTCACCAAGGGAAATATTCATTTTTTTTCAATTTTTTTTTTTCCAAAAGCATAGTGTGGCAAGTGTATTATTCACCCAATTATGTTGCAGTGGGTTTAACAAAATGCATCGCTTTTTTAGAAATTGTAAATATACATTATTCCCATTTGTAGTTTTGTGAAGTTGATGCTTAACTCAAACTCCACTTCATACAGGAAAAGTTTTGGAGGAATCAATGTTTTGCTTCAGCATTTTTAAGACAAAACATATCAGAACTCTTCCTCATAATCAGTTTAAATACACATAGGTTTTTTTTTACCGGTTAAAGAACCCCAAATCAGCAAAGATACATTAACAGGAGAGGGAGGAAAGTAAAAACAAAAGAAGAAAAGCAAAGCATTTTAGAGACAAATTTTTCTTTTTTTTTTTTTTTTCCCCGATTGTAAGAATTACAAAGAAAGTGTGGATAGAGAAAATATTAGGCAATAAAACTTACAATAAAGCTTACCACAGGGAAGTTATGAGAACTGAATATGGATACCACCTGCTGCATAAGTATTGTGAGATTTTCATAAGATTTCAGATTTTACAGTAGAACAAGGAGCAGACTGGCTGGGCTGGTGGCCAGGCTCCAGGCAAAGGGCACTGGAGTCCTCAGATGATGAACAGCCAGCTTTGATCACAGGGACTGAGAATTCATTTATTCAAGAAGATTAAACAGCTGAAGTTTTTATGACTTATGTCCGGTATCACAAAAGTGCCAGATGGGCCTGACTGTGGGAAATGAGAACAAAAGGAGTTTGGAAAGAGGGTCTGCTGGGGAGTTCCCCCATCACAAGTTCTTCACGACTTAGTAAACATGTGCAATTCATTGCTCATGTACTGGAATTCATTTTCTCCAGATTTTGAAAGTTACTGTTCTGAAACACAATTCTGAAATACAAGAAGTTCATTGTGGTCCCAAACTCTTACCTTTAGGTGCCTTTATAAGTCACACTGAGGTATCACCTGGAGGCTGGAGTTTCATCGCTGCACGTGCAATGCACGCATGACGCCAGAAGACTTGCAGGGCTTAGGATCACACATCAGTCAGAGAAGGCACATGTGGATGAAGCACAGGTAGGGACTGCGAGGCAGTAATAAGGAAGGAAGGCAATAACTGGAGAAAGTAACAGCATGCTCACACCAAAACCTACCCTAATACCATTCAACCCCCGAGCTGCTGGTGGAGATGGTGTCACACCGACTATGGGTGCAAAGACTGTAGTGATCCAGGCAGCAGTGTCAGTGGTAAGTGGAAATCTGCCCGGTGGAACAAGCAATAAAGTAAGCAATCAGATTTTAATAAGAAAATTTAATGCTTTTTCTAAACTAGGTGAAACTTCATTGAGACCCGATAATCCTTGCAAGCCTAAATAAGCTTTGTCTGTATTTAAATATTTTTTTAACATTTTTATGTATTTTAATCCTTGGAGCTTTAAAAGCATTTTTAAGAACAGACTCACATTCATGCACATTTTCTGCCATGTATTCCAGGCTCTTGCAAGTTTCCCTATTTATGGATAAAAATGATGCATGTTCCTGAGAATTGCACAGAGGTACATATTATCCAGCAACCTATATGACACCTCTGACAATCTGCCTTTCAATACCTGTTTGCTTGATATTTTTTCTTATTTTAAAGGGGAATTTAATGCTGATCCAAAAATGCTACAGTACTCCCCATCCCCTGGATTCAGTTAACACAGCAGGTGGGAAATCAAGATATTGTGACAACTATTCTTCCATCTCCAAACTACGTAGCAATTTATATTCCAAAAGGTCTCAAATACTGACACGATAATTTACAGCATCTTTGAATGCTTCTTTGTACTAGTTAAAAATTCAGACAAACCTAATCTCACCACAGCCCCTGAAGCTCACAGTGAAAGGCAAAGCTGTGGAAACTTTCTCAGCTCAAAGCTCTGCGACTGCACGTGACGACTGAAGCAGCAGAGTTCCCATCAGGGCTCTGGAAACGCTTACAGGGTTTTTCATGTTGTCACCATGGAAGACAGTGAAAGTGTTAAATCAGTGGGATAGGAAGGATCAAATTCTGACCATTCATAGAAAGTGCAACTGCTGTGTCTTCCCTCTCCAGCTGATGTATTTTAATGCTTTGTGCACCTCATCATCAGCTGGGTCGTTGCAAGTTAAAACAAATACAGGTTAGCACAAACTTACCTGGTGCAGTTAAACAAAGGTACAAAAGTCCTACCTGAAGCACCTTTTGGAAAATACTTGTTATACTTCTCATATACCTGGCGAGAAATACAGCTTTTTGCACTTGGCGACACTGTTGTCCTACTTCTTTAGTGGTTTGTTGTGTTTTTTTAAATTTTAATTTATTGATTTAAGCTCCTGCTCTTCAATTGCACTTATTTCAGCAGTGTGGGACCGAATCCCTCTGAGGCAATGCTACTGCTATCAGCAGAGTTATTATTATTGGATTACACCTAGCTCACTGTTTGAAAAAGCAAAAGCTGGTGAAATAATGAGTATATAATTATCATTATCATCCCAATTTTGACAGCATCTGCAATCATGGCAAGAAGTTATGAACTTAGTTAAGTTAAACTTCTAGCATAGTTCTTAACTATGCTAGAAGCTCTGTACAAACTCAGAGAAAGAGATGGTTCCTGCCCTAAAGAATCTGTGGGTTAAGCCAGTCTCATGCTGCATCCCTTCTGGCTCATCATCTGCTTCTAGGGTTATGCACTTTGCCTCTTGCAGGATCCTCCCACGTACCTAAAACCTCCCTCACCATCTCAGCGGTTAAATACTTTGTGAGCAGCAGGCAAACAGGTTGCCTAAGTGCACATTTCAAGTTGCTGTTTCTCCGATGACCTTCTTTCATGCTCTTTCATCTCTAAATTTAGCTAGCTACTGAAGTGGGAGTCTGGCAGATTGGGTGGCACAGGAAACAGTAATGCAGAGACTGTACATCATCACCCTTAAAAGAACACCACAGATTATGAGACAGTATAATTACTACTCCGTAGCCAAATGAAGTTTATTTTATGAAATTGCACCTTTTCAAGTCTAATAAACCATTACAGACATTCACTCAAGACCAACACATGCAGCACAATATCAAAATTATTATTTAAGGGCTGACACCCAGAACTCGGAAATCTGTTCACATTAGGATTGCTGTGTCCGTATTTGAACAGATGACATTGTAACTGCGAGGCACAAGTACACCCTACACCTGAAATTTAATCTTTTAAATAGCTGCCTCAGTGCCATCTAATGAGGAGAACATACCGGAGAATCACAGAAAACATTTAAAAATGCGAAATTGAGATTCAGAAAAGTACTGTACCGATACTGGGACCATGACTGAGACACAGTGACACTATATCAAGTTTCATGAAATTGCAGAAAAGTTATACCACATTAAATTCCGGTTTGTTATTTTCAGATACAATAAATAGGGTAAAATAGGAAATGGTCTCTGTTGTTTAGGTGAGATAAATGACAAGTAGTTTTATTCCCTGTAATATATAAGTATGAAATTTGGTTTAAATATTAATAATCTTTGTGCTTACATAGATAATGGGATAAAGTTTTTACTCACCCTTGTTCTCAGAAATCATACTTCCAGTATTCTAGTCAAAAAGCTTTACCTTCTTTTTGAGAAAACAGCACAAGCACAGCCCAGAAAATTTGTTAACTCTTTCTTTAATAAAGCGGGCTAGAAGTTCTTCCAGAGTAAAGATACAAAGTTCCACGACTAAATGAATACCCAGTCAAAATATGATACTGCCTTTCTGCAGTACATACAACTGACATGACATGCAAGAGACTTTAAACAGTCATCAATTACAGATGTGAGATAGACTACAACAGTCTCAGATACATATCTTAATCCCATATTAGTTTTCATCAGTAATTTGCAATGCATATACTATTTTTATCTGATTATTGTCATCCATGAATATTACAAGCAGGTCGTCTTTGGGGAAAAAGAATAATCTTGCATTATAAATGACAATTTCTTTCTTCGTATATTCTTAACATAAGGCAAGACAGGGTGATGACTCGACATTTTGTTTAACTTACAAGTTTCTGACTTAATAAGTACACAAAATTTGCACTATCTCTGCACTACAATCAAGTATCAGAGACAACATATTTGAGATGTAGAAGGACACGGTATAACCAAAGCAGATTCATTTACTGGAATTTCCTCTGATCTTATTTGTACAATCATCTCTCTGCTGAAGATTTTTATTATATCTCACGGCACAAGAGGCATTCAGCTCATCGGTATTCATTGACTAGTAAAAACTTGTTAGAAATTCCCAAAATTTTTATATACTTTCAGCGCTGTTTTAAAATATGCAACATTAAAGATACAACTAACTTACAAAAATAAAAGAACTGTACAAATCACACTCTTCCATTGGCAATGAGACTGTTCAAGAAAATAGCAATGTGATCCCTGAAACAACCAATCGGAACAGAAATCAAAAGACTGATGCTTAAAAAAACATAAAAAAAAGAAGTAAAAACATTTTCCCCTGCCAAAGTACTGGAGTCTTTGGAGGCTTAGGTATCACAGGATATAAAACTTTTCTCTTTGTCCCCAGAATATTTCTTTCCTCTTTCCATAGGTACTTCTTGAACAGATTCCCCTTTGTTGGTGGTGTGGCACAAGCCTTGCTGAATGGGTTAAGGCTAGAAAAGCTTGAAAGACCTAAATAAATCAACAGCCACCTAATCCCCTGGCATTCATGCAAACTCAGGGAAATAAAATAAACCTGAACACAGGCATGCATGCTGAATTCTAAAGTGATTTTCTATGAAGCTTAAAATTAAACCAAAATAAACACCTCTCCCAAATGTTATGCGTTTAAGATCTTTCATCTGAACAGCCATCTGACTGTTGGTGTCAGCCTGTTGCAGAGAGGTATGATGCTACGCCTGCTCATAACATTCTAGTATTCCATCATTTTACAAGGCACAAATAATCTCAGAAGAACTACACAGTGGCTTTTGAACATGTGACGATATGGCAGCTACCATGTAATTACATGACAATTATCTCTTCAATTCAGTCACTGACACAGACCTTGTAAAATCTAAGACCAGCAAACTACATGGCACCTCATCTTTGGAATACGGTACTTAACTCCATTTACAATTACAGACTAAGCAGCAAATAACTACCATTTCTTAACTCCACACAAACACAAGCTTTGCCATGCAATTATGAAGTTGTTGCATGGGATAATGTATATGTATCTTAAAAGTAAATAATGCAATTTTTTTTTTTTTTTGCTGCTGTTACAGAATAACTTTCTAGCATTCCTTCCTCAAGCTCACTCTATGTAGGTCCTGCAAGAGCAGGCATCCACTCACCACCCGTTCCTTTTTGTGAATTCCAGCAGAGTGTAAAGGGATCTGAGAGGACAAAAAAATCCCCCCTTATCTACTTGAAAAGACTGTTATTAGAGGTACTATGTACTTGATGGGAAAGAAATACACTTTTCCATAGAAGAGCAAGTTCTAGAGTTAATTAGAAACTTTCTGTTGGTTAACGCTGCTGCACCATTATGTTTTTCTTGACTAGAAATATGGAAATAGTATAGGAATATATGTAAACAGAGTCTATAGAAGAGAATAGTAATGAGACATAAAGTGCTTTTAATTATGAACATATCATTTCACTTTGCACCCTTCCCTGGTAAGTTATACTCAAGCTAGTTTTAGTTCAACTGGCTCAGGTCTACACTATGTTTTAGTTTACTACACCCACTGTTTTAACTGTGGTAGTCTCAGTAAAACAAAAAATAATTCATGCCAGGGGCAGTAAAAGTAGACAGATATAAAGAGGGAAAGAGGTGAACTGGGAACTCTCAAGGGGAAAAAAAGTAGGCAAAAGGAAATAAGGCTGTGTTGTATAGGTCCCCGTTCTCAAGGAATTTGTCACACATTCTCCTGTTAAGACAGCGCTGAGGAACAACTACACAAACTTCTGCCCTCAACACACCTCAGGCTACTGCCAGATGAAAATGAAGAAACTAGGATTCCTCAACTGAGAACAAGCTTACTCCCGGGATGATGCTTTTAGTCTGTCTGATATACATTCCCTACCTTGCTAATCACAGTCTCTGAAGAAACAGTACCCTCTCCTACTCAGAAAACCCAGTCGAGAATGTTTTGTAAAAGGATGATACTAAATCTAGCTCGTCTTTGCTGTTTCAGGTCTGATGCCAAGTATCTACACATTTCCTAATTCATTATGGTATCTAGCACATACTATTCTATATTTTGGGAAAGCAACAGTTCTATAGTAACAAAGCTCCTAAGTAAGATAACTCTATAACTAAGAATAACTGTATATTAGAACTGGTTTTTACTGGGTTTTTATTTAAGGCAGTTATTAAAAGATGTCTATTCTTTTTGAAAAGTTGCACATTTGTGGGTCTTGTTTTGTTTTGAAATTATTTTTAATTTAGGCTTTTGGCAGCTGAAATGGGTTACCTTTATCTATTTTCTGTCCTAATTCAAAGAACTATCCAGCCTGTGGAATCATAGGAATTTGAGCTGAGTTGTAACCACTGACCTCCCAAACTCTCCCAACCTGTTTCTTTAGATGTCCAGTGGGCTGACAATAGCAAAGTCAGAATCTTTGCTGTTATTACTACTGTCATCATCAGGGCTGGAGCTCAGGTTGCTGGAGGAGGCTGAAATGGAGCCCATCAGTGGGTCAGAGAATATCAAAGAAGAACGAGATGGAGCTTCTGGCTTCACCGCTGCCTCCTTGTGCACCTGAGGGGACTGCGTAGGCTCCGGGACAGCACTTTTACTTCCTTCCTCTTCTTTGGAAACCATAATATAGTCATCAGCACTCTTGCTGTCACCAGTGCTGGAATCAGTTGTAGCCTGTGAGACAACGGCACAGAAAGGACTTACAGTTAGTACCAGTTTTACCACTTAACGAGGTTCACGATGCAAGTCAGTGATATGGGAATGGGATAAAGGAATAATCATTATCCAATATAGACCTGGTTTAGTGTGCACATGTTCAGCTTTGGCAGATCAGGTTTCCCAGGGCTTCTAGGCTTAGTGTCAACTATTTCCTAACTCTACCACAACACGAAGGTCTGGGAATCCCTCTTCTGTCTAGTTAACCTTGGGAAATGTGTGTCCCTGAGCATCCAGGTAGCGGACCAAGTGTACCAGGAAACTCCCCTACGAACCAGCAATCTCATATTCCAACTAGCCATATCCAGGAGAAATCCAGCTTTTCAACAGTCAGAGCTACATGCACATAGGCAATATACAACAGAGTGGGATTTCTCACTTGTTGACAACTGGCAGCCTATTAGCTTGGTTGCAACCCAAATGGACACCACTTTGTTTTCTTCTGCAAAACTCCTATCTAGCGCTATGTTCCGCTGACAAGAATATGATTGCTTTCTTAGTTGCTGTCACACAAATTTTTTCAGGGTAATAATGCAACCTGCCAAGCAGCCTGTGGGGACAAGCAGCCTGAAGTGGTGTGATATTGAAACCAATATATTTGATTACATTAATGTGAGACTGAGAAAAAGAAGAAGTAGAGGTGCAGCTGCGGAAATGTGTATGTCGACATGTGTGTCAACTACAAGCCCTTCAGCTGTGACTCTTTCACCATACAAAAAAAATGTAAATTCACTTTGGGGTAAAAGAGAGAATAAAAAAAAGCAGTAACAAAAAAGAACAGGAAGAAACTGTCTGAGATAAAGTTAGACCCTCAGCACAGTATCTAAAATTGGAGTATGGAGGTCATCACAAGTACCAGCAAGCCACAACTTGGAGTTACAATATCTATGGTCTCCAGCAAAACTTATTTTGCCGAATTTATTATTACAGCTGAAAATAATTATCCGTTGCTCTGATTACTGCTCACAGAGCAGAACTCTCTTGAAAGGGACTGTAGAGTAGCTCGGCACTCTACTGGGGAGCAAAACCCACCAGTGATTAAGAATGTAATGTGAAATGAGGGAGCTGGAAGTCTTTGGGTATTATTTAAGTAGCTGTTCCAAATTGTTAAGTCACAACAAGATAAATATCAGCTGAATGTGAAAATATGGTCAAATAAAATAGAGAATTGTGACCTGTTTCCTTCCAAAATGTATCTGAATGAGGATTCAAATATCTGCTTTTACAGTAAATTTTTAAAACATCCTTATTTATGACTTATGATCTTTTGTGTTATTGTGCTTTGTAATTAATCCGTTTTAATACTATCTCATTCAAATGAAAATATCCTAAGTCCAGAGTGTTGGTCCCAATTTCAAAGGTTCTAATGTAACACAGCTGTCAAATGGACAGAAATTTACATCTATTATTTTTTGACACTAATTCATTTTCCTCAGATGACTTAATAAAACTCATATCCAAACAAGCAGATTGCTTTTAGAAATATCAACAACCATCCTGTGCTGAGTGCTATCAAAACTGATCTCAAACTTCCTGATCTGTGCAGAACCAGCGTAGTTCAAATGTCAACAGCTTCAAGCACTTTCCATGAAGTTAAAAACAAACAGATCTATCCTACAAGGAGGGATACTTCACGATTTAAGCACTTCTGAGCTGAGACACCATTTGTTATTAATTAGCCTTTTGCTTTCATCTGTTCTGTTTGAAATGCTGTCTCCATGAGCTGTCAGTCAACCGGCTGCCATCTCCAGGGAGCTGAGGACACAAGCAGCGCACAACTGTGCTTCTGCTCCACCAGTGTGTTAGTGGTCCCCTGATTTTGTAGGCACCCAGTGCCCACAGCCACCAGGCAGGGCCAGGTGAGGCTTTTCTGGGAGCTCTAAATGCCAGGTTCAAAATTTCAGCACTGTTTTCCCCCGCCCTGGACAGCAGAAATATATGTTCCTTTAAACAACTACTGTTGCATAATTCACCTGGCTTCTTTCCACTTTTCTATTTGAAAGCTCTCAGGGAACAGTCTCATTTTGCAAAATTATACACTTTATTATTCCAAGCTATCAAGATCACGCTATTCCAGTCCTCGCAGCCCTCACACTCGAGATGGTTCCACCTTGTGTAGGGGGACACAGATGTCACCTAGTGACACACTTACCCAGCAAGACAGGCATTTCCCTCTCTGGGACCCCCAAGGATGCTAACGGGGTGTCTTCTTTTGGCAGTGAGCTCCATCAAGGGCCCTCCATCACAAACACTTTGTGCTGGTGTTGCAATTTCCTAAATTCTGCTTCCAAAAATGTGCTCTCGCACAGTTAAAAAAAGCATCCTGCCCTTTAATAAAGGGAAAGGAGAGGAAACTACACACCTCAGTTTCTTGTTGTTACGTGTTGTGCTTTGTCACACTACTTTTTATTCTACCCACTCTTTCTGGTTCAGTTAGAGACCTACAGCTAACTGAAATATCAGAGAAGCAGCAAAGCATAGACATTGACTCCAAAATGCTATAAAAGGGCCTCCTGTAAATGTTTGCCTATCCCTGGCATACATTGGTATTTTGGTACTGATCTTTCCAGAGGTAAAATACCTCCTCCCTTCTTCTTCTGCCTGTTTCTGTTTCAGGAAACTCATGCTGACGTGAACCATGTTTTCTCCCATCTGCTGCCACTACTGAATAAATGAAAAATGACAGAATTATACTTCCAGTAGCTTTGAAAGTTAACAACCTTACGCCCGTTGCCATATGGCTTCTCCAAACATTTTTTCCTGATGAATATCAGCTACTAGGACCAGGCTTATTTCAATTGCCTTCATACTGTGAATGAGTTAAAACTAACTATAAGGATACAATTCAAGAAAGCTTAGAAGAACAGCAGCTCATTTTGCCTCCTTCTTTGAACAGACATAAAGGCAAGATAATGTGTTAATTATCATTCATTATTTAGCAACAGAAGCCTTCTGTTTGTCAACCGCATGCTGCTACCAAAGCCAAACATTCCAAAAAATGCTCTACTTCTTTCAGCCTTTATCTTAATTTTTTTGCATTTTTAATTTTGCAGCTTTCCTTTCCAAAGAAGGGCTGTATCCTTATCCTCACTTTCCAGAAAGGGATTTTGAGGCAAAAAAAGAGGAAGAGCCCCTTAAAAAAAAAGTAAAGATGATAAATAATTTATACTTATATAACAACCAAGCACAAAAGACCAGATTTTAATCTCAATTACATGATAGCTACACCTGTAACTTTTTCAGCTGTCCTAGAAAATATCCCTGTAATTCCACCAGAGAAACATCTCTACAGTATAAGTCACATCAAGCAGAATTACATGCATTACCAAAGTCACAGAAAATGTAAATACAGTACAATTTACTTAGCAAGAAATGCATTAAATGGTCTAGAAGTGGTGGGAATTTTTAATCCCCTTGCAGCTCTAAGTACTCCCAGCTTGACCCAGGGCATCAGTGCATCCCATTTTCTTCATCAGAGCTAAAAGCCTGGGCTGTGGCCCAGTTTGGGCCAACAATTGACCCCATCAATTAACAGTCGAATGTCACAGCCCACTACATTCAGCAGTTTTATTTTCCTGTGTTTTATTAAAAGGGGCCCAAAGCTTTTCCTCTTTTTGTTTGATTTTAGACACCGTGGTTAAAGACGATGGGCTGGGAAACAGCACAGACCATCAGGATGCCCCCAGTCCTCCCGGAGTGCCGTTTCTAACCCTAATCTTTTATTCATCTTTCTGTTGCAAGGGCTGCTGCTCATTAGCATAATTGGAACTTCCAGAAGATAAGAGGAGAGGAGGCTAATCCGTATGAACCTACTGCACCTCCAAATGCAGTCCACGTTTGGATGCTGTGCCCAAGCCTCATTAACGCCACGCAGCTCCTCAGCTCGTACACCCTCGCCTCACGTTGCTCGTAGCTGGCTTACTAACAGCCTCGTGGAGCACACAGCAACTGTGGGACCCACGGACACCTCTCAGCTCCTGGGCTGGACGTACGCTTTGGCCACAGACCGGGGTGAGGCCTCATTACACATCATTCTGCAAATTTCCACTGGAAAGAAACCTGTGCAGAGTGAGCTCCAGCTGCCTCACCCCCAGTAGCGAAAGTGTGAGGCCCCAGGGCCTCGGCTTGGTGACACACGGGTTTGACCAGCACCTGCTTAAGGGCTTCTCCAGCACAAGCAGGGCCTGCACACACTCAAACAGCACGCTGTTACTTTATAATCATAGAATCATAGAATGGTTTGGGTTGGAAGGGACCTCAAAGATCATCGAGTTCCAACCCCCCCGCCATGGGCAGGGACACCTCCCACTAGAGCATATATAAGATATATCTTATATATAATCTTACATATTTCTATAATAAATCTAAGTAAAAATCACCAAAAAAAGAACTATTTACCATTTTGGCAGGAAAGTAAAAGGTAGTTTGTAGAAAATGCTAAGAGACAAAGGGCAAAAATAGGTCTCGCACTCCAACATCAGTTTAAGCTATGGCTTTATTATGGCAGAAAGTAGCGATTGCAATGACAACAGCTAAACAAGGAATGAAAGCTTTCTAGCAAAGCTTTCCTCTTTGAACCTGCCATTACTAAAAAAGAAAATAAAAAAATCTCAGTATTGCTCCTAATACTGAAATACTATTAAAATGATTTTTATCATGGAATGTTCGGACTCAAGGGGATTGTTGTAATAAATCGAAACAACCCGGTGTCATTATTTGAAAATGAACAAATATTTTCTCTAGTTGCTAAGTAAACTTGTCAAGAGTAAACTGATTGCAGACTCGGGCTCCGAGGTGATAGTGCTGCCACTGGATATACGAGTGTGTCAGTATCAGGATGGCAGACTTAACTTTAGAACTCTAATACTGAAAATGATACAGAAATGTGCCTATACAGAAGTATTGTTTTTAAGATCACATTTGAGTCACACTGAGTCTTAGACAGAAAAGGACCTTTTAACATGAAAGACAAATACTGTTTACTGATTCAAGGAGAAAGTCAATACAATGGAGTAGAAGGTAAAAGCAACCTCTTCACTATTTCCTTTTTGGCACTGGCCATGGATACACTGCAATGCAGATAATCAGTTCTTACATAATGGGATTCTAGAGGACAAGGACAATGAGAATATTAATATAGGAACATTTGATATGGGAACATTTACCTCCAGTTTTTACATCTTTTTGTAAGAAATGAATCTGTGATTTGGTGATTCAACAAACTGAAAGACGAATTCCCCCAAACACCGCATAACACTTTGACTTCAATATCTGTGTGTGGAGCATAAGGCTATAGTAAAAATAATTGATGGGAGTAGGACAGTAGCTAGAGAGACACTTTTAACCATGCTTCCATATGCACCAGCAATGCTGTTCCCATGTGATGCCTGGACATGCTAAAGGAAGTCTCCAAAAAATATCAGGCTAATTCCATCAATGACCTGTTTGAGACATTTCTATCTTACCTGTTGTCCTGAGATGAACTGCTGCTTTGTCATAACAGGTCCCTTTAGGACATCACTAGTCCCCTTGTTCTGACTGTTGGAACAGTAATGATCATCGGCTATCGTGATTTGCTCATTTTCTTCAGCTTCCAGCTGGCTCTGGTTGAAACGCAGAGAACCTTTCAGGATATCTTTGATCTGTTGTTGAATGGGAGGGGAAAGAACGTAGGTTAGAAATTTGGAGGAATTCTAAATATTCTAAAGCTTCGTGAAGCATGCTTTCATACACCATTTCCCCAAAATATTTACTTTGAAGACACAGGAAGTAAGTCAATATTCAGACCTATATTGGTTAAAGACATAAATATCAGTGAAATGTGGTTGTATCAGAGTCTGGAAAACAATTATAGAAGTAATCTAAAGAGAATGAAACTGTTAAGATTATTCCCTGCCTTGTTACAAGTTTAACATGTCACATCATTCCTCATAAAAACGAGGGAGCAGAGGACAGTATAATCAGAGTTACAGATGCTCAGCAGCATTCTCATTTTATGTACGTAGTATTTTTTCTTTTAATTCAATGACATTCAAGTGTCGTTACATTTAAATAATGGGGACATAGGCATGATTATTGCCTACCGTGTACATTTTGCATTAAGAAAAATGATGGTGTGGCTTAAGTCCAGAACTTGGTGTTGCACTGCCTCAGTTCTGGTTCCAGGCATCCAGAACTTTTCAGGGAGCAAATACCATGCAAGTCATTTGAACTCTTTATAGCCGAGTTTTACCTTTTCAAATAAAAATATGCCACAATGCTTGATGCATTGGTATTAGTAAAATAGCTAGAACAAGATAACACAGCAGTATACAAAAAGAAAGGATTAATAGCACAGAAGGATACAAGAAGGTTAAGTTTGGCTGTAATTATACCTGCTTCAAACCAGCCAAGGAAACCAGGATTTCATCTTCCTTTTCCAAGTGTTCTTGTAATATGACTTCCTGAATATTTCCTGCAACATCAAAAGGAAAAAAGTTAAGAGCAAAAATTCCCTAAATAATCTCTAATGTGCTGCTGACATGCTCTTAAAACAAAATCCTGTGACCTGTAAACACAATTTTGCACACAGACCAAGAGGCTGACAACCTTATTAGCTGTGGAGGTGAAGCCAGCCCAAGCCTGGCATTGCTGCCAGGAGGCCTCCAGCAATGCTGTGCTGCTCCAGGACCTTCTGCTGCCCCAACGTACCAATGGACTCAGGCTAGTACTGGCCCCTAGAAGAAAACAATGGCCTCTGTGGCTGACCGAGTCGCATGCGTCTTTGAACCTGCAAATGTTTTGGAAAGCACCCATGAACATTTACAAGAATCTGCTGCAGCTCACAGAAAGGGTTAGGGTAGGAGGGAAGCCATCTTCATCTTGATCCTGTCGCCGCTGCAAATAATGGAATGCTTTTTACAAAAATATTGGAAGTTTCATTCCTTTTCCAATCCCTTATTTTAGGTAAAAGACGCAGGGCTGAGCAAAGCTTATTTGACAGAAAGAGCAGTGCAGTTCCATCACTGCCAAAGACTCCTGCCTTCTGTACCTAGAGTGTTGTCCTCCGAGGATGCATTTCAATACTCTGATATATGGTGTTTGCAGAAGCCTGGGCTGGAGGCTGGCTACTGCATCAGAGCTGGTGGTGGTCCTCCCTGTGTCAGGGAAATCCCAGGCAAGACTCCAAAAGCTCTGCAGACTCTTCAGAGTACGTCAGGTTACTCTCCAGCCTCTAGCTCCTCCCTTCCTCCTCAATTCTTTAAGAAAATGGCAATGAATCCTAGTGACAGATTTACAGAATGAGACTGTATCTGTCAAATGAAAATGACAGGATACTCTTTCGTGGCAGTCCCATGCTGCATACACAAAGCTGAGCCCGAATCCTTCAGTGACACTTATTTTGGAACAATGCTTTGCTGCTCATCAATACCTGTATCCCAGGTGTTTCCCAATTAGAGCTTTGTCCTGTTTATTCACACCTGCATTGCATTTCTTTGTTTTTAAAAACATCCTACATGGTCAGGGCCCAAACCAGTGAAAAGCCAAAACTGTGGACACAGATCATGCTGACAAGGACAAATATGAATGACACTGCCAACTTTGACACAACATGAAGTTTCAAGTAAAAGCATTGAGCAATTTGGTGTAAGTTTTGTGTTTGCAGAATAAATAGCAAAAGAATGAAGGACTTTTACATTAAGTATTTAATTGTTGCTCCTTCATAGGAAATATTACTATATTTTGAGAGGAATGTTTTGTGTATATAAATGAAGTGGCCATATATTGATTTTTTTCCTTATCTGATGCTCTACATCAGTACCTGACAGCTTAATTAATAATTTCATAAAATAACACACATATCTTTCTGAAATGCAGATATCAATTTGGAACTGAAAACACCCTCCAACCTGTAAAACAAACTGATACAATGAATCAAAAAAATTGGTTATGTGATTTCTACATTATTCAAAATCAAGTCCAGTTTGAGGCTATGCTATAAATATCTATCTTATTGGGATAGCTGTTGTCATTCAAAAGTTAACAAAATGCTATGGTACTTAGGAAACTAATGCTAAGGTCAAATATTTCTGGCTACTTTCTTTTTTTTTTTTTTCCCTTCAGCAAGATTTCATTTAGCTGATGTGAAATGCTTTCTGCAGAGAAACAAAATATTTGTTTCAGTAAAGTTCTTACCAAAGGAAAAGAAAAGGTGAATTTTGCAACCTGTCACCTCATGGTCAGAGCAGTGCTGTGAGATGCAGGAGATCCCAGACTTTACATGATTCTGTATTTGTTTCAACATAGCACAAACAAACCTCACAAAGTCTCACAAAATGAATTGTCATACCCTAACTGTATGCTAGACCAAGTCTCAGAAATACTGGAGCTCTAAAATCAGTTGTTCTCTTCACAAGTCAGCCCTATTATGGCTGCCCTCAAAGAGGACTCACAACCTAAGGGATGCCTTTTATATACTTCATTAGAATTAATTTTGTGTAGTTATTGTCAAGTGAACAGATTCATTTAAGTTTGATAGATATTAGACCAGTAAATCAATAACTATTTGCTTAGTGAGACTGTGAGCAACTGCCCTGATATACTTTAAAGCCAGCTATAACTAGAGGAACAATATGTAGATAATTGCATTTCTGTTTGTCTTTTCCACAAAAAATAGAAAAACAATGGACCTCGTAGTGATTTGGGTAGCAACAGGCTAGCTGAGACAGCTGAAGATTTAATATGAAATGTACTTTTAATTTCTTGCTCTTACAGTTATCCCAAATTGTAAATAAGCTCACATGCAAACTCACCGCAGAAGTATTTTTTTTAAAAAATAAAGATTCCTATTTCCTCTCTCTAATTTCTAAAATTTAAACTGAAGATGCTATCATCCTCTGTACAAAGATGAAAGAGGAAAATAATCCACAGCAGCTCCTAGCAGGAAAATTAGAAAAGACTTATGCTCTTTGATGACTGAACTGCTACATATTGCATGATGGAGCGTGCAGTCACTGCTAAGTTCTGTAGCCAGGGAAAGGGGCTCTTCAAAAACTACCAGACTTACAGACCAAATTTCCTCTCTGAATGTGGAAAAGCTGGTATGCTTCGCCTAATTATTTTAGATGTTTATTAAGTAAACTAACTTTCACTGAAAATTTTGCATGCATTCAATATAGATTCTGCAAGAAACCTACTCAGACCTGCATTAAATGATGACAGGTAGTGGCATTAGTGGGAAAACCAGTCTGTTGTAAACAAGGTCCTCTCCAGCATCCCCTCATGCCTGTCCATCTGGGAGACAGACCTGCACCTCTTCCCTTCCACCAGGGAAGTGGGAGATAGGCAGAGCTACAGTCCTGTGGGATGGAGGCACAACACAGACTTAACTTTATGCTAACACAAAATCAGACGGTGGAGAAGACTGAACCTGGGAATAACTTTAAAGTCCTTGTTCTATTAGGTTCCTTGTTTTCTCCTGTACCACTGCCTTTTTGCAGTGCATCTCTCTCCTAATGATTTCTATTTTAAGCCAGTCTCTGTGGGGCCTTTCCAGGAAGATGACTCCTGCTGAGAGGAGCTAACTCGAAATAGCTGCAAGCTTTATTATGAATGCTGCCTTTTTACTACTAGTTCCTGATCAATGATTTGTGAACAATCCACAGTGCCAGTATCATGTTAAATCTACTTTTTTTCACTCTTGTTTTCCACTGCTGAGAAGGCAGCTCAAACTCAGAATGCAAAAGTACCTCCTCATTGCCAAGGTAGGCAGCAGCAAGGGGAGAGCTGAGTGTATTACTTCCCCTCCTTATTTTTCCAAAAAAGGAATGCAAAAAATACCCAAAGCTCCCATAAAATGTCAAGGCACAGTCAACTCTCTGGCATCATATTCCAGTCTTTCGTGTGATTGTTTTTATGAAATCAGGGTTTACAGAAAATGCTTCCAACATTTCCTGCATAGTAGACTAGTGATAACAAGACTTCTTTTTCACTAATATTAGAAAGTTAGAAGAATGGATTGGGAATTTAGCTTCTGATAATAATTTTTTTTTTCCTTAGGATCCTTTCATTTCCTTACGAGTGCAGCACAGGCTGGGATCTACCTGGCTGGGGAGCAGCTCTGTGGAAAGGGACGTGGTGGACAACAAGCTCATTATGAGTGAACAGTGTGCTGCTGCAGCAAAGAAAGCCAAGAGGATGCTGGGTTTTATCTACAAGGGCATCACCAGCAGAGAGAAAGAAGCCATTGTCCCACTCTCCTCGGTGTTTTTCAGGCCACACCTGGAATACTGTCTTCAGTTTTGGTCCCCACTATACAAAAAAGATGTGGACATGCTTGGAGAGGGTCCAGAGAAGGGCCACCAAGATGATCAAAGGGCTGGGAAGCCTCCCATATGAGGAAAGGCTGAGAGAATTGGGTTTGTTCAGCCTTGAGAAGAGAAGGCTTAGGGGAGACTTTATCATCATGTTCCAGTATATAAAGTGTAGCTACAAAGAAGATGGAGACTCCCTTTTTACAATAAATCACATGGAAGAGACAAGGGGTAACGGGTACAAGCTACTCTTAGGGAGATTTCAATTGGACACAAGAGGAAAATTTTTCATAATGAGAACAATCAGCCATTGGAATAATCTCCCCAGGAAGGTGGACACTTCAATCTCCCCATCACTGGACACTTTCAAGATTCAGCTGGACAGGATGCTGGGCCATCTTGTGCCAAGAAAGGTTGGACCAGATGATCCTTGAGGTCCCTTCCAACCTGGTATTCTACAATACTCTAAAGCTGACATCAGAAGAGAAACCAATAGCTAAGAGATGCTGGGAAGGAAAGGGTGGATTGTCAGTGGCCATCAGCAGCAGGGAGATGTTCACCACACAAATGGAAGGAAGAAACAGGCCAATGAAAGGAAACATTATTATAGGAATTCACTGAAAGTTGCAGGGAAAACTGTTAATTAGGTAATGATGGTGTGAGTAAGCTTCATTATTTTAATCTCCTTTTAATCCAAACTACTGGGATGAAAGTGTCTGTAGGGGCCCACCATAGTTGGACTTTCAGGACTGGCACATTTGTTGTAGAAAGAAAGTAGCTCTCTATCAGTTGAACTGTGTATTTTTGACCTTAAGAGTTACCCTCAAGGGACAAATAGGTGGTTAAAATTCATGGGGCATGAAGAATTACACTTGTATTCTTCCTACATATATACATATATATATATAGCATGACCAGAAACGGAAGTTTGAAAGTCATGCTATACAACAAATATTTATTTCCCAGTAGCCATTCCTGTATTCAGTTTAATAAATTTGTTAAAGTTCTTTGTCTACAAGCTGTTTTTATAGGTTATTTTACATTGTTATTCTTAACCAGAGGAGCAATCCCCTTAGACTCACTGGGCTGTGTTTGATGTGGCCTTTTTTACGTATGGCATTTCCAATCACACTGGGTTTATAAACTATGGATTATTTTATTTATGTCCCAACCATAAGAGAACTCATTTAGTACACTTACTTCCTTAAGAAATGCTAAACTATTTCATTTCAACTCAGAGCAGCAGAGTAATCTACATTTCATTTTATCCTTACACAAATGTCATAACCTTTCATCTCATCACGATACATAAAACAAGAATTCAGTACTATCTTGCATACAGTTTACAAGTGCTGCATCCAGATCTACACTGGGCAATATATCAGCCTAAATAATGAGCAATTAAGTCAACTTTCTCCTCTCCCTCCCCCACTGGAAATGATCTTTATAATGAGATGCATCCTTGTAACAATTGCATTACCTGTTAGAAGAGGGTTGGATGAAGTCAGTCTAATTAAGCCTAAAGGTGCTATTGCACACAATAACTAAAATTATGCTAGCAACTATATCCCAGAAGTTTTTATTCCTCTATTTTTATATTTTTCCTTCCCTGTTCATGGTGTTTGCAATAATCACACAAAAAGATGGCTTTGAAATGTGTTTCATAAGTCTTCCAAATAATATTTGCCTGGGAGATGCCAGGCAGTATAAGTGTTAGAATCTCACTGCTGGATGGCTGTGGCAGGGACACATCCTGTGATCTCATCCAAAAGACTACCTTTCATTTTTTGATTTCTGTGATGCCGAAACTTTTGGGTATTTTGTAAATATGTACAGTTATCTACTGGCTACCTATGAAAGCCAAGAGCTGGCATGTCATTCCAGTGGCAGAATGCTGGTGGTGTTTAGAAGAATGAGGGATGAAAACTTATCTTCCCCTGTCCTTTCCATAATCCACGCTGCAGGGGCAGAGATGTACTGGAATACTGGTGAAGGACATAGCAACATATTACAGATAGCAGAAGTCACATTAGAAAATGCACCATAAGAACTACCTAACCAGCCCTGTACAGGTAGCTCAGAGAAGGATTTATTTGCTTTGGCTTAGCAGAGCCAGTATGGTTAAGCATCAACTTACTAGGTGTGGATCAGAGCCGAGAGGTTTTTGTGATGTTGCTTCCAAGACAAGAAGTGACTTAAAAACCTGGATATTGAGCAATGTGTTTCTGAGACCCACCTGACTGTCTCTCTAGCAGCTGACTCAAGTTTAGCAGTACCAATATGAAGATGAATTTAATAAAACCAGGCAGATTTATGCTTCTTGTGTATAACTGGGTACCTTTGCACATATTTCTAGGGTGCTGCATAGAACCCTGTGAGCTAGTTCTTTGCAGAGCTGGTGTGAGTCTGCAGGGCTTATTAGCTGAGGCTCTGTGGTGTGAGAAAGCAGCTAAATTGCTCCTGAATCTCAGCTAGCTGGGAAGCAACCTTCTGCATTTACATAGAGTTGCCCTTAAGCAAAAGCAAGTGTGGAATGACCTTAGTTTCCCTACTTTCATAACCTGATAAATTGCCCATCAGAAAAGAATAGTTTCTATATAAAGATCCCCATATCCAAGTTAATACTGAACCAATGTTCCTTTAAATTGCCTCTTGTGAAAAGGACTTCCTGTACTACATGTGTAAGTATTTGGTAAACTTTCACATACTTGGAGGTCTGAAACTGTGTCTCTCTTGGAAACAAATGAGAAGTTCTTCTGTCTCAGAGAACAGCGATGGATTGGTTCCTGTCCCTTTTAAACAGATGACATTTTAAAATTCAGCACTCTTCTCTCTGGAACAAAACTGGCAAGCTCATAAACATCCTTCACAATCTCTCATATTAGTACTTGCCTAAGGAGGATTGATGTTTCTCTAGGGTTTTGATTTACTTTTTGTTAAGAGGCTGTGCTACAAACCTGGGCCAGTGCTGACATGTTCCACAACCTAAAGACACTAAAATAGCAGACGATGTCAGATGGGAGTGTCATTAACTGGCCATTTAACAACACTGTATTGGCTTGAGCCTGGGACGTAATGAACGAGGCTCTTTGACACCTTCCAGATGGAATTCATGTTGGACTAACACCTCAAACTCAGTTCCATGTCAAATGTGAAGTGCAAGTGAGAAGCCTTCCAGCAGATACTGTGGGGCCTTCTGAGTGACGTATGGGTGCATATCTGTTAGACAAATTATTCATGATCTGCTCTAAGACATCAGACAGAAGTCACATTTACCAGGGAAAGTATTCTGTTGAATGCACTTGCTAGCTTGATGCTTTTCTTTCCACATAGTGAAAGAAGGGAGGAAACAATCAAAATTCTTCAAAAAGTACATAACGTTATGACAGGTTATAATATTGTAATGCTTAACTGGTATATTACGGCTTTCTGAATCATTGAGCCTTGAGGTATTTATGTGCACTAACAGAAAAGTACCTCTCTGAAAGGAAAATGCTGAAGAGCATTACCATAATACAGAATGCACCAGGGACAACATTATTTCCTGAAAAAGGCCAGTGTGTGTGAAAAAGAAACATCAAGAAAATGTAGCTGTGATGATGTTGGAGCAGTAATAACTATGGAAACTATACTTTTTCAGAAGCAGCTGAGCAATATTCTGCATTTATATTGCGAACAAAGCCGCAGGACAGGCTTACAAGATTGGATGTGTCTTCATTTCATTAATGGAAAAATTGAACACTGGATTTCATTTTTTTTTGTTTGAAAGCTATGACAAGCTTGTGAAAAAGGATGAGAACAGAAGTAAAATCAGCTTTCCTGTCTGGCCATTTTACGTATAAAAATTTCAACATTTGTCCCTTGGAGCAATAAAAGACATGCTACCTTAGCAGTTTTTCAGTGGTTAAAGGAGAGGGGGAAGAAAAGTAAAGCTCTTAATAAGGCACAGCCCTAAGAAGGAGACAAAGATCAGAGAATGGCTTTCCCCCTTTTTTGTCATCAAAAACCTACTTCTAATTTCTACACACAGTGCTAAGTAGTAATATTTTGGAGCCATCATTCATTCCCATGGTAACATCCCTTGATATTACCAGCAGTTAATTATGTCGTTGCTGTGTGGTACACTGTGTGGTTTATTTACGGAAGGAGATAAACATTTAATGAAAGCATCTTTGAATATATGAACAAAATAAAAACTGCCGTTCCATCCCTCTGGTCTTTCCTCATGCTCTATGCAAAGAAAATGCAGTATTAGCAGATATCTGCTGAAACCAACAGAAATACAATGTTCTTGGTAAAGAAATGTGATATATGGCAAAGAGAAGAATCCTGCCCAAGTTTTTAATTAAACAAAATTATTTTCTAAAAACATATCATATAAAAATATACTTGGAATAACTGGATTTGATATAAATAGATTATAAATTACTAGGGATTCAAAATGGAATAGATGACTTCACTGTTATTTTGATTATTTCTGACCTACAACACATGACATCTCTGTCATGAAGTAACTGTCCCTGCCTGTCATCAGGATCCCCCTTGTAAAGGAAAGAACCTGAGGAAAGACAGGCAAAAATTCTGAATTGTTTTACTGGAAGCTGCAAAAAGAATGTTCTATAATTGTTTGACATGCCGATTTATAGTGCCAACTAAATAATTATGCGGTGAACAGTCACTGGATATGCGTTTTTATAGGCTTGAATTAATACTGTTTTGCTAAAAAGTGACCTGTAAATATAATGCAGTCAATACAGGAAAAAAGAATATTGGTTGAGGAATAATGTCTGAAAAAACTGTTTAAAATCTCAATATAGATTATAAATTACTAGGGATTCAAAATGGAATAGATGACTTCACTGTTATTTTGATTATTTCTGACCTACAACACATGACATCTCTGTCATGAAGTAACTGTCCCTGCCTGTCATCAGGATCCCCCTTGTAAAGGAAAGAACCTGAGGAAAGACAGGCAAAAATTCTGAATTGTTTTACTGGAAGCTGCAAAAAGAATGTTCTATAATTGTTTGACATGCCGATTTATAGTGCCAACTAAATAATTATGCGGTGAACAGTCACTGGATATGCGTTTTTATAGGCTTGAATTAATACTGTTTTGCTAAAAAGTGACCTGTAAATATAATGCAGTCAATACAGGAAAAAAGAATATTGGTTGAGGAATAATGTCTGAAAAAACTGTTTAAAATCTCAATCTAAAAAAAGTGTTGTTTTTTTTTTTTTTATTAAATAAGAATCTTAAACTTTATACAATTTAAAAGGCAGGCCTTAGACTAAAGACTGATTTACAGTTCTTTTAAATGTTGTCTAACTCTTTATTAAAGGAATTAGTTCTGGAAGGGTCCTCCAATTTTACTTATCAGTATGTTTTTATCAATATGATGGCTACGTCTGCAGTTAGAGTGGCAGAAGAAAACAGCGTACACTGCAGAGTCACCTGAAGTATTCAGCTAAAAAGCCAAATGGCAAGAAGTGAATGTTAATATAATCAAATGCAGAGAACACACACAGAAATAAACATATCCTGATTATACCTACAGGATAAAATCCTCTGTTTAGAAAGCTGTGATTCACCACTTTTCAAAGGTCATAATGGATTATCACCTCAAGATACCATTGTATCAGAGAGCACTAATGCGATGCTGCATTAAAAATGCTTAAAAAGAGGAATGGCACATAAGAGTAGAGAGATGACCTTCCCTTTGCTAAGTAACCACTTTGCTGAGCCCAGTGCTGGTACAGCATATCCTGATATGATTAACCCACTTCAAAAGGCGTATGAAAACCCTGAAGAATTCAAAGGAAGACCACAAAAATGATTAAGTCTAAAAAGCAACCCCTATAAAATGATTGTGAAAGTGTCGTGCCTAGCAAAGACAGTGTTGAGAGATTGCTTAATCACAGTGTATAGGTAAGTTAAATGAGGATTTTCAACCTTGCTATCAAGAATGCTACAAGAGCCAAAAGCTGGGTGATGAAGTCAGAAAAATTCAGCCTCATGGGAAGAAGTAATATCCTTGAAGTTCAGCGTCCTGACAGATTACAAGAGGAGTGATATAACTCATCATTATCTATTCTGTGGTCTCTGAAATGAAGCAATTTTCATGGGCAGGAGATACCTGGGAAAGAATCAGACTGGGTGCAGTAGCAGCCCCTGCTTTTCCTTGAAGCCCCAACTTTTCCCTTAACCCAGAAATTACCAGATACAGTCTGAGTTTTATTTTGCTGCCGTTGCCTGAAGCCCCAAGCAGTGGATGGACACTGAAGATAATCCTCAGGGGGTGTTCTGTGATGCTATAGAGAACCCATTTTCTTGGACTGCCTGCTGGCATGTGCTGCTCGGATCACAGAGATGAATGTGATGGACAGATTTCAGGTCAGAAGGGATTTTGCACAGGTCAGACCAGCAACAATCCTGGCAGCTTTTTTCCTGTCTGCTGCTGGATACCAAACCTCATCATTTTGCTACAAGCACAGAAGCTGTGAAGGTTGGTGGTATCTCAGGCTCTCTTGTGCTCTGTTTATCGTGCATAACTGTTAATCTCTATAGGATTTCAACGCATTAGTGTAACCCAAATCTACAAAGTTAATAGCCCATGATGTTGACGAGACATGCAGAAATATTGTGAAGAACTACAGGGAGTGGGATTTGGAAGAAATAGGCTGGAAGACTGAGAGCACTACAGGGGTGCACCCCTGCAGCCCAGGCTGTATGGGAGATGGCTCTCACTCCCCAATGCTCTCGGGAGGCTACTGGCCCTAAATGTTTTTGTTTCTAATGTATTTAGGAAAAAGAATGTGACAGCGGGATATTATCACAAATCTTTTGCTTTGATTTCATGGGTCCAGTGCTGAAATGCAGACTACTTCAAGTGTTTTTGTCTGGGCTTACTCTGATCTCTCGCCCAGAGCCATAGCTGGTGAAATGCTTATGCTTGTACTTGAACTGATGCCCTCGCTAAACACTCCTGGTCTTCTTTCCTAAAGGAAAGAAACTTCAGCTTTTCTTCTTGACACAGTAATCTTTTCCCCATCATTTCAGTAGGTAATAATTTATCCCTTATCTCATCATTGCTCATATACCCTCACAGAAGCAATACGATACATCAGACTAAAGCTGTTGGGGTTAGAGGTTTATACTCGGCTTTTGAAGGCTGTGATTCCAAACTTTCAAATAACACAATATTTACAGCTTTTCCTAGGCTCATAACAGTGGCTACTAAAACACTCACATGAAAGAAAATGAAAATACAAGTATAATATGGCTTTCACATCTGATCTTTTTGACCTTAGGCAAACTTAGGTACCATATACTTAGTTTTACCCACTGAAACATTAAACCTTAATTTATTTTGCTTAGATGTTGCAGGCTATAAATAAACTGTAAAATTATTGCAGTTGTGCCCTGATTTCTTAACAACAGTGCTTTTTCACATAACTAAATATACTAACTTTTGGAGTTCAGTTCAAAACAGTTTAAAAATGCAAAGCGTAGCTAAGCATATTTACACCTGAATTGATTGAAGCTTTTTGTTTACTTTCTCTGATTTGTCTTGGCAATATGAAAGTTGAACTTTAGATTGGAGTCTTTGCTGATTCTGTTCCCAATGTATTGACTTCCATCATACTACGTTTCTCCTGCTCTGAGCAAAATATTACAAACTAGCCAGCCTATAGTAACACATTTTCATATATTGAAGGTGATCAGCACAAATTGTGAAGATGCTACACCTAATGAAAGCGTATGAATTTTATACAACTATGACTGCACTCACTGAGTATCATTCTGGAACTGCTGAACTGCAGACAGGCTTAGAGAGTGTAAGATCACATGCTGTGAGCTCCAGCATGTCTCTTACATGCAAGAAATCTTAGGAACAGACAAAGAGCATCTGTGCCAAAACGCATCTGCTCTTCCTTTTAGGATCATCAGTGGATATCATATTCCCCAGTTTAAAAGTATGACAACATAAAGATACAGTAGTTGGCAGCATCTGATAGGACAACTGGGTACATCAATTCCATCTTCTTCACGGCGTCTAAAATAATATAAACTGTACTATGTAAATATTATTTTAGTTCTAATACAAACATGAAAAGAGCCTTTGCAAAGATTTACAGGTTAATACAGGGTACTACACTTACCAAGATGTGTGTTCATCATCTTTGCACAGTATTTGCACATGGCTTCCAAGTCGTTTAGCTGTCCCTGTAGAAATGAAATCTGGGCCTCCAGTTCCTCCTCCTGCAATTAAGAGGTTATAAGCATTAAAAAGCACCTTTTTATGGTACACAGTAAAATTGGTAAGCTAACCCTTGACAAGTTTAGACATCTTCTAACTTTTCCTGTTCCTTGAGAAAATTTTGGAAAGGAAGAGCGTCACCTTCCAACTGCATTTATCAAAAGAATTTTAAATTCTTTTGTCATTTCATGGAAATAGGGTTTGGTTTTAATGTTTAGTGTTTATTAATACTACCCTTTTACCTTCTAAAGAGTCTAATAAAGGTCTGACTACATTGATCCAGGAAGGGTTAACAATTCATATTTCTTTTACAGATTTGCTACCTGGTTTTGATTGTGCAAACATAGTACCAGAGCAATGGCTGAAAAAACTCACCAAAGGAGAAGCATTCTCATTTCTAGCAGAGTAATTTCCACAGCAATTCCTTTGAAACCTCAGAATTTTTTTTTTTTAAATTTCAAGGCATGTATTTCATGAGACCTAATGCCATACCTCAAGGATGCATTACTGCCACATGTTTTGGCATATTTATTTGTGTAACACATCATAGTCTATCCGTATAAAAAAACTGCCCAGCCAACTGCAATTCGACCAACACCTTATGCAATATTTAGGCAAAAACTATTTTCAGCTCACATACTATAAAGTGGTTACTCTAAATTATTAACTTATGTGTAATAAATAGACATCAAATGTAGTTTAAAATATGAATTTCAAAAACTAAATTATTGATTTTAAGGCCAAGGAGAAGCATTATTATCTAGCCACTTGCAATTGGGAACTGCTAAGAATTTCTCCTCTAAGTTTCTTTGCTAGTTTACAAATGCATCAAGTCTTGACTTTGAAGACCATTCTGCAGAGAAAGTTCACCACTTCTTTATTAAAATTCCTTCAAAGCTTAGTCACATACAGTATTAAGTAGTTTTTTGTTTGTCTAAGTATGCAATTGAATTCAAGCAGATTAAGGCAAAGTAACTTTCTAGCCTCCTGATTTTCTCAGGAGTTTTGCAGTTCTTTGATACTCATGTTTGATGGAGACTGCTGAACGTTACAGTAGGAATTGCATTTCAAAGGAAGAAAAATTCCAAAACTGATCAGCAATAATAAAGAAAATGAATCAACCATGATTTAAAGGTACAGGTGATCTTAATCTCCATCAGAAACTGAAAGGAAACTTTGCACTAATATAGTGTATATCCAAAAGCAATTGATAAATAAAAAGAACTTTAACTGTAGCATTTTGCAAGATCTGCCAATATCACACTTTCCCTACACACTTTTTCCTCACATTTGCAATCTACAAACATTAAACATTTTTTCTTTGCTATTTCCTTAAATAAATATACCCTTACCTTTCTTTACACAATCTTGTACTTTGACTGCTTAAGCCTTAAAGGGATTGATTTTATATTGCAAATTTTTACTTGCTGAAAGGCTACCCTCTTTCAAAGTCTGCAACTCTGTCACAGCCTACACAAGCCTATTTACAAGCCTATTTACATTCCTATTTCTATTCAAGCAATGTCCCTGCAGAAGACCTTTTCCTAGTACATACAGATAGTGATTGCAAGAAATAACCTACCATAAATTTTAAATTACCAGTGCACTGCAAGTGCAGCTGTAAGATAGGTAAAGGTGACAATATTTGAGTATTTTACTATAAAAGTGACATAATCAAATTCTAAAATCATTAGCCAGTAATTGAAACTCAGTTTATCTCCTTCAAGGGAATAAGCAAATTTAACTTCTGCTAATAAATATTTCCATGTTTCCAAGACAGTTTTTTTTCTTATTCATGAATCAGAACTGCAGTAAATTGGTTTTAAAATGCTTTTGGACAGCTCTTTTCACTTGGGCAGATTCTGAAACTAACCTTTTCAACCGTACACCAGTACCTCTTCATTTGGCAAGTGAGACCTCTGCTGAATAAACTACATTCACCGTTCCTTCACCTCGTTAGGGTCCAGCAAGGGGATCAGAAACATTCAGCAGACCCAGCACTCATGAAGGAGGATGCCCTGGCCAGGAACTTGCAGCAGTGCAAGAAGTTTCCTGCCGAGTGGGAGCTCTTGCACGGGGCTGAGTGAATGCACTTGGAGTTCCTGACTTACCTGGCACCCTCAGGAAGGGCACCAAGCAGTGCTGCCAGTGGGATGTGCAAATAAGCAAGACAGTTCACTTGACACTTGACACACGAGAGACCCAGACGTGCTGTTTGCTTACAAAGACAACACCCATATGGTGATGACTTGCTACAAGACGTAACCAAACCCTGTCCCTGCTGTCACCAGCAGTGCTGTGGCTGTGGATGGACCCTTGAGGGTGATCTCCCTAGAGGGAGGTTTGCTTTGTTGTAATTGCCACAGCAGCAGGTGAAGTACTGCAAGAAGAGGCAAGTGTGTTTTATTGCATTAGCGGTGACAAACTGGTGATTGACAGGATCTTTCAAGGTGTAGAAGCTTATACAACAGACAGGGAAGGGGTAACCAAGGCAAGACACAGTGGGAAGAAGACATGGTGGAAAACTGAACTTGTGGATGCCCTCCACCCCTGGAAGTGTTCAAGACCAGGTTGGATGAGGCTTTGACAAACCTGGTCTAGTGGGAGGTGTCCCTGCCCACAGGAGGGGAGGTGGAATTAGATTAAGGTTCCTCCCAACCTAAACCATTCTATGATTCTATGGAAGCTTGTGACTTGTGGCAGCAGGAGGGCTGCCCAGGGGTGCAGGGCCCAGGTGGCAGAGGAGAAGAACAACCTCCCTCCAAGGAAGAATCCAGGCTGGACACCATAACAGAGCACACCAAGAGAAAGTGATGAGTGACAGTAAGTGGTTGGTGACTCTCTTCCAGCAAGACTCATTGACTAGGGAGGTTTCTTGCTTGCATGGAGCCTCGATTTGTGGCACTGCTGAAAAACTGTTTGGGGTCACCTAACGTTCTGACTGTATTTCTGCTTATTCATGCATATACCAATGACATGGTGATGTGACACCATGTCAGTTCAAAAGTGACTGTAGGGCTCCTAAGCAAGGATGAAGGGGACAGGAAACACCAATTCCAGTGGTGTTTCTCCTTAATCCTATGGCAAAAAGGAAAAGCCTGGATAGCAGCACACCACATATGGCTATGTATTTGGTGGTACTAGCCGGGCTTCAAGTATTGCTTGTGGCACACAATTTGATGAAGAAAGACAACTTAGAGAATAGGTCCACAAAGCAAAGAAAGAGAACAACTTTGTGAACAGACTTGCTAATCTAGCAGGGAGGACTTTGTCACTGAACAGGGACCTAAACCAGAAATAATGAGGAAGTAGCATACAAGGACAAGGTATGCAGAAGGTCCACTTGGCTGAGTTAGGAGCTTCTAAATGAACTAAAATGGGAAAAGCACATATGGAGATGGAAATGGAGAGCACATATGTGGAAACAATGACTGGAAACAAAGGACAACCACACGATCATTGTTTGGGCACAGAAACAAAACGAGGAAGGACAAAACCCATCTGGAGCTAAACGTCCACGGGGGACATTAAAGGGTAACAAGAAGGAATTTAACAAGTATGAGCAGCAAAAGGAGGTTCAAAGAAAATGTAGGTCTATTGCTTACTAGGGGGACATAAGATAATGACAGCTGACACAGAAAAGGCTGCAGCACACAACACCATTTTTGTCTCTTGTTTTTTAGGCAAAGTCTGCTCCCAGACCTCTGCAGATACAGTTTTGGAAGGAGAGGGATGGCTAAGAGGGGGGCGGCAGTGGTGGTGGGGCAATAGGTTGGTGAATACCTGAAGAAGCAGTATGTGTTCAAATATAAGGGGGCCACATGGGATACATCCATGGCTGCTGAAAGAGATGATGATGTGATTACACCATCACTGGCTATCATCCATAAAAAATTACTGCTATTACAGGACATCCTTGATGACTGAGAAATGTTAATTTAACAGCCATATGTAAAATCAGAAAAGTGAGAGATCATCAGAAAAGTGAGAATGAGGATCTAAGAAATTATACGATGGTTGGCCTCACCTTAGTCCTTGGAAAAACCGTAGAGCATGTCCTCTTGGAATCAATTTCCAACATGTAAAGGACAAGACAATAATCAAGAAAAGTCAACAAAGATTTACCAAGAGCAAATCATGTCATACCAATCTGGTTGCCCACTATGATGAAATGACTGGCCATGCAGATGAAGGGAGAGGAGTGAACGCAATATATTTTTATTTTAGTTATGCTTGTGACACTTATCTTCAAAAGCATTATCATTTATAGTAGGAGGTAGTAAGGACTGAATGAAAGGATTGTATGTGGCCTGAAAATTGGTCAGACCGCAAGCTCAAAGAGTCAATGGCTTGATGTCCATTTGGGTGGTTGGAAACGAGCATGGTAACCAGTGGACTGCTATGAAGATATTGTTCAGCATCTTCATCAACAGATCATATGAGGAGAGAGAATGAACGCTCAGTAGGTTTTCAGATGATGTGAAATCGGGAGATGTGGCTGCTGTGCTGACTGGTAGAACTTCAATTCAGAGACACCCTGAGACACTGGAAGCCCAGGCAAAAGAAACCTTTTGAAGGTTTCTGTTTTAGAAACTTCAATAAGTGCAAAATTCTGCACCTGAGGAGAAAAAAAACCAATGCACCAATACAGGCAAGGAAGGAACTTGCTATTTGTCAGGCCTGATGAAAATGATCTGGAGGCTACAGTGGCTCATCAGCTGAATATGAACTAACAAAGTGCTCTCATTATGAAAAGTTTAAACAGTGCACTGGGCTACATACAGGAGGAATGTGGTCAGCAGATCCAGGAAAGTTACTATCCATCTCTACTCAGTGCTCGTGAGCCCATCACCTTGAATACCATTTTGGACTCCATTTCAAGAAGGATGTTGAGAAACTGGAGAGGGTCCAGTGCAGGGTTACTGTGATGGTTACCAGTCTAGAGGACAGGCTGAGGGAGCTTCTTTATTTTGGTGATGACGAAGCCAAGGGGAATCTGCTTGGAGCCTGCAACTACGTGGAACTACAAAGATGATGTAATCAAACTCTTCTCAGCAGTGGCAGATAATATAGGAGGGATCATGGCCAAAAAATTGTCCTTCAGAAGGTTCAAATTGGCCATTAGGAAAATATTCTTCATTAGAACAGCTGTGCAGCACTGGAAGAGGTTACTCATAGAAGTTTCTATTCAAATCACTGACCTGATCCAATGTTAGCTGCCTCAAGTAGCAGTTTCAGTAGGAGTCACTTCTAACCAACATTTCTAAGATTAATCTTTTCACAGTATCTTTTTAAAAATTGTTCTGCAAATTATGGATGTTTTAATGTTTCGTAAAGGTAAGCAGCAAAATCACAAAGCTCCTCAGAAAAAAACATCATTTTCTTTCAGTATTCTAAAGTAATATTCTTTAGCAGTAATAGATGAAACAACTGATTTATGGCCAGCATTGTGCAGATGCTCTCGATTCTTGTCCAGAGAGTATTCTCTGTGCTTTTCTCTAAGTGCCAATTGTTGTGTTTCACTGTACAGAGCCACTGAATACCCTGGATACCATTTTGATTTTGTGTACCAATAGCAGAGCTGAATTGATTCCTCTTACACATGACCACAGACTTATAAATTCTTTGAATAGACCAAATGTAAGTCAAGAGAAAAACATTATGGTTTACGCTTCCTTGAGAAACCGTCCTTTCAGCCGATCTGACACATACAGTAACAGAAACAGAACAGTGATTCAAACTCATTCAGCTGCTGATCTCAAAGGTTAACCAGTTGACCACAAAATAAAAATCAATCTTTAAATAACTAACCAAAATAAAAAATCAATGTCAACTACCAAAGAACATGTCCTATAAAGCCTATAAGCTCAACATTTTCTAATATTGGAAACTGCATTATAAGGAAGAAAAACAAATCAAGCAGCAAATCAAACAAAGGAATCACTGCATTAGACAAGGGAGACCAAGATGTGCACATTTAATGATGCAATCTTGCAGAAAACCAACTTACTAATACTTCCTGAAAATTTAGCCCAAGCATCCTCATAAAACTTTTCCACGCCTTCAACATTTCAGATGATGTAGAGCCTTACAGATGGTAAACAATATCTTGAATTGAATATGAGAATGAAAAGGAAGCAGATTATTTGTGATACAACATTGATTTACATTTCACTACCAATGTTAAGCAGGCTAATATTTATGTATCCAGTCAAAGCCAGACTCTATTTGAGCACCTACTGGAGTACCTCCAACTAGTTTCCTTCTTGTTGCAATTCTGAATTTGCAAAAAAACTCGACTTACATTTATGTTTCTCATATTTGTCTTTCTTCTTATCCACATCCAGAACTTTGCTAACACTGTTACATTTCCTTTTTTTCTTTAGCCATGAAAGCTGATTCTTTTATGATTAATTATTTGCCATTTCTTTGCTATTTTTTTCCCATTCCATACAGTTTTGGTGCTCTCCATTTGTCCAAAGTTTGCTCTTCTCTTTTTATCACCTTTCCTTTCATCTATCTTCTCACCTTTACAAAGACAGCCATGGAAATAAATTTTTTATATCCTTCCTTCTCTCCTGAGCTCACAATGAGATCAGCAATGCCTCTACCATACTCTGTTTTTCATCAAATTTTACTGTTTCAGAAAAACAGCTGTGACTAACTGAAAGTGGTCAGCACCTTCAAAAACACATTACAGAAAGTTTTACAGTTTTGACATTGTAATTCTATCCTTTTACAGCTCATCACTTTACAAGCTGCAATAAGGTTTGCGGACATGGGTAAGGGCACTGGAATTTAGCATCCTACACAAGCCAAGGTCTAAAGAGATAAAGTTTTGGCAGAAGCCACTCTTTCTCAACCTTGTTTTTAACAGTTTAAACAAGTTTTCTCCCAAATACATGACATGTAGCTTAACACAGAAGTATAAGGGCTGGAAAACAGGAAATATGAATGCACAAAATCAGGACTGTACCATCTTCCTTTCACACTGACATTTAGTTTTCAGTCTTATTGTTCAGGAAATGAAAGAAAAATTGTATTTTTGTCTGTTTTACTCATGTAGAAACTCAAGGAAGAGTAAACTCTGTTGCCAAAAGCTTACAACAATGTATGTCCAAGCACTTCATTGATGAACATTCAGAACAGAAAAACTCCATTCATCTTAAAACTGAATCCTCCTGAATATGAATTAACTTGGCAGCACTACCAGGAGTTAAGCGCAGCAGAAAAGAAACTACCTTCAAAGAGAAGAGTATTTAAAGGTATTTAAGGTGTTTTAGCAATAATGCTGCAATTAAAACCATAACACAAAATATGACAGAAGTGTGTTGGAGGCACAGCCTAATCTTCCTGGTATCGTGTCTGATGCTGGTCAATGATGGGTTGGGTAAAGTGTAAGGAAAAAAGTATGTCATGATGTAAACATGTAATGGTGTTGCCCAGAATACTCTCCCAGGTTACACAGACTTGTAGATCAGGGATTTCTTGAACGAGAAGTGGTGTTTTTTTTGTAGTTAATAGCCCTTGGACTTTTCCTGTTTTAATTTGCCCAGCCACAATTTCAATTCTTTCAGTATTCCCAGTAAGAGCCCTAAAGAAACATCCCCTGAGCTCTTGGCAAATTGGCAGGGTAAATTAGAAAATAATTCTGATGAGGTATCGAAACATTTAGAGGAAAATAATGGGAAAAATTAGATTGATGCAGGGAAATCCTGAAGCCAGGGACTTGCTAAGGCTCTTACCAGTACTTAAGTGCTTATTCATAAAATATACACATAGAATACACCTTTTGGATATTGTTGGCATTTTACATGTCAAACAAGATTCAGAAGTATGGCATAAATTGCCTTCACATTTAATTTTATGCAAATTTCCCCAGAGTAAAAAGCCATGGTTACTGTTTCCATTTTGTGAGAATTCATTTAGTTTTCATTTTTTAATCCGTCAATTAAATATAAGACTTAACCTTTTAATCTTGAACCCCTGACAGCTGAATGTTGCCTGACACCCCTATAATTTTTTTATGATCTATGCCAGCCACAGAATAGTCGACAGCATATGCTGACATTTAAATTGTAAACCACTGTTTTGAACGATGAATTACATACTATGGAATTAAAAACAAAAATTTAATTTATTTAATTTACTAATTTGACTTATCTAATTGTATCACTCATGGGCCCTCATCAAGAACCAAGACCTCGCTCTGCTGGGTGCTGTACAAACATAAAGAAAAAAAACCCGCTTCTCTAAAGGACTTAAGAGTGTAAGCCAAGAGAAAACAGATGGCTGCAGACACACATATGGGGAGGACATGGAAACAATATGGCTATATTAGTCAGTCTTATAGACATGGCTTCAGCATGTTAGCAACCAAACTGTTGTCAATGGAAAGGTGGAATTTTTAGGAGAGTTTTCATAAGGCATTTGCTTTGCAGATGTTTAAAGAAAGTTTCTTCTACAGGGAAGGGGTTATAAAATAGTTAGATGCATATTCACCAAGTGTATCAGAGTCAGGGACGGAATATATATTTTCACTTTTACACTGAGAATTTTGCTACTTGTGAAGTGTTTGAACACATTTGAATTATTTCAGATATGAAGATACTACCCTAGGAGGATACAAAGGAGTTTAGATACTGCCTTCGGGTATTAATTCCTGCAAAAGTAGAGGTTATGTACTGATTTCCCGTGCTGAAACGTCACCTGCCAATATTTCTGTGTCCCTGTGCTAGCTGATGTATCTCCATGCTTAATATATTTCCAAATACACCTTACTTGTGGTTTGCGGTCTTCACATTTTCACAACTGCCAATTTTTTAATTATTCTGAATATCCTTTTATCAATGTTGAACATTTTAAGCAAAGTATCTTCAGATAAACCCTACAAACATATATTTTGTTCCTTTGGACTGCATGCACAGTAAACATGAGCGATATTTTTATTTTACACCATTTTAACTCGGACTGCTACTATGATTACAGGATAATATAAGGTAGCTTAAGTAGGAACATCTGTCTTCTATTTAAACTCTCTATTAGTTTCACTGTGTAGTGCTAGTAGGCATAGTTGCTCAGAGTAGCAAATAGGATGTCATACTTGCTGATAGTTACGTACTTACTTCAATGCTTTCCTAGATCAGAACGCTTAAAGCAAAAACAGATTCTCTGTCAGATTAATAAGGGAAATGGTGGTGCAGTGATGCACCCTAAAGAAAGATAAGGGGAATAGAAAACCTATGGAAGCATGCTTTTCTTCTTCTCCCTTTTCTCCTCTGTCTTATTATTACTTTGACCTGTTGGTTTTCAGCACAGAAATTCTGTTCTCTGGTAGTACTATATGTCTCAAAATACTTCAGGGGACATCAGAGTAAGCACAAATGAATTAGGTAAAATATAATCCTAGAAGTCTAGGTTCAAAAGGCAGTGCTGTCAAAGTTAAAATATTTCAGGGCACAAGGCATCCTCTTCTGCTCAAGGAATTAAATTCAGAAGAATAATTACCTATTTTAAAACCTGAAACAGAACTGCCACTGCATAATCTTAGTAAGCATATGCTGGCGACAACCCTCTGAAAAGGGTGGGGGAATGGGACTGAGAAAAATAAGAAAATAAAATGAAGGATGAAAAAAAGGTCAACAAAGTATCCATTGTGACTCCTAGGAGCCAAGCTAAATCAGGTTATGTACCAACCCTGAAAAAAAATTAATAAATTTGGTTTGGAGGGCTCTGATTGAAAACAAGTATCAAAAACAAGAAAGGAATTTTATAATATAGATAAAAATGTTCAACCAGCATAAGACCAAAATGAATTTGCCAATAAATTAAAATGCTAGAAGGCATTCACCTGCAAAGCACATATTTTTGGGCATTAGTACAATCCTGACTTCCTCTGTGTGCTTTCAGTAACAACACAGGAAGGGATGGCATCACACATGCGTTCCCACATTATGCACACGTAAACAGAACCAACAGATTATTGGTAAAGGATTATATGAATAAATAAAAATTTCAGCCTTAGTGTACTTAACACCCCCAGCCCCCAAAACAGCGAACAAAACCCAACAAAACTGAAAGGGTTGTAACTCTGATTCAGAATAGCCAATGACCCAGGAACTCTCTCTTCCAACATTCAAATTTCTGACACTCTAAATTTAGCATTGTTCAAGGAGACTCACACTTTCTAAATGCAAGAAAAAAATGTTCTTCTTTTTCTTCTTAAATTTGAATATGGGTGAAATATATATATGTGTGTATTTAAATACATTATGTATCTGTAGCTTTTCTGAAATGTAAGAAGTAAGAATTAATGGTCAGCTATTGCTCTTCTTCTTCCAAACTAGAATAACTTTCTATTCCTCCCCCTTGCCCTCTAGTTTTATAAGGACAGCAGGGGAAAAAAAAATTATAATCAATATTTGTTTATAATCTCTAAGAAGATGAGTGAGTTTGAGGCAAAATATCTTTTTCATTGTGTTAATGTATAATTATCTTTTTATTTGATTTATTGTCTCCTAAAACAAAGCTAAAAATATTTATGTACAGTGACATTTGGAAGAAAGTGAAAGATGGAGTCTCAGAGGATCTCCCTAGCCTGCTGACAGATCCATTTCATTTCAATTAAAATCCTGAAAATAGTTGAAACTCTGGCTCACAGCTTCTAAACACCAGGTCCTGCTGTTGAATTTCCATCTTAAACAGTTCAAAGTCAATTTGCCAGTGTCATGCTGTTGGAATCTGCTTAGTTTGCCACGTCCCACCTTGCCTGGAGACGTTAGTGGCAAAGGACCATGGGCTTGGATGTTTTCCAAAGCAGCTCCCACTGTCAAACCTATTACTGGAACAGCTTCCAGGTGTACCAGTCCCACTTTCACAGAGCTAGAAACCAGCAACTGTGCTATTGGAGCAAGAGCAGGACTTGTTTTCATCTACCCGGGTGCATTTTCCTCTTAAAAATACACCACTCCTATGACCAGACAATCTTTCCTTAGCAGGAAGATGGTGAAGGATAAACATAAATACCGGAGAAAGCTTTTGCCTAGAGACAAATACAGTAGACACAAGACAAGGAGGGGGGTATCTACCTGCTGCTTGCACAAGTCCTTCTGATGGCACTGCCATGTGGGACTGCCGAAAGACAGTTTAAAACCAAAACCTATGACAACTTGGAAGATCTATTTTGCATAGCTGATTGTGGATGAGTAGGCACTGAACAACTGAGAAAATCGGTAGTATTTCACTTGGTAAGGGAACAGATAAGAACAGAAAGAGCTGTAGGGTAATAGAAATTATCCCTTCAAACCAAAATGGTGCTTCTGTTGACATTGTTGACTTAATCACATTGGAATATTTCTTCATAAATGTTAAAACTGAAATATTATTTTGGATGGAAGGAATTTTATAATATAGATAAAAATGTTCAACCAGCATAAGACCAAAATGAATTTGCCAATAAATTAAAATGCTAGAAGGCATTCACCTGCAAAGCACATATTTTTGGGCATTAGTACAATCCTGACTTCCTCTGTGTGCTTTCAGTAACAACACAGGAAGGGATGGCATCACACATGCGTTCCCACATTATGCACACGTAAACAGAACCAACAGATTATTGGTAAAGGATTATATGAATAAATAAAAATTTCAGCCTTAGTGTACTTAACACCCCCAGCCCCCAAAACAGCGAACAAAACCCAACAAAACTGAAAGGGTTGTAACTCTGATTCAGAATAGCCAATGACCCAGGAACTCTCTCTTCCAACATTCAAATTTCTGACACTCTAAATTTAGCATTGTTCAAGGAGACTCACACTTTCTAAATGCAAGAAAAAAATGTTCTTCTTTTTCTTCTTAAATTTGAATATGGGTGAAATATATATATGTGTGTATTTAAATACATTATGTATCTGTAGCTTTTCTGAAATGTAAGAAGTAAGAATTAATGGTCAGCTATTGCTCTTCTTCTTCCAAACTAGAATAACTTTCTATTCCTCCCCCTTGCCCTCTAGTTTTATAAGGACAGCAGGGGAAAAAAAAATTATAATCAATATTTGTTTATAATCTCTAAGAAGATGAGTGAGTTTGAGGCAAAATATCTTTTTCATTGTGTTAATGTATAATTATCTTTTTATTTGATTTATTGTCTCCTAAAACAAAGCTAAAAATATTTATGTACAGTGACATTTGGAAGAAAGTGAAAGATGGAGTCTCAGAGGATCTCCCTAGCCTGCTGACAGATCCATTTCATTTCAATTAAAATCCTGAAAATAGTTGAAACTCTGGCTCACAGCTTCTAAACACCAGGTCCTGCTGTTGAATTTCCATCTTAAACAGTTCAAAGTCAATTTGCCAGTGTCATGCTGTTGGAATCTGCTTAGTTTGCCACGTCCCACCTTGCCTGGAGACGTTAGTGGCAAAGGACCATGGGCTTGGATGTTTTCCAAAGCAGCTCCCACTGTCAAACCTATTACTGGAACAGCTTCCAGGTGTACCAGTCCCACTTTCACAGAGCTAGAAACCAGCAACTGTGCTATTGGAGCAAGAGCAGGACTTGTTTTCATCTACCCGGGTGCATTTTCCTCTTAAAAATACACCACTCCTATGACCAGACAATCTTTCCTTAGCAGGAAGATGGTGAAGGATAAACATAAATACCGGAGAAAGCTTTTGCCTAGAGACAAATACAGTAGACACAAGACAAGGAGGGGGGTATCTACCTGCTGCTTGCACAAGTCCTTCTGATGGCACTGCCATGTGGGACTGCCGAAAGACAGTTTAAAACCAAAACCTATGACAACTTGGAAGATCTATTTTGCATAGCTGATTGTGGATGAGTAGGCACTGAACAACTGAGAAAATCGGTAGTATTTCACTTGGTAAGGGAACAGATAAGAACAGAAAGAGCTGTAGGGTAATAGAAATTATCCCTTCAAACCAAAATGGTGCTTCTGTTGACATTGTTGACTTAATCACATTGGAATATTTCTTCATAAATGTTAAAACTGAGATATTATTTTGGATGGTATGACTGTATTTTGGAAATAGCTATAAATAAACACATAGGCAAATGAAAATCCCACGGTATGACTGTATTTTGGAAATAGCTATAAACACATAGGCAAATGAAAATCCCATTTCCTCCATTATATTTCAGTATCGCGTCTGACGGGCTTTCTGCCCCTCTGGTACACACATTGCTGGCCTTTAAGACCGCATAAGTGCCCACTACAGCAAATGTAGGAGAAATGTGAACAGAGGAAAACCCCCACCATTTTGATTTTAGAGCTCTCTGAAACCATGCAGTAACTATTCCTGAATGCATATGGGTACGCATATGGAATGATTAATATATAGATATTCTGCAATGAATAAAGTTATTCTCCATGCTTCAATATTATATTACTAAAGTATTCGGTTAAATGTTATTGAAATGGTTGGTCAGGTGTGATGCATTTATGTAATTACTCTTCTTAATTCTGCTGCCTGAATAAGCATTTTAATATACAGAAAGCTCAACATACACATGGTCCTTTATGAATGACTTTTGAAGTGTATCATTTTTTAAACTCATATTCAGTTAAGTTTTTTTTAAGCATCAGTTGCAAAAACATTTCACTAATCCCTTCTCTATTCAGGCTGGATGTATTTGACCTTTGATATGATTCCTAACATGACTGAGGACACAGACCAGAGCAGCATCTTATTATTTAGGGTTTTTAGAATCTCTGATTACATTGTTCAGAGTTTAAGCAGGGCAAAACTTAAGTATAGTGATTATGCAGAGATGTAAATATACACTATTTATACTACATTGTTAAAAGAAAAGAAACACGAGCTTTGTTGTTTTTATAGGGAATGATTTGATTTAACCAAACACAGAAAAACATAAGAATAAAGCTATTAAACGCATACCTACAATTTATTTCAGTGGGAAAAAAATCTCCCAAACACAGAAACCCTTTCCGCTCAAAAAAACCCCTCCAACTAAAACAACAGCCTGACTTAGAGAGATGTTTCTCATCCATGTGCATGTTTGTGTTGAGAGTTCACTACAGGTCTCTCAGCTCTTCACAAAAATGGATAGTAATTTTGTGGTGTTATCTTAAAAGAGCAGGATGAAGGGATAAGATTTCCACTGAAAAGGAAAAAAAAGGGCAGCTCAAACCGGCAGCTCAAACCACCAATATCGATCCTCAGATGTATCTTCCCTTGCCACTGGGATGCTGGAACATTAACTTCATGATTAATATATGGAAAGAGGATGCACAGAGCAAGTCCTGTACCTGCTGCTGGTAACACGATTGCTGTGAAGGATCACGCTTCTTGGCTTCTAACTCACTTTGATTCTTTTGTAAACATCATTGCTGACAGTCTCATTCATTCATGATTTTGGCATTTTTTAAATTCTCTCTGACAGTTTTAAATGCCTGTCCAAGAATTTTAAAAGTTCTTACTGCCTTCTTTCAAATTGTATCATTCTAATTTGCTTCTGTGCTGAAGTTACTGGCAAGTATAATTCAGCTGCACGTATCTGAATCTCTTGTACCAGAGAAAGACAACAGTTTACACTGACATTTTTAAAATCTTCAAAATGGCCCCACAGATCTGTTCTGTGTACATGTTTATTGCTCATAATACGACAGAAAAAGCACTGCAGAGCCACTTGGGTTTTTATTCATCTTTTTTCCTAAGCAATTAACTTCCTGTTTTTATCACTGTACAGTTTCTTTTCCCTGAAATGAATCACTCCAAAAAAGATAAAGAGCAATAGGATTCAAAGCTGCCACTCATGAATACAGCTGTCGTTTTACTAAATTATATGAAACTTGCAAGTATTTCTAATAAAAAACTCTAAAAGGCAGCTTATTTTTCCTTGTACTGTTTTCAGCTCTTTCATTTGAGTCACAGCATGTTGCAGGAGCCTGAGGAAGGCAACTGAGAAAAGAACCACACTTCCAAAATATCTCAGAGGTTTTTCTACGAACTCTGTTCATGTGACCTGGCAGCATCTCAGGCTTAATATTCTCTTCATCTATCCCTAAAATCAGAAAAGCACTGAAGTACTAAGGAACTTGCATTTTTCAGGTGTCTGATTTGGCCTATCACATCAGAATAAGAAAGACAAATGCCCTACAGTATTAACTGCAGCTATAGGTTAAGGAACTGAAGTTCATTAAACTTAATGGCACTGAGAACAATCATCATGTCTTTTAACTTTAGGCCTAACAAATCCAAACTACTGATCAGACAATTGGCTGTTGAACACAGATGCTAACTTATTCTGGGCAAATTTCATGATGCATTTCATCATAGCATTTGAATTTCGAAATGAATGTTTGGCATTGCTAAGTATGGACTGACAAATAGTTTGCTTAAAAACTCTTAAAGAAATCTTAAAAATAATAGTCAGGGAAAAGATACATGGGAAAAAAAAAAAAAGCCTCAAAGATGTGTACCATGCATAAAAGACCTGCTCTTCTTCAAAGGAATTTCTGCACGTATTATTTTATTTTGTGTAGTTGTCTAGTCTGTATTTTATTATCTCTTTGATTTTGTATACCACATCTACTTGAGCAAAACTGTCAAGCTTGTATGCTTAAAATCAGCTTCCTAAATCAGTAGAGCAGGTACCTATTTAATTGAAAATAATGGCATTCATTAATTTTCTAACCTGTAGGGGTACTCATATCTAACTTCAAATCAGTCAGACTAGCTATGTAAATCACAGACAGTACCAGTTGTTTCTACCTGCTTGTGGGGACAATAGCATATGCTGTCAAATTGCATTTAATTAAAAAGTCTGTGCAATCAAAACCAGCATGAGGCATGACACTTTTGTTCCCATTTTTTTTCTTCTAAGAAATGATGACGCTGACTGACCATGTTTGTAAATTATTTTAGTAGATAAAATAAACTGCTCCAGATCTGCCTTAGAAATGTTTCCTTCTTGGAAAAGTTTTAACTAACATATCTTCCAAATGGATAATTTGATTTTTCTTAACTTGAAACCTTTTATTAAAATACACAATTTCTCCAAATCAAAACTTTATTTTCAGTCAAAACCATTTTTCTCCTGTGTTTTTTTAATGAAAGTTTTAAAAAATGTTTATATTGTCAGACTCAAACTTCCCTGTCTGGCACATCTCTACGGCTGAAAGCAATTTACAGAATATACTGCCAAAAACTGAGATCAGTCAACCATATTTTTCACAATCAACATCTAAGCAGCTTTGCTATTTGCCAAAAAGAGGGGTAGACTGTCCTTAACAGTAAGATGAAAATGAGACATAATGAGAAATAAATGGACCACAAATGCACTCAATTTCCCACCTCTGCTGAAAAGGAGAGGGCAGCAGGCAGGCTATGAGAGGAAATTTTCTAGGACTTTATTTCAGTAAGACTGACCCAGACAGAAGATAACGGGCACCACAGCATATTATATGTTAAAAATTCCTGCCCTTGTTTATAGGAAAACAGCTCCAGAAACTGCAACCTAAGTTACTACTTTCAGAAAGCCTCAAACGGTATAAGGGGGTAGGGAACCATCTCACTGCTGAGCGCAAAACAGACCTTCAAACACATTTGGTGGGCTTCACGTTAACATATAGCTGAGTGCCACTCAGTGGTAACATGAAAAACATCAGGCTGCCATGGGTTGCCAAAATGATCCGATATTGTGCATTAATCTGTGAGGCCATAGATTCACTTCCTTAACTAAATAAAAGAGGGGACACCTGTTTCTGACAATGGCAGTAAAAAAGTAATTTCATTGACCTTTGCATTTGAGAGGAAAAAAAGACCCAGAAGACTAAATATAACGCAAATATTACTACCTTAAGAAGTCCTTAATATGATAAGTGGACACATCCTATTCCTGAAGGCAATGAATCAACTTAAGTACCAATTTTGATCACAACTCTACCAGAGGAAGTCCAACTTCTTAGATGGGCTTTAGGAAAGAAAGAATTTAGACAAGCTGCATTCCAGTTTAACCTGTCACAGAACCACAGAGTAGTTGAGGTTGGAAGGGACATCTGAAGCTCGTCCTGTCCAACCCTCTACTCAAGTCAGATAGCTTTCGAATATCTCCAAGGATGGAGACTCCACAACCTCCTTGGGCAACATGTGCCAGTGCTCAGTCATCCCCACGGTAATCAAGTGTTTCCTAATATTCAGAGGGAACCTGTTGTGGTTCAGTGTGAGCCCATTGCCTCTGGTCCTGTCACTGGGAACCACTGAAAAGAGCCTGTCTCCATCCTCTTGGCACTCTTCTTTCAGGTATTTATACACATTGACAAGATACCCCTGGGCCTTCTCTTCTCCAGGCTGAACAGTCCCAGCTCTCTCAGCCTTTCCTCATAGGAGAGGTGCCATAGTCCTTTCATCACCTTTGTGGCCCTTTGCTGGACTCTCTCCAGTATGTCCACATCTGTCATGTACCAGGGAGCCCAGAACTGGATACAGTACTCCAGGTGCAATCTGTGATGATGACATTTCTGTTCATGCCATGATAATGTTACAGTAATGTCCTCTGGTCTGTGAAAATCACTTTTTTAATTCCATGTTGAAGGACACATTTTTATGTATGTATTCCATTTCCGCTTTGCTTGGGAAGGGCATTATTATAAGCACAAAGATGAAGGGGAAATGGATTGTCTTTCATCCACTACACCAAGAATGACCTGCTTTTAAAAGCATCTTTGTATAAAGTGATTGATGCACAGTCATGTTCCAACAAAGGTACTTTCCCCAATACTTAACAACATAATCTGTATAATCATTAAAGACAAATATATAAATGCAAACCAGTTCAGATTTATAAATAAAACAAAGATGTGAACCCATTATGTTTTCAGATCGTCTTTTACGTCCAGAAAACAGCTGTAAACAAAGCAACTATGAGACCAGACTTCATGGTTTTCTTCTCTACATGGAAAACCAGGTACCATGAAATTTACAGGAAAGCTAACCCCAAACACCACCCTGAGCAATACAGAACAGATTTAAACAAACCTTTTCCTCTTGGAGCTGCTACAAATTCCTTTTCCTTCTAATAAAGCTCAGTCGAAAATTGAACATAAGGAAATACATTTTGGTAGCCTAAAACCTTTTCTAGCTGTTTAATCATAAAATGGTATAATATAAAGTATGTATCACGGTTCAAAGAATTCTTTTGAAAATTTATGGTCTGCTTAGTTTATCATGATTACCGATCTACTGAAAATAATCATAAGGACTACAAATCTGTTCCAATGGGTACATCCTTCTCCAAAATCCTTGAAAAAACCATCAATAAAATACCATAAATTTGGGAAATTATTCACCTGTAAAACATGTTAATCATTAATGGTTCTAAGTAAGCATGAATATTATAATGGAAAAGTCCTCTATGTCTCCAACTAGAGAACTAAGGAGGAGTTATTCTTAAACACTACTAGTGCAAAACCCCCAAGTTCTGGCCTGGAAAACAGCTGCAAACAAAAGCTGGATTTAGACCTTGTTAAACTGAAGAAAAAGTTCAGTATCAGTATATTTATTTTTCTTCAACTCATGAGGACAAGCCAGGAGATATTAAGTTGTCACTTTTGCTTTAAATTCAATTCGGTATGTCTCAAATGGACACAAACTAAAATTATAGCTTCTTGTTGACTAACCACAAAACACAGCTTTTCTTTAGGCAACATTAAAGCATGTGGATTTAAATCCTCTCTTTCAGTGAACAAAAAATAAACAAAGTTGTGCATTCTGCTAGAACATTTTAAATACCAAATTTAAAGTATGATGAGTTGATAAAGATTCTGCTGTTTAACGACAAAAACACTGAGATGTTCTGATTAAACTTTTGCATACTATTTACCTCTGAACATCTGAAGAACGCTGTAATATAGAAATATTGCTATTACAATTCCTACTTACTGAAATCAATAGGAAGTTATATGAGCATAGATTTGTGAAAATGGAATGGAGAAAACCCCTATGCCTTCCCCTTAGAAAAAATACAACTTTTCCCATCTACTACATAGCTGGTTACTAATCAGCAGAAAGCCAATGGGAAAAGTGTATATAAAATAAAGAAGAATCCTCCTGCTCCATGGCACACGAGGTTTACCAAAGCAGCGCTCCTAAAATACCTTTGACTGGATGAGAATTTCTTTGGAACACATCCATGATAAGAGTTGATTTTCTTGGATGAAAACAATCTGTTTAAATAACAGTTTCTTGTGGCCAAGTGGAAGGTCAGGTCTTTGCACGAAATAGAACTGTGACTGCAGACTACAGATGCTACCGACACTGGAAACTTCTGATGTATTAAGGAATTTCAGGGACAACAGATGGACATGTTTGGATCTGCTGAGCATTTGTGCTTCCCACTGAACTGTTTATTGACTTCAGGGCTACACCAGAAGTCTAACAAAGCAAATAAATTTACAGGACTTCTCTCCTCTTTCTCAGAGGCAACAGGTGCTTTCACAGTTTCACTTCAGGTAGGGTTATGGAATGGAAGCCATAATGAAGATGTTACTCAACAGAAACAGTTGAAATAGCTTATTTCTGCTTTTGCCATTAACGTGTGCTTAGGGAAACATTTCCAAGTGCAAGTGCTTAATGACTAGGAGAAATGATTGCCTCTAACAAGTAATGCAGTGTGACATTAAAGTAGTTAAAAAAGTTAAATAACTCACCGATTCTTTTCTGCTCATAGTTTTGCTTTGGGAACGGGAACGGGAGATCGTACTGAAAAAGGAATCCTTTTTTGATGCAGACAAAGGTGGAGATCCTGTAAATTCACGTCCTCCAGACAAGCTCTCTATGCTTGGAGATGAACTGATGTTTTTTGAACTTTGGCCTGTAAAGCAAGTATAAAGTAACAAAAGCATTAATCAACCAGCAGTTTATTTTCCCTGTAAATACTTCCTTGTCTTAATTGACATTCACTGAGATTCACAGATAGCTCAACACAGAATGAAATGTTGAAGTGTCAGCATGCACTGAGATTGAAGGACTATTTTGACATACATGGAACATAATTTTTGTATGAGCAAAAAATACAAAATCTTAGTGTATATATAGATATATACACAAACACACACTATCTAGTGTATATATATATATGCCAAACAATATATATACACATGTAAATACCATCTCAGTATATATACCCTATTATATCCATAGACTGAGGACCTTCTCTTCCCTATGCAGCATAATGAGCAGAAGTACCATCCCATAATAAAGAAAACATCTGATGTCTGCAAAGGAAATCCGTTTTCTCTCAAGAAATAACCTAAAAAACTTGGCAAAGAAAGCTAAGAACAAGAACGTCAGATTCCAAGAACGGGTTGGGCATTGAACATCTACATGACAATATCCGGAGTTATAACAGGAAAAAAGTTCAAGAAAGAATGTAATTTCTCATGCTTCAAATCTTAAGGCCATCTCCACCTAACAGACATTTCGATGAAGTCTACTCAGTAGTGACATACTGTCATTCCATGCAGCTTTTCAAAAGAATCTAGTGTTGTCCACTGCCATAGTGAAGACATCTGGGTAGATGCCTGCACTGTTTCACCACGACACTGTAGGGAGTTAGGCAGTCTTTGATAAGGACCATTTCTTCCAGTTGAGCCCACAAAGTGTTTTGAAATATTCAACTTAAAATTTTATTTTGGTTAGCTCCAGAAGAAAAAAACCCCAATTAATATGTCAGTTTCCATTAACTTGCACTAAGGACAGAAGCTAGTTTTAAAAACCCTTTCTATTATGTGCATGAGGAAGTCAATCCAGAATGAGCCAATGCAATTCTAGAATTTTCCATTCTGAAAAAAAGTAAAATAGCACTAAAGCTCTAGAATTCTTCCCTTTTCTTGTTTTGTCAGCTATTCTGATGAGTCTGTTTATCTTCTCCCTTTTTGCTTTCTTTTGGTTTTGGTGTGCTTTTCATGCTACCATCTCTAGCATCGAGAATGATGGCATGTAGACTGCTTCCCACTTTCTCCTTCATTCTCTCCTTCCTGATTTTTGCTGTTCTCTCCCATGACCCTCCTACATTTCATGTCCTGCTTCTCATACTCCTGTGGATCTTCCTCTGTCTGTCTCCTTTTCTTCAGATCCCTCCACCTCGTCGTTTCTGCTTCTGTGACTTCCTCATTCCAACTTTTCCCTTTACATGTTCTTTCCTTCCCACCAACTTCATTCAACTGCATTTTTCTGTTTCTTCCCAGCCCTTCTCTAGTCACTTATCACCTACCACTTTATCTGAACAGCTTCCTTAAAGTGCAGGAGACGGAGGCTGTAAGATCTCACTTAACTGTTGCCTTCACATTTTATAGAGAAATGGGATACGCATTAATTACATGAACATGAAATTCCAATTCTGTAAATAATTCTAGAAATAGAAAAGGAGAAAACAGTGCATGGCAAACAGCAGAAATAATTCACTCACAAGAAAGTTTTAGAAGATTTCTAATTTTAGGATAAAATCATGTCACTTGGCAACACCATTATCCTTACAGTTGCCTTTATGTAAGAAGGAGACTTTTCATGCATTTCATAGAAGCAACTTACAATGGAAGTGTGGTTTTACAGTAGGTAAAACTTAAAAATAGTTTTGGAACAGATGAAATTACGTATTTTAGCATTAAAGCATTTATAAAAAAAATTCATACAGCTAAGCCAGAGCAGCAAATATAAATGCTAAACATAAAAAAATCTATTTGGTGGACAGAGTAAAGTTCTATGAAAAAATATTTTATTTTGTATAAGTCAAACTAAATGGGCTTTTTCCCATCCTAATAATAAGAAGATATCTTGCATATATGATCAAAGTTACAAAACCAAACAAAAATGTTAAACAAGGAACAATGTATGTTTTTCACATATTCCTCCACTGCATGGCCTGTACTTAACTCACTCCACCTCCAAATAAAGAGATTAAGTGGTAAAATTTCATAGATAACATTGAGAGAGGGACATTTAAAATATGTTGGGGAGCCCATGCCCATGAAATAATACAGCTTGGTAAAGTGATGTAAAAAGGATTCGTAAAGATTTTTTTTTCCATAATCTGTCTTTCAGCTTGAAGGAAAAAAAAGTCTAAAATATAATAGGAAATTGAAAAGACAGAGAACTATCCTTACGGCCACCAGTTTGCTTACTAAATAGCCACGCTTCAAAAGATGGATCACATTTTAGAGGAATGGAATAGGCAACTGCTTGCATAACCAGACAAGAGAAGAAATACATTTAGCTGGGATTCTGAGGACAGATCAACACAACTGTCCTAAAAGGGAACACCAAGAGCTTTGACTAATCTGGTTCTTATCAACTATCAAATATAATGAAGATGAAAATATATAACCAATACAAGATGTAAAGAAACTAAGATATAGATGCAGTAAACCAGAAATGATAAAAATACTATTTCTGTATACTTTATACCCTAGTAAGAAAAAAGTTTAGGATACACCCGATCCTTCTGCATGAATAAGCAAATCTGAGAAAATTATCATCAGGAAACGCTAAATTTTTACTCTGACTTCAACCCTGTGAACAGCACTGTGACATGGATTATTCGGGGACGTGATTAAGAAAAGAGCAAGACCGAGAGAATAGCACTTATGAATAATTACAATATGTTGCAAGTCATAAAGCAGAGTTCTTGGATTGTAATAGGTTTTTCCAATTTCCAGAGGAGTCATCATTTTTACAACTGTAAATAAGAAAGCTGAAAGACAAGCCACACCAATCATACTTGTTTTCCCTAATGTAACAAAAAAGTCACCAATAATTTTTCCAACACAGAATTTCTTCTTCCTAACAAAGAAGTTTAGCAGGGCCTGCTGTGACAGGACAAGGGGCAATGACTTTAAACTAAAAGAGGGTAGATTTAGACTAGATGAAATGAAGAAATTTTTTACAATGAGGGTGGTGAAACACTGGAACAGGTTGCCAGAGAGGTGGGAGATGCTCCATTCCTGGAAAAATTCAAGGTCAGGATGGGGTTCTGAGTAGCCTGATCTAGTTGAAGATGTCCCTCATTGCAGGGTGGGGTTGGACTAGGTGACCTTTAGAGGTCCTTTCCAACCCAAACTCTTCAATGATACTATGATTCTAAGTTTAGTGAAGCTGTTGCAAGAACATTTAACTGAAGTCACCATTATGCTTTAGATGTCTTTCAGGTGTATTATGTGTGCACTGATGGTTTGTTTGAGTGGCCAGTCCGGTGCAAACCACGACAACTGAGAGAGTTTCTAATTTTCTAATTCCTCAAAAAAAAAAAAAGCAAAAACCCCCCAACCAACCAGAACTCTTACCCTCCGTGTACAATAAAAATGTATAAAGTGATGCAATCAACTACAGTTAATAGCTAAACAAACTCATCTCCTTCTTCTTTAGCAGCTTAATCGGCAACCTGAGAACATCACTGAATCAAAACTTTCATTTTCCTCTGCTCATTCTATCAATCTCAGATAAATACATTATGCCTCCTTAAAAGAAGATTAGAGAAAACTAATCTCTTGACTATCTAAGCGTGTACCAGAAGGTCCTAAAGCCTATACGGAACAGGCTGAAGAAACCACTAGCACAGAAATCAAATCAATGTTTATGAGGCACACAGAAGAAATAGCTAAGGATCCCTGACGTAAGCAGTACTCAGAATGCATTACTGCGTGGGATGTCTCAAAAAAATATATATGTGTGCACCCTAAAATGCACAAATAGTTCACAATACCGGTGCACAGGATTTCATGCATCCCCTTCTGCTGGCTTCAAACGGCTCATGACTTGCCTGTTGCTAACGATACTGGGGCTGAGCCCAGGGTGACAAATGCTCTGCCTCAAAACCATTTGGAAAACACACGGATGTGGCAGCGGGAAAAGGGACTGAACTGTTGGTATTGCTGACAGGGCAGAGGGTGGAGACATGAAACGTCTTGAAGGAGGAAAGTTTAATTGTAATGTGGTCTATAATAGGGATTTGTAATTAAGTAAAAGATGACGATGAGAGGAGTGGAGAATTATGGTAAAAGAAAAGCAAACTGCAGGTCTGACTAACTTTGATTTAAGTTATAGGGGAGATAATAATGAACTTTTGAGGCCTCTACTAAAATATAGGAAAAGTCAGAGAAGACATGCATAAAAGGCATACAAAAATGATGGCTCGCTCCTACAGAGGAAAAGAATAGCTTTCATAGTTATAAGGAGAGCAAGGACAGAGACACCAAGAAGAACAGAAGTACGGCATGATCTATAATTCAAAACCATTCAGATCTGCTCATATATTACTCTGTATTTGCCATAGTCAGGATGTAGAGTATTAAAATTTGCAAAAAGAATGATACGAGTTTTATAAAACTTTTAAACTTCAGATAAATTAGTTTCCCTTTTTCTTCTACACTGAAACTGGAACAAAGACTTCCAGCACTTTTAAAATTTATTCAAACCATCTCATCACAGAAATCCCTATGCTTATTATTTCAGGCTGAGGCAGGTAAGCTCCTCTTTAGCCAAGCACATTAAATCAGATGTTCAGCTCAAAATCACAGCATTATGGAAGGGTTACAGTTGGAAGGGACCTTAAAAGATCATCAAATTCCAACCCCCCTGCCATGGGCAGGGACACCTCCCACCAGACCAGGTTGCTCCAAGCCCCATCCAGCCTGGTCTTGAACACCTCCAGGGATGGGGCAGCCACAACTTCTCTGGGCAACCTGTTCCAGTGTCTCACCACCCTCACAGTAAATACCTGCCTCAAACATGACAACAGGGAAGTAACGCAGCTGAAAGAGATGCTGATGGTCCAACTGCCCCACATGACAAAATGTGAAATGGACTACAGAGTGTGAGGTAAATAGACATTTTTAATGAAGACGGACGCTGGCACACAGTGAAGACAGCTGAAGGGCCCCACACAGCACACTCAGGGAGCGATGAAGTGAATCTGCTTTTTTTTTTTTCTCTCTACACAACAGTGCCACTCGGTGGATGGACAATGGCAGTGAATGGAAGACGCCAGGCATGGAAAAACCCGCGGGGGTGATCCTGGAGGCAGGTGCAGTACCTGGGAGGGCCGGGGGATGCTGCACAGGGCCCGGCAGCCCCCCATCGCCGCCCGCCTCGCCTGGGGACAAACAACAGCGTTAGGAGGATTCCCCAACAAATGCAATCCACTGACGGAAAAAACTGCCACTTTGGGATTTTTTTTTCCATGGAACACACACGATATCGTAAGAGAGCAGCGTAAGAGGAGGTGAAAAGAAACGGGGAGTCTTAATAATCAGTTCATCATACACCGCATTCAGACACGTGCAAAAAAGCAGTGTTTCTAAGAGATCTTAACTAAACATCAAAATCTTAACTAAAACAATCAAAGCCGTTTCTTTCTAGTACTTTATACTTACACTGCTAGTTTGGGAGCATCACATTCTCTCAAAAAAAATTCATAATTAGCTAAGAACATGCATATTTTTTAAAAAAAGAAAAAAGCGCATTTGTTAATCAGTGACTTATTACGTTAATTCTTATTCAGTTCTTCTATCAAGAAGGAAAACTTCTTTTTCCTTCTGATAAAGTGTACTCATTTTCTAGGCATAGTTCATAAATAATTCTAAATATGGAGATCATTTCTTTAGGGCATATTCGGTGACTGTGGAAATTCTGTTCGTGTTACAACAAATACCACAGAAGTATAAACTCATAAAACCAAACAGCAGTCTGGAAACTTTAAATAGCTGATCACAGTTTTGGCAGAACTTTGTCTTCAAACTGGTCCTCTAATATGTCCTTGTGATAAAGTAGCATTCAAATCAAAGCCTTTTGGGTTTCAGTGTGAAAAGACCTAGAAGAAAATCTGTACCTGGCACTATCAGGGAAGAAGTGAAAGAGAAATGTTTTTTTTCTGGCAACACACTGCCATTTGGTAATCAAAGAGTATCCGGGTTCTGAACACTGAAGAATCCAGTGGAATGCAAAGGGCAACAATTCTCCTTTTTTTTCAGACTTATTATCAATATTTTTGTCTTTCAAGACAATGAACTGACAGTCCAATGAACTCAAGATTTGAATTTAACCTATGTGTCCATGAATTCCCTCGTTGTGTGGGATCAAGAGAATATTTTAATCCCTTTTCTATTAGCAGGCCACCTTGCATAAGTAATCAGTAATGATACCCAACCTTCTTGTGTGCTGAGGACAGGCTGAATGGGATTAATATATTATTAGGAGGGACTGAATTTCCAATTAGGTGTCTGGATAATTTGTTCAACTGTGATTTGTGATGTTGAAGACTCATCTGGAATTAGAGGCTTGCAATTATGGTTAGGTTTTTGTTGGTGGTGTTTTGTTTTTTTTTTTTTAAATATTAGTCCACTGCTCTTCTGTTTACATTATCCAAATTATATGATTTTTCCATTGACATTACCTAAATAATATGATTTTTTTTTTCTTAAAGAAATTCAGCAAGCACCAAAACTTCGGAGTGAGAAGTAATTACTATTGATTATGTAAATCAACCATCCCTCATCTAGAGCACAGCACAAGCTACCCCTGGAGGAGGCAGCACGAACGACACCCGTCACTGCTGCTCATTTCTGAGTGGTAACTGCCTAAGCAGAGCTCTTAAAGCTGGGATAGGATCATTTTGCCAGCCCTGCAAGGACTTTTTAACACTTAATAAAAAGTAGGTCAGGCAATTAATTTAATATCTTTAAATTTATAACCTTCTATATATTAATTTTAATCACCAGCAATACTCAAGCATTCAAAATCTGAAAGGACTAAGATGTGAGAAAAATGGGTGACTGCCTTTACTGATTTGATGCCTACCAAATTTACAGCACTTCAGTCTGTTACACTGTCCAACCTCAGCTGGACATCTGTGAGCGTTAGATCAATTGGAACTGCAAATATCTATCCATTTATATTCTAAATCTGTGTCTCTGCCTACATTACCTAAATCACCAAGCTCCAGGACGTTGAGGGGAGCTGAAAACACAGTGAAGAACAGGAACAGAAGACAATTAGTGACAGCTAGTCAGTAACTTGGGAGGCTTATAGTTACAGACCACACTTTTAGATACTCAAAAGCCAGAGCAGAATCCAGAGTTTGAAAAAAAAAAAAAAAAAAGCAGTGCAGAAGGTAAAAAGCTCCTTAAAAACTTCAGCACAAACAGAAGGAGTGGCATGAGAGCTTCTCAGGGTGTGAGTATCTCCTTAATCCTAATGCCTGGGACAGAAGTATCCGCAACTTCTCACAGCTGCTGGGAGTGCCCTCATTCACTGGAGATGCCATACAGCACTTCTTGAGGTGGTGATACTGCCCTTCTGCACAGAAGCTGATAATTTATTCTCACTTTTAAGGCGTGATGGAGATGGTGCAGCGTTGTTTAACAAAGGTATCTGCATCATGCTTCAAAAGGGTCTTTTTGGCCTGTATCCACCACAGTGGCATTGCAAATAGGGAATTTTATTTTTTTTTTTTTTTTGCTAAGCTAGTCCTACATTTAAACTTACTTCAGAGAGAATTCACTGCGCAGCCTCTGAGAGACTTTGTATTTCCATTGCCTTTTGGGCTTCTCTTTAAAAATATTAATTACAGCACTTGTAAACATAGTCTGCTGCCGTCATTCACAACTTTTATCCAGCTACAGGCAATATAGCGGTAACTGTACAGGTCTGGAACAACAAGCATGGCACTAATATGAAAACCAAAACTGACTGTCACTTCAACCATTTAAAAATACAGTATATTTACATTTTGTTGCCTTTAAATTACTTCTGCAAGTGTTGTATTAAACATGGATAGGCAGAATAGGGTGAGAGGAGCTGCAGGCACAGGAGTGTTGCAGCATGTTTTATTTCCTCTTACCATGAAAATTCTTTGTGCCCTACATCGTTAATTTGCTTCATTTCTTAATACTTTACCCCATCTCCATATTCCTGTTGATACAGAAATACGTGCATAGTTTGTACCCGACTACGACCAAACATAAATACAACTTTTTATTCTGATTCTTTTACTTCCACTGTAATGAACACGATTTGCATCAAGGATTTACTGCATTTCAGTTTCATGTTTTCAGTGTCAGGTACTGTAAAACCCTTGCTGGAGCAATTTCTAGATTGTTCTATGATTTTGAGAGAAGCTGCCTATCTGGATTTTGCCAAGCAGCTGCACCAGCCCTCACAGAAGTGCCTGCATCTCTCTGCTTCAGCAGGATGGTGGTACCTTTCAATTCTGCTCCCTCAGTGTCTGCTGGGGATGGGATGCATCACAAAAGGACTAACTTTGGACCATACGGATGCCACAGGAAAGAACACCAACTTCAGCTACAAAGTGCTATTTCTCTTCTCTTACACTTTCAAGTCTGGTGAAAAATACGATTCAATCCTACCTAATAGTTCAGGGCAATCAGCACCAGCCCTCAAGCTTATAACCACTATTCAGGATGAGTTTCTAGAAGCAGAAGATGCCATAGCACTCTGCATGCTCCTTGCAAAGAACACACTGCTGTAGGCTGTCTGGAGATGAAAAGCAGTAACACACCTGGCAGAGTATAGGAAACAACCACCAAAGCTGAGTTGTGACTGTTGTTTGAATAAACTGTCCTTGAGAAATATAAAAACAAGGCTCAAGAAAAAAAAAGCAGTATTTACTAAACGCAGAAAGTGCAGAGGCCCATCACAAATTATTAAATGGCAAATACGTGCCATTGTTCAAGTAACTTCTCAAATAAGCTTCACGCATTCCAAAGGGAATAAGATCTCATTTATTAAGAATTACTCTGTAATTGATCTAACTTCCTTCACTCGTATTTAGCTAATATTGTTATGCGTGGGATTTGTGCCAATAGACTGAAAAAAAACTATATGAAATTAGTCTTACAGTTAAAAATATGTTGCATTTAAAAGACTGAAAAATTAATTGGCTAATGTTTATGGTAATGATGTAGTTTGTTGGTATGTCTGATGTAATTTTCTGGTTAATACTTTTTTAACGGCTCAAAACTTCCTATATTATTTGCACATTCTTAAGATAACATCTAATTCTGTATTATGTAGCAAACCTGCCATTGTGCTTAGCATAGACGTCCTGCTTTACAAAATCCTGTTTTTTCTGTGTTCTCCAAATAGGTACCCGTGGATATAAAATCAATAGAAAGACTTTCTTCACTTCCGAAGGTGCAGGGAAAAGATTCCCTCTGTGGTGGCACTGCCCCAGGTTCCACCTTTACCTTTTCCCAGCTGAACTGGCATGCTCTCCGACTTCATCATCCTCTGCTGCTGTGCCTGCTGGTGCTGCTGGTGCTGGTGGGGGGTTTCCACCGTGCTTCTGATGGGCATGGCAGGGGGAGGGAAGCTGCTCCCGCCGGCAGGAGCACCCACAGCCCCTCCTGAAGCCATGGCCGGAGCAATGAGCTTTCGCCCAAAATTCAGTAAGCTGTTGGAGACCTTGTTGATGTTCAGGGGGGCAGCCTTAGCACTGGCGCTGAAAAAAAAAAAGAGGAGAAATCATCACATCCTTGCCAACAGTTTGGACAGACACAGCAATGCATGCTTTGTTCTTCAAAAAGGAGGGGAAAAAACCCCAAGGTTTGAATGTTACAAAGAGGGGGTTTTCCTACAGTTGCACTGGAATATACACAGGAACCACCGGGACTGCCACGTGGTACAAGTTTTTCCCAGCCAGTAAAGGACAATTTTTTTTGGTCCTTTCTTCCTGAAAAATGCAGACTAACCCCAAACAGAACAAGTTTGCATCAATTTTCTTAATTTGCATTTTAAAATGAAAATAGGGCAGGAAGCAAGCCAGGCTCTAAAGCATTGAAAACTTCATAAAACTGACTTTTTGCACTTCAGTTTCAAAGATTTCTTTAGTATTACTTCTGCTAGATTAAATTCTCTTAAATGTTTAAAATAGCTCAAACCCAAACATTTTTTTCAACAGGCAAAACTAACACTAAACTGTATTTTTAGGTTGGCAGAGCTACACGTCTCTTGCTTTTACTTCACCTTCTGTCCAGCCCAGCCATTTCAAGCCAAGCACTTTTTAACGGGAATCCTCATTTCAAAAGTGATTTTGGCTGAAAAATGGCTTCAGGATATAACACATATATTGGATCATGATCCTTATCATTGTTACTTTTTATTTTAAACTACAGTGGCTATTTAATTCACTTCAGTTATATGCAACATTAAGAATGAGGAAATTGTCAGATCATTTAATCTGTCTAAAATAAAGAGGCAAAGAAGCTTCTAATTCCCAGTAGAAGTGTTCACATAACCCAGGGATCAGCACAGCCATTCTTACTTGTTCATGCAATATTTTCCTGTTTTATATAATTAATGCTTGAAATAACCTTCACAGAAATATATCACAATCCCAGAGACCTTTCCACTCCCGAGGTTTTATTCTACTGATCTGTACTTCGGTGATAAAAATAGCCGTCTTTAAAAAATTTGAAGAAATGCACGCAATTAAAAACAATACAATCATTGTACTGGGTAAAAAATAGTTTTGCAATGTTTTGGGGAAGTTTAACTAAAAATAAATTACAAATGAATTCATATGGGTGACTTGTAACTTGTGCTGGCACCTGGAAAAGTAATTTTAATTTTGCTTCTCATGTAATTTCCCTATTTGTCTCCAGATACGTTTTTTTTAGAATTCACAATATAAACACCCGCACACATATAGAACATATCCAGAAAATAACAACAGCTGAGTTGTTTAGACTCAGAATAGATACAGTTAAAATGAGAGAAAGCAGAAGAAAGTATGCGAGCCTGCACACTCCCGAGATATAGCCCCAAGCTGTATGGGGCCCTGCTGCTATATACTGGTGATGAAGAAAGACAGCACATAGCATTTTTTTAGGAGGAACAGCAGTGCAGAGACTGGGACAAAGTGCTGCTTCCCAGTTTATGGAAGCTGGAAAGGAATGATGGCTGAATAACGATTACAGGATGTTTCTGTCTCTCCCCATTTTATTGATTGCTGCTGGTACTACAAAAAGTCTTTCTGTAGCCACCTGAGAATGACTGACAAAGTCACCACAAATAAAGCACCTTTAGAACTATAAAATATACTTGCAGGAGTCTCAAATGGTTTCAAGAGCAAACTGAATAGGTCCTAATGATTTTAAAGAGGACATGCTAAATGTTTATCACTATTAAATTTTACTTGGCTACTACCTAGCACATTTGGTTATTAATCAGTTCCCCAAGGTATTGCAGAGGCACTTAAGAGGAAAAAAAAAGGATTTTTTTCTGTTCCATCACATATATGTGGCATCAAGACGAGCTCGCACAGGGCCTTTTGTTTAATGTGTTCTCAATTCCAGGAACAAAACAAATATTGTAGTGTTGAAGGTGGAAGAAAGAAATGCCAAATGCTGGCTTCACAGATATCAATCAGTTATCAACAGTTTGCAATGGATCTAATTACATCACTGATTTTGGAAGTCATATCAGTAATAACTTGGTTGAGATTCAGAATCCAAACTCTAGTATATTGGGCATATTTTGTCCCTCAGTATCCCGAAACTAATGACCAAAGCTGGGGTGCTATAGATCACTCACCCACTTGAAACGCCACCTTAGAAAGAAGTTAATGGCTTGCTCATTGAGTCCTATGTTTGTGTTGTTGCCAGGTCTGGAGCCTTGACAATCAGTAAAAAACCCCTTGACTTTGCACAGAAAATGATATTTACGGGAAATGAATCTTTTCCTCTGACAGGCTACCCAAGCAACAAAGCCACTGGACGCTGTGAGCTGTCATTGGAATCGTGATGGTCCACCGATGCAGGAGACAAAGCTTATACAGAGCCTTGCTTCTTTTTTTTCAGCTATCTTTTGCTTAATAAAAAGCATCAGTTTTCCTTCTATACCACTTAATTTGCTGCTTTGACATATATATAAACCAGGAGAAGGTAGTTTATTTGCATTTTGAGATGGCTGGAAAGAGACTTTTTGAGAAACAGGACTTTACAAGAACAATAAACACCAAAAATCTCTAAGCCATGATGTGCAAAATATGATTTTAAAAAATGCTTTCAACAATAATGTGCAATAATGTTTTATGATTATTTCAGAACTAGAAAGGGTATTTATCACAGATCCTAATACCTATGTGTGATTTGGCTCTGCTGTGAACTGACACTGCTAATGATCAGCTCAGAACACACACGTACACATACATGAAAAATAAATAATGATGCTATATAAACTTCTTGTAAAGAGGTGGTCTTAATGAAAGTATTCTGAAGTAAAATTTATTGTGTAATTTCTCTGAATAACAGCTTCAGAAAATGAACAATAGCGAGGTGCTACATCTCTGGAGGAGGTACGTTAAAATTGAGCTGAAGTTCAGGAAAATAAGAACAATGTATCTATTTCTTACCATTTAAATGTCTGATATATTAATGCGAAGGATGATTACAGCCATTAAACACGGATCAATGTCTACATTTTAGCCATCTAAATGTACCAGACATGCACAACAATTACAAGAAAAATGCTGATTGATTATGTTGTTGAGTTATCAGCAGATGCATTTAAAAGTAAGGCATCAGTTTAAAAATACGAATATCAAGGAGATGTGAATTCCATCTATGAAGCAAACAATTTTGTTTCATCACAATAAGCATCATTGACCTTGACTGTGAATGGTATATTTTTAAACTAGCAGTAGGAAGATGATTCAATCTCTGCAGTTTTCTGCTAAGATGACAATGTTTTGTTTTAAGCAAGCCTTCTGCAAAGGCATTTCTGTCTTCAGTAAGTGGCCATTATGAGAGATGAGAGACAAATATGTGAATATGATGGATTAAGAAGTTTTATATGTGATAAAATAAGCAATAAATATTAGAGATTTGCCAAGAGACTTTAAATATATCATTGAGCCTGTGTAATTAAAGATGAAAAAGACCTGGTAGCTAATCTAATCCATCTCTTTGCTCGCTGCAGAAACATTTCCTAATGTTACATCTTCCAGTTCTCACTTTAGTCCAATCTTAAACAGGTTTTGCACATATGACTTACTCTAAATGTTCCCATGTTGAGATAAATTTATTCCAGTTATTCCTCTATCTGAACTGTTCTAAACAATTTCTCCTCTTCTTTGATGTGTATCCTGTATATATGTGTGCAAGGAATTTATATTCCTACATAAATATAATAGATATTTGTTTCCTTAGAATTTAGGTTTCCAACAGGTGTTATTCTTGTTTGGGCTTAAGACAATGCAACAGAACGCTGTAATTTTTCACACCCTTCCCCAACTTAAAAGCCTTGCTTTAAAAAAAAAAAAAAAAAGGAAAAAAGATGCTTTTGCAGTCACTTTACTCAGCTTTAATTTCTGCCTCTTTCTCTTATTTTAAGAACTTTTTAATCCACTCCATTTAAATTTTAGCTAGCTTTTAACAAGACATTGTGTCTTGTGCTGGCTTGTCCTGCGGCCACCACCCACCAGCCATGGGCACCCAGGTTGTGGCCACCCAGCCAGGGCATGGGCACCTCTACACTCCTGACCACCAGAGGAAATGGCCTTGGCAAGGAATTTAAGCAGTATCAATACAAACCCTTTCTAAAACAAGGGAGGAATGTTGCAAAAAAAGTTTAGTAAAAAATACTTCAAACTGGATTTACATAAATTTAACTCACACAGTTTCTGGTACATGGATACTCCAGATTGCGATTAGATGCGCTATCGGAAGTAGTTCAGCTACAGAACTCACATTGGCAATGGTTTACCCCCTGCTTTTAGTACACACGTCATTGCATACAAATGTCCTTAGCCTTAAAAAAATGCCAGTGAGCTGACTGCAACACTATCTGTAAAACTTTTCGTGTTTTCGTATCATTTTTCATGTAATAATAAGCAAGGTAAAGATTCAAAATAAATGTCATGAAATAAACACGTGTGCTTCTATTACTGCTTATTTAATTCCTGTTTGGCATAAAAGTGACTTCTGAAACATATTGTTTATGTAAGGTCTTATTTCAGTGAATACATGTTCAGAAATAGCTTACCGGGTTTTGTTCATCAAGTCTGCCCCACGTGCTTTGTAATAATCTAAATTTTGTTGGAATTGATGAGTCACCGGTCTTGGATTTCTCTAAAAAATAAATAAAAAAAGAACCTTATTGGACTTTTCAAAGAGTTTTAAAGCAGAGACAAGAAGCATGCTCATTAATGATTAGAAATGTAAAGAATGATTTCTTTTCCCAGGATCTTGGTTTCCCAAGGCAGTAATGCCAGTTACATAGAAGTGAAGTCTTAAAATACTTGAAATAGTAGCAATTGTTACCAGTAAGTCCACTCCATGCTCACAGAAACTAGAGATCTTCCACACAGCAACAGGGCTGTTGCCTGTAGTGGTAACATTTCTAACTAAATCCATAATTCCTGGAAAAGTTCAGATACTGATATTTCTTCCTTCAGCTCCGGTACAGAATTTTACCACCTCCAAGCTGAAGTGATATGTTTTTAAAGAAAATGGTAAGAGTAAGGAGAAGCTACAGCCAACATTTGGAACTGAACGCGTCGCCAGCAGTGACTCCGTCAAGCAAAGAATGAAATTGCGGGAGACAACCCGACCGTGCCACTAGATGGCGCGCGGAGCCTTTCTTCTCTCCAAATTTCACCCTACTCAAAACGAAGAAAGAACTGTTCTCCTGTAATAAAATGTATATAATTAATATTGAAGCCAGAAGCCACTTGTTAGCCTCCACCTCTCCCACAATGAAACTACTCCACTGAAGCACACTGCCTCCAGCAGTTCTGAAATCTTTCTTTTTGGACCTAATAATCCACTGAACGTTGATTGAGCGTAGACCACAGTATATGCATAAAGTACCTTGATCAAACGAATGCGTCCTGAAGGACATTATTTGTACAGGAAACTACATAGTTTTAAGTAAAAGAAATTGCATATAGATGAAATCAAAACAACAGGTACACAGCAGCCCCTTTATATATGTATATATAAAAATTAGAAAAGAAATGGCTTAAAGTAAATAATTTCTAGTATAAGACAAAAAAATTGGCAAATTTCTATATAACAATCAGATACATCGTATAAAACAGATCTAAATACTTTCCAAGTATTTGTTTTAAAGGTTTATGCATTCATAGGCTGTTGCCTTATATTCTGATCTGCCTTCTTAAGTCCTGCTAGGAGTAAATAGTTTTAATGAACTATGTAATGACCTTTCTGAAACAATCGTTCACAGGTGAGAGCACATTATATTTCTGACAGAGTCAGTCTTCAGCTTTTTCAGTTTCACATGTTGTATTTTTGTCCTCCATATTTCATTATAGACTGCAGATTCATAGTCCTACCCTCTCAATTTCCATATAATTGCAGATAGCCCTCCTTCCTTGGAAGCCTTATTTTTGGAGGAGGATATAGGAGTTGCATTTTAAAGACCAAAATATTGCATGTGCACAAAAGAATAGAAGAAGTGGTAGACAGCAAAGGCCAGGATGATTTGTGGGGTCAAATATAAGGCTGGGAAATCCCAGACAGTTTCCTGCAGTTGGACTTAATCTTGTATGAAATGTCTCATTTTCTTTCTTTGAAAACACATTAAACATTTTAAGAATATATCCTGTTTGCAATGTTCATTAACAAATGAAACAACTAAAAGCTACTACACAAGCATTAAAAAAAATCCTCATCTGTCCTACCACCTACATTGTAATGGCCACTCTACATTTTTCTTCTCCAGTTATAAAAACAATATTTGCATAACTCTACCCATTCATATGGCTTGTAAGTCAGTCCTCATCAACTGACAGCAATAACAATGAATCAGCTTTAGTTACTATTGCTCTAGTTTGGTAATTCAATGCATTTCTATGATAATCAAATCCAAACTGACGTGATGAGGGTAACTGATGGTTCTGCGACTACTACGCGAGTAATCAGTGGAACTTTTCTCCCGTGAATTAAATAACTTTTTTCTTTACATGTCTTGATGACCATTTCAACAAGGTGGAAGAGTAAGAGACAGTTAAAATAATGGACACTTCTAAGTCATAAGACAGCCCTTTGAAAAATTCACTTTATCAGATGCTAAGCCAGTTCTGCAATTCGTTTCAAATAGCTCAGTATATATTTTAAACTTAGCAAAAACATTGAAATTTCTTTTTCCACCACTCAATCAATAATAAAAAAAAAGATTATTACACATTCCTTCTGAATAAAAAAAAAAAAAGAGGAAAAGATCATGTGGAACAGCATCTTGAAACATATTTATGCAGAAATGACAAGCAATTCAAGACACGAAAGGCTGATCTACTATCTAAGCACTTAAAGCCATTAATAGGAATAATGATCTAACTCGAACGTATGAATGAGGCTCAAGCATTACTTTCACAGGGGCCTATTTAAATTCCTATGAGGTTTAAAGGTATCAAAGGAAGCAGCAGTTTAAAGTACTATTACATACAGTGAAAAAAAAGCCCTCCAAAAAATGCTGTTGAAAAAACAACATTAGAAATGCAAGACAGTAAACACCAAGGGTTACTGCTGCAACTCCTTTTGTAACACTACAGAGATATCCTTTTGGAAAATTTCATTATTTGAAAAAAACCCACACCAATAACCAACTTGACATATACGTTAGCAGACAAGTATCTGTTAAGTTTCAACACAGAAATTTTAAATACTTCTGAAAACTGAAATTCAGACAGCAAAAAATACTGTTTTATGAAGATTATCACATTTATGTCATTGTGATTGTCCTTTCAATTTTATATCCTTTTTATCCATTTCAGTAAGTTAAATATAAAAAGTGGAAAGGAAAACCTACATGATTATAATGTCTCTTCCTTATGAATTTTAAACTAAGTGTCTTCTGTAAGCATCCAATTTGAGCTATCCCTTATATTATATTTCATGTATTAGGACTGAAGACTACAAATTTATTTACAGCAAAACATAGCTCTGTTTAAAATATTCACAGTAACCACATTTCTTCCTACACAGTGCAATTTAGAATGATCTTATTTGTATTTTAATTACTTAAGCAAGTAAATTTTTTTCCTTTTCATTTTCAATTTATGTATTTTGACTAGTACCTCAGATAAAATCTTTTCATAAATGGATAATGTTAAAAGGACAGTGAAATCAACCCTTCAAATTAGGAGTTTGTTGAATGCCCCTAAGAAATTGTGTAAGGGCATTATACAAATTCTTCTAAAGAAAACGGGCAGAAAAGAGAGAAAAGCTGCCTGTGCAAATACTAGAAATCCTGCTTCCCCACACCCATTTTGTAGGAGCAGTCTGCTGGTTTTATAATTCTTCTAATCTTAATTTCTAGCTAGAATGAGCTTAATTTCAGCTGGTAGAAAACACCCAATTTATACTTCTAAAAGGACAATGTATGAAACTGAGATCTAGAAGCATACATAGAAATGGATGTGATTTTGGACTTTGCCTCTTCAAAATGTACTAGCCACAGCCCAAAGGGAAGAGATGCCTTAAAATGCTTCAGATATCTCTAGGTATTCCTGCCTCCGAGCCCTTCCTTTCCTAAAGGATGCCCCCCCAACCCCAATTTGCCTGCTGAAGTCCTCGCCCCCTCCTCCTGCTTCTGTTCCTCGCCACCACCAGACTGACTCACTCCAATTCCCACGACTGGCAGTAGGTTCTCGGGGACTTTCTGTTTGGCTTTATTCTCCCCCGGGGACGTGGGGCCGAGTTAATTTGTACTCACACCTGCTCTTTCCCTAAGCAGGGGGCCGAGGCCATGGTCAGAATCACACCGAACGCAGCAGAGAGTCCCTAAAATTGCATAAACTGCCAAAGAGCGATTCTCACCATATGCTCAAATTCCCTAGTATAACCCTTTTCCTCCCCGGCCTCCAGAGACACACCACATCACGGTACACACACAGTGGATATGATTTAGCAAAGCACGTTTGTGCGTGACAGAAGTCACAGGCAGACTGGGAAAACCAGGTTACTGCTGCAAACTGACGTTTCACCCTTTGAATACACGTTATTTGTAAAAGTTTACATGCAGGTGCAAGCGGAGGAATCTTTACAACACTTTTTTTTTCTTCTTTGTTGAGGTATTTCCTCCCCACACTTTAGTATTATGAAGAGAAAAAAACCCAACCCATCAAATACAACCTCGTGGAAAATCTGAAGGTTCAGAATAAGAGACAACAATAAAAAAAGATTTTCAATATGTCTGATGAAAAATGAGACTTATTTTAGCGAACATGCTATTGCCTCAATGCCAAGGGAAAAGCACTCGTCATTAGAGAAATGAATTGCTCAGCTGTTTATAAGCAAAAAGCTCTGGGGGAATTTCTCAAGGCCCAAACCACAAAGCATTGCAGGGTTACACAAACATATGTTGCAGGTGTTTTAGGGTAGACAGGTGGGAAAACCTCAGCTACTGAAAAATACTCCACTTAATAGATTGTATCTGAAATGAGATAACCTAAATGCAACAGAGAAAAACCAAACAAAACAGCAGCAGTGAATTATACGTACGTGCAGCAATAGTCTTACCAAAATAATCATCTCACTAGTGCCAAACGGGATTTTTTAGAACTAGTTTTTTTTCCAATATATTAAACAAATGCTGGCAAACATAAATCTTTTTTTTTCTAAACTAATAATATTTTAAGCCTAAACCAAAGAACAGACTGAACTAAACTAATATAAAAGAAGAGGATAATGAGGCAGTGTTGTTCTTTTTATTTAAACAGATATTTTTAAGGAGCAAGTTTGCTCCTTTTTAACCTCTTCAGTTGAGGACAGGGAAAGACTGGATTTTTTCATAATTTTGTTTTTTTGTATTAAAAGTCTTTTTCCCCCCTTTCATTTGTTTCTAATGAAAGTGGGAGGAGCATATGACCCTATATTCAGTAATGACTGGAAGGTCAGCAAAGGTTTACCTTTTCCTTCCAGATCACCTATGCTTCGCTTCTTTCTTCAAAAAGATGATACAAACACAGCAAAAATGTGGACTGGGATCAGAGCCGAAGTATAGCAGCTGAGATGTGGGTAAGTTTGTTCAGTTTGGTGGCAGTTCTTCTATTAGGTGCTAATAATTAATATGAAGTGCACACTAATGATTACCTAATACCCTCGTTTCACGGAGAATTTCACCTTTCCTGCTTTTATTCTTTTGACAGGTATCCAAGCATTTGTCTCCACTCTATGACTAGACTTACACAGTACAAACAATTGCTCAACATTACATAAACATACCACAATATTTTGTACCCTAAATAACCAACCCACCCCAAACTCTAGAGCCCCCAAAGCAAACGCCATTCTCCAAACAAAACTTTCCTTTCACCTTCTAATTTTCCTCCTCCCTAGTTAACTACCTTCTTCTGTAGAACAAGCAACCTGCTGGAGCACAAAAAGTATTCCATCCACCAACGAACCGCTGAGTAAAATCCTTATTAAAAAATAAAAAAAAAGAATTGCGAGACATTAGAGGACATAATGTGCTATTGCCAATTCTGAAGTGGTTCAAGGCCAATAGCAAAATATTATCCAAAACATAGGTTGATAGTCTATATCTATCAAGCCTATGTATGTATGAAAGCAGCACAACATGAAGAGTATCCTGCACAGAACTAATAAAGAACTTCCTTTAATCACAGGAGTCAGGAGATCCGTGCACTAATACTGGTGTTGGCAAAGGAACAACATAATCCTCAAAGTGGGAATAATGCTTCCTGTTTACATTTTTCAGAAAGATGTTGTGGGTCTCAATCGCGGAGCTCATTATTTACAATGCAATAACAGCATGAAGAATTATCATATTTAATTGTTTCTAGAGAAAATTAGGGAGTACTTCTTTTTTAACAAAACAACAAAAATTCCCAGAAAGAACTGAAAAGGAAAGAAAATTCAATTAATTGGGTCAAAGCAGGAAGAAACCCCTGAACTCCGATCAAGCTGAAATAAACTATCTCCAGTTTTGTTATGTGACAACCCACCATTCCCCTGGCAACTAGAAATTTCAGATACCAGGAAGATATTTTAAATACTGTGCGTTTGGTCTGTTTTTAACTTTATACACACATGCCTTCTCTCACATGGGCATTCTATGACAAGAGATGAAGAACTGAAAAAAATGACAAGTGAGATTTAAAAATGCTTCAGTGACTTGACTGAAAGAAATTTCTAGTTTTGGCTATATTGGCTGGTATATTTTGGCTTCTTCTCTTAACCAATTGGAAAGCCTTTTATTTTATTTTTTGATTTATAGTTTTACAGCTTATTGAATTTTAACAAGTAGATCAAATCCTACCAAATCAGCTTTTATCGATATTCCAGATAAAAAGACTCCGACCTGCCAACGGTCAAGTTCATAACCTGTGTAAAATCCCCATCTTGCATCAACGGAATAGCTTAAGTACCTTTTAAATCTGCCTCTTAATTTAGTTGCTTATTTTTCAGCTGAACCCTTGGTTTTAAGAAGTAAATTAACTAAATAGCAAGGTATAAATCTGACAGTGTTCAGTCCTACCCTGTGACAGATTTATGCTCTGGCATCTTGCAGCCCAGCACGGTTAGGAACAGGAGTTTTACAACATTGTGGAGGAAAGATCCAGGCTTTTGAAGGGAACACACAGCAAGCCTCGCTTTAAACCCTGGAATGCTCCAAATTATGAGATTTAAAATATGACATCTTTATGTACAGAAAAGCTACCACATTATGGTTTTATTGGCACTCGTTTTGGACAACCTGCATAACTCACTGATGGCTTTGTGAGTAATGCAGTTATCCGAAGCTTACACTGATAAAACCCTTAGAACCAGACTTACAGCATTATATCTTCTCCAGATACATGCTTGTACACAACTCACAGAATCACAGAATATTCATGGTTGGAAGGGACCTTTGAGATCAGGGAAAAACATGAACATTTTAAGGTGCTATTTGGTTATTTCTGCTGCGTGGAAAGGAAACAGATTAATTTATATTCTGCGTGTAATGTGCTATGTAAAACAGTCAAAAAAGGTCCCTAGGGGAGTGAAAAAGGCTCTGTAAAAGGCGCCACACACACACACCAGGACAAGGAATACAATGTCCAAGTCTTTTCCTCTCAAACACAGAGAGAAGCTAAGATCCTGGTGCTGCAGGACAAGCAACTCCTTTCATTTTGAGATTCCGGTAATGAGGATACTGTAGAGCCATTTTGAACACTACCGCTCCTCAAAAAGATAAAGAACAAAGAGCTTTGTATACAACAACTAATACATTAATATTTCCTATAAAATATGTCAATACACCACCAGTCTATCTACATTTACATGAGAAGAAACTGAACTTAAACTCCATCATAATAGATTGGATATGCTTCAGTAGCTAATCTTTCATACATTATTGAAAAGTTATGAATCTATTTTTATATAACTCACAGTTTGTGTTTTGCAAATTTTAGTCAAATAAATAAATTATGATATGGAGAACTTTTGATTAGATAGAATCAAAGTGCTTTAAGTGTTTTAAGTGCTTCCTTTTGATAAACTACCTTGCAAACTAGAAGTGATTAATTGAATTGTCAGGTTGCATGCGAGAACCATAATCACCTCATTCTAACACTGTTAAATACATTTTATTAGTGTAATTTTATAAATAACATCATTACTCTTTAGGAGAGGGTCAGCAGCTTTAGACGACTTTTTAAACAGAAGTAAACCAATCATCTGAAAGGAACAGCCCCAAGAAATTCACAAGCAGTAAGTTTTATTGGTAGGTAAAGTAATTAAGAGCTTAAAGTGCTTCAGCTTCTTGCTTTAGCATCAAGTACAATCAGAATTGCTTTTCCTTTGCTACTAAGGATATTAACTTGCTCAAAGAGAAAGCACAGTTTAAAGTTTGGGTTTCTAATAATAACTTTCTCTTCCATCTTGCCTCTCTACAGTACTTGCCCTTAACATGAGAGAGCCTATGAATTCCCAGTGAATACTACCAGGAACACTGATCAGCACAGGAGAATAATTCCATCCCTATTTCTAGATTTTCCCCCATCGCCCCTCTGGCCTGGTGTTGCTGCATCTCATGCCTTCTCTTCCTTATTAATAGGGAAAACACCTCGGTAAAAAGGCAGAATTATGAAATCTACAGAGAAGACTCAAAAATGCAAACACTTTCCTGTTTTCCTTGTGTTTGCAATTCTTAGTCCAGTTGCCTGATCGTCCAGTAGTTGCCCTATAGTGAATAACGCATATGTTACTTGCTTTTCTATACAACACTATTATATATTTATTTTAATATTAGTTGAAAGTAGAAACAATAGTTTTAGCTGTTTCCTCTGAAAGACTGCACCTCTCCACCTGCCCAGAAATCACCAGCTATGCCACCAACCCCTGGCCACCATTCAGGCTGGCAGCTCTCCTGCTGGGCCACACAAGACCAGCAATGACAGCAACCAAGTCAGCGTGTCCTCCTCGCCAGGCTCTGCTCTCAGTGCCGGGAGAGGGGACTGCAGCACCATCACACCCAGCCCTACACACAACTGGGACGAGTCCTTTGTCTCTGCGCCATCTTACCTGTGGCATAGCTTTGGATTAACTAGGAGAGCTGTCACCTCTTACAAAAGCTTTGCTCTCTTCTGTATTATTTCCCACCATTTTCCTATTCATTTAAATGTAATGGCTGCTGAACTTGAATTGATACAATACCTGCAAGTTCGAGTTATGACTACTGAGTTACATACGATGATTGAAAAGATTTGAAAGATTTCTCATTCAAAAAGTCTTGACTAGATGACTAATCAACCACTTTCCAAGATTTTTTTTTCTGAAAATATTACTTGTGACACACAGGATACTTCGAAGAAGATGTCTATTTTATGGTGGGATGACTAAATGGGTAACGTATCAGGGCAAATTGCAATGGCTTTGGGAGAGATGAGAAAGTCATTGTACTATAAGTACTGACCATATAGCTTTTTTATATTTCAAAATGCATAGGTGCACTGGGAATCAAGTTTTTGAAACAAATGTACAAAAACGAAGAAGATTTTTAATTCATGATAGGCTTACTATTTTTACATGGTACTATGGCAACATGGTTATTCCAAGCAATTTATCATTAAACTCATAACTGCCTGTCATACCTTATTCTATTAATGAAACACAATAACTGAATATTTAAAACAATAATTCTTAAAATGAAGCATGGCCTATCTCCTCAAAAAGCAAAAGTTTCTGATTTTAAAAACATGAACATAAACAAAGAATAAGTTAATATCATAGCTTTTACATGTAAAATGTATGCAATTCTTAGTTGTATAGGTCCACATTGAAAAGCTTAGCTACAGAAAGCAGTTACAGAAACACCATCGATTTATTCAAAATGAGGTGTTTAGATTACATCTAACCATATTGTATTTGTAAATGGGGGAGTTAGGCCATCAAAATGCTTGGGTTCACTACAAGGAATTCAATGTGATTATAAAACCAGAGGTTAATTTGAAGATCCTGATACATTTTTGTTCATAAAAATCTATCTACATTGCATTAAACATCCAAGATCTTAATCTCTCGGAAATTAGGGCAAAGAGAAGTTCTCTGCGAATCACTGAAAGTAAGTGTATTTCTTTTTTGTTTCACCTAATTCCTTTCCTCACAGATTAAGAGACATGTGCTTAGCTTTTCTGGAAAACCTCCTTTATCAGTCACATCCCCTGTCGAGGTAACTCTCGTCTTAAGTGTAGGTGACCTTACTCGTACCACCCGCTCATACTACATTGGGAAATCCATTACCCCAGATTTCTGATACTTATTTCTCATGCACCCCAAATCCTTAAAGTATAATTGCGAAATCTCCTGAAAAATGAGACACATTCTTCAGGATCGAAGATAACAAGCAAAGAGCAAACGGCTGCTCAGGGCCCCCCTCCCCCTTGTTGGTAACCCCTCTAACAACATGGACTCCGCACCCCACTCAATGTGTGCAGGTACAAATTAATGAGCTGCTAATGCCCAAACGCTGCCAGATCCCAACTTCTGATTGGCTGCAATCTGGTCATTAAAGAGAGGTAATTAATGCCAGATTGCACACACAATGCTAACAAACAAACAAAAAAACCAACCCCAAACCTGCTTTTCTCCTGCCACAAACAGCAAAACAAACAATACTGACATAACGGCAGCTTTCAAAGGACAGTTGCAGCTCTGCAGCAGCACCTCAGTTAATGAGTGTATAGAAAAGAATTTATCTGAAGAAGAAGAAAGTGAAACTCAACAGCCTTTCAGGCACATGAAACTAGCTTGGAGAAAACTCTGAGAAGGTGGCAGCTACTTAAGAAGAAAATTCAGCTGAAAAGAAACGTACAAAGAGTTCGGTTCAAAATTTCAGTAATGTGTTTTCCCCTTGTCACTTATTGCTCAGATTGTGAAAAGTGTTAAAAGCTGGAATGCAGATTTTTCCGACTAATAGTTGTATGAGTGATCATGACCATATATTATTGCTAAAGTTTTCTGGCAGTACTTGTAATTTCAGTCAAGATGAACTAATACGACTTCTTTGAAATGTCATGTATGCTTCATCATGGATTTAGTTAGAATTTAACTTTATTATATGGCCACTTTCAATGGCAGCAAATAGCTTAAAATACAGTGGTGAGAAAATATCAGCAGCAGTAACTAGAACATCATTAGCATAACTAACAAATTAATTCCCATCAATGAAGCACAGTTGCTTTCTTTCTTCTTTTTTTGAATTGATGGCTGATGATAAAAGCTGTCTCCACTGAACTAAGCTTCTAACTAGCTTGCTCAGCGAACAGGGTAACTCATCACGTTACCAGAAAGCAAACTTATTTAAAAAAAATATTAAGAATAAATATAGTAAGACTTCAGACAAAGGATGGTTGTCAGGTTCTTAGTATGCAATGTAAAACTGTAATATTCTATGTAGTGCTTTAGTTTTCTAATAAGTCATTGTGATAAGGTTAACGCTTCAACACAGAACAACATACAAATAAGAACACCCAAAGATGAAAATTACTTTGCTTATGTTGCTGTATTAGAATTTTATTTGCTAAAGGGTGAAAACAGATTTGCAAAATTCACAGTTAACTTAAAACAATAGTTTTAAACCTTTATTCCTAGCCCTGGCTGCCTTCAGGAAGGAAAGAACATCTGGTTATTTAAGGAACACAATATGTTCACATTTTCTATGACTTTTGTTTCTAATTGGGTTTTTTAATTTTTTTTTTATTTGAACAACTCTAGTTAGAACTATGTTTTTTAATCACTTTATATTTTTCCACTGCCCTATCTCCGTATCTCTACTTCTTAATTTCACAGCCTTTGCTTTGAAAATTAACGTGCTCAATGTTTTTGATAAGGAAAAAAATGAAGAAAATTAGCCACTCCTGGGATATTAAATACACAGAGACACACCTTCAGTAAATGCTTTAGGATATACACAAAAAACCTTCCTTTATTTTCTCATTTCACATATACAGACTTCTAATAGCCCATTCTTCCATAAGAAGCTATACTTCTATATTCAGAAGGACTTGAAGTGCATAGAAGTTGCTTTCATATAAATAATTGAGGTAATTATCTGGTCAAAGATCAGAAATGTGAAACAAATACTCTGCTAAGCAGGTTAACTTTATCACCCTATCCAAAGAAAACACCACCAATTTGAGCTTTTCCTTGTACATTTTCCTAAGAACTGGAGCTAGCCAAATGCAGAAATGGCTGAAATTCAATGATTCTGCACTGATCCATACTCATGCCTGTAAAATTAGTATCTCTCAGGCCCCCCTTCAGAGACAGGTGCATTAACTTGTTTTCAGCTATTACAGAGATGTGTATTTCTATTCTGTGGCACTGGAATATATCAGGGATGTGGTCTCTAAAACATCCTCTCATCCCAGCTGCTAACTGGGGTTCACAAAGTCAAAAGGAGAGCTGTTGCATGCATTAGATTAATGGCAAGCCCTAAATACTTTTCATATTATTGTTATTACTGGATAATGCTAAGGCTTCTGCTAAGGTTTGATTTCGCAGAAGGTCAGGGAATTGTATTTGTGTATCTGTAAGAAAAAAAGTCACCTATCTTTTAAGTATAGCTTTCTTTTTGACATTTAGGTTGCTCTCCTGGTGATGACTGCAATGAAAAGAAGCAAGTAAAACACAACAGGTTCATCAAGCCAAGGTTTAGTTCTCCTGATAGTCTACAAGAAAATTAAGTAAGGAGGAGATATCTGTTATGTCAGACCAAGGAAACAGAAGGAATAATGGATGTTATTTGACACACAAACCCAAATTATCTTCAGAATTGGAAGTTAAGGATGAGAAGGGCATATCAGGTCCATCTTAACTCCTTCACCATTTTTGACAGGATTGTTCTTTCAGAACCTTTCAGTTTTATGTACATACCACCAACCTTTCTTTTTCAAATACCCCACAGCTTCCCCTCAGTGAGACTATCTGGCATTTACCTAGTTGCAAAAATAATCCCAAAGACAATACATATTAACAAACCTGCGACCGGCAGATTCCTGTTTGTCCCTGTCCATGACTTCTAAACTGCACTTGTCCAGCTGAGATTTAAAGCTCCACGAGGCAGAGTAAGCCTCTCTCAGGTATTTGGAACAACACCAAACATTCTTGCTGTGTTCAACAAATAATGAAATAAGCCACTGGACCATGCAACAGTCTCCCGTAGTCTCCTGACTTCACACACTGAAACCCAAGAAAAATCTTGGAAGAAATGTCACACAGAACAACTCAGACCTGGCTCAGGAGATCTAAATTGCACTGAATCGAACGTAATTTCACATTAGAAACTAGAAGCTGGTGATAAAGAAAGGCACAGGAAAACATCAAAGGAGAAAGAAAAATCATTAACCACTGAATTTGCTAATCATCAATTACAAGTTATGCTACTGACTAAAATCTCCTTGTCTTTTCTTGCAATCTCCTTTTATCTGCTCAGGGAATAAAGGCAAATTGAATTATCTTCATGCAGACAGCAAAAAAAAAAGTTATCCTAATTCTCCCACATATTAGTATATAATCTATGTACTGACTTTAGACTCCTACATCAACCATGATGTCGAGTCTTCCCTTTCATTCTATATAATGAAAAGTTTTGATGGTCTTGGAAAATTTTAATGTGTAGGTCTAATAGAATAACAAGATTTCAATTTCAGAAGTACATTGGATCGAACCAACATATGCTTAAAAACACATAAAGGAAACTTAAAAATCAGACCTAGGGGAAGATAAGAAACAGGTACTCGAGTCACAGCATTGAAAATACATTTCCTTCTCAGACCTGGAACTATTATTTTCTTTTGGAGTCATCCTTTAGAACAGTTTAACTTCCTTACTGTAAGATGTCCAGATCTGTTTATGCAGTCTCAACTCAAAAGACCCAACATAAAACGAGAGGTGGCTGGAAGTCCATTAGGGCTCTTCATTCTCTGGAAACCCCAGCTTCCTAACCTTCAGAGTACTTCCCAAGCAGTTAAGTACAGCTCAGAAATAAGGAACAATTTTACCTAATCATATTTAAAGTGACAAAACAATTAGCAATCTTTGCATGAAAGAGCTTTAAGCATTCATTCACCTGAGTGAAGAGAGACCTAACTGAAAGACAGTAGGAACTACATCCAGTATTTTTCTGAAAGGTGTTCAAGGCACACCTTAGAATGTTAATTAATAGGACACTGGGCCTTAATGAGCTTGACAACTTCATTCTGTTGGAGACAAGAGCCTACTGAATGATGAAGTTTCTTTCATGGGAAGTTGACAGTTTATTTTTGCCCCCTTCAGCTGGTAGGACATCTTGCATACTGCCTAGGGTGTTTTGGAAGAAAGCTGAATAATGAGTAATTATTCTACCTTTTAATATGTACCTTCAATAAATGACAGATTACATATTGGATTTAGTTTGATATCGTAGCAAAATTTCTCCCACTGTATCTTCCCTCTAAAAATACTTCTATCTTGTTTTGCTAAAAGAGTACTTACATAAATGCCGGGCAGTCTGATTTCACAGACTGCTGCTGAAATCTTAAGAAAGATTCCTGAGATCTAACGTTAAAAACTTTCTTACACACTGAAAAGACGATATACTTTACTTGTCGTCATGAAAGAAATCTTTGTGCCCGAGAGGAATGAAGAAAGCAGCTGTAAGGATGCAGATTTCTGCAAAAAACTGATACAGAAACAAAGGGAAATTTTTTTTCTTAATCCATAGAAGTGTAAACATTGGTACTGAATGAAATTGTGCAGAAGGCAGTCAGAGTGCAGAAGTGATGAATTTTTCACTTTCAAAGGTGACATGCATCAAGAAGATGAGGGAAATCAGACTTTACACTGGCAGCCTACTAATGGGACATGCACAAAGACAGTTCAAAACCAGCAGCACAAATTCTGCTATCTGCCAAAGATCTGAGTACAGCAAAGATTATTGTGTACTGCTTCATCTCAAGCACTTCATCCACTATACTGTGGATGTCTGCTGTATATTACTACCACACACATACACATGCTATTCTAAAAAAGCAAGAGGTTCACTTTTTCTTTTTAGTATAGATAATTATATAAATTGTGTGCCAGTAATATGTAACATAAAATTTATGAATTTATAGATTTTATTCATGTGAGTCTTTTCAGGCTGTAACAGAAGACTCTCATTTTTAAATGAAAACCACCACATAACTATTATATATTGGGCAAGGGTGGTTCTTTAAGGATTAACAGTGATTAATCTGCAGAAATCCTATGAAAAAGGCCTTACAGATAAAATTGCATGACAATTTCTATACAGCTTACTAGGTTAATATATAAAATAAGTATAGTTTATTATGAAAGATATCTGTGCAGTATACCAAGCAAAGGTATTCTAAAGAGTATAAACATCTGCAGTCACTAGAGCTCCTGAATAACTTCAGGAAAGTCGTAGGATAGTATCCTTTAACCAGTCAAGGAAATTGTTTCTACTCTTTGTTACCAGCTCTTTCCTTCAGCCTTTTTGTCAGGTAAGAAGAAACTTGAAACTACAGTTTAGTCCCCAAAATGTCGGTTGTCATTAACTTCATAGTACTTGGAGTATTTTATTACAGAGATTTATTTCCTGTATTTACAAAGCGAGCATCTCACCTTTGGATCTCGGAGAAAAAGCGCTCTTAGGATAAGGGAGTGAACATCTCCAATAGGTGGATAATGCATCAGAAGTCCCAAACAGGTCTGATAATTACTTGAAATCACTACAATGAAAATGAAATAAAAAAAAGAGAGAGAGAGGAAAAAAAGTTAAATATTGCTATCTTATTTTGATATTCCAAAACAGTACCTTTTACAATAGATACATTACAGTTCACATTCAGCTGTCTTTTCCCACATTAAGACTCTTAGAACTCAAGCACTGCTCAGAGCAAAGAAGATATTGCATAAACAATACATAAGCCTACACACATATATATACCTATATGTAAAATGATGCCAACAACTCCCATAAATCAGAACCTATTCATTAAATGTTCAGGAAAAAGGCAAGATTTTCATAAATACTTAAAAAAATAATATACCATTAACTTTATTAGAATTTTTTACTTAGGCAATTTTCAGCATGCTTTGCTTAAGTTTAAAATTTTGTTATAATTGTGATTGATTTTATCTGAATCTATGTAAGTATATTCTGTGGTTCTTTGCTTGTTGTCATCTTCTGTTTAGGTTTAGTTTTGTTTTTTTTTTTCCAAATCAATCTAATTATGAGTGCAATTATTAAAGACATCTTTTCAGGCAGGTCTATGTAAACTACTTCATTTCTTTTGCTCCATCTAAATCCAGGCAATCCATCTGCCACAGCTGTCAGAGTAATGCCTGTTAATGATGCTTGCACTCTACAACATAAAGACAGCCTCCAACAATAGTAATTGTAAATAAATTTTTAACAAATTTTACTACTCTGAGAACTTTAGCTGTAGTAACAAATACTTTTAATTAATCAGGCCTCTACACCAGGAAGGATCATTGCAAATACAAAATTATTTTGAACCAATAAAAGACAAAATAAAGGGCTGTTTTGTGGACAGAAAGATTTAAATGTTTTACTTTTTTCTTTCATGTGAATAAGCCTCATATCCTCCTGTACCTTTCCTCCCTCAACAAGAGGATTATGGGGAAAAGATGCAGGACTGGGCAAAATGAATAATTATAATCTGTGTAGGGAACCACTTTATCATCTTCATTTCCGTTGCTGATCCGACAGCTTGTAATTTCATACATCTGCTTTCATTTGTAAAGCACTCACTTATCCTACTCATTCTTTATCTGTTCTGCCTGCTCTTTTTCCTACCCTTTGTTTTTCTTGTTCGTATTCAGGTACCTGTTTTTTCTTCTTGAAGTCACAAAGCTGGCGTAATGAACACAATACAATGGTCTCTGTCAGAGTTCTTTCAGAGGGCTATAATACCAGCACCACACAGTACATACCCAATCAAACTCTCATAGGTAAATCAAATTTAAGATACGGTACTGCAGTTATGATCGTGCCTTTTTACCAAAGCAAATAAACACACTGAAAATTGATAGCAAATTCTAAATACTTTTATAAATGATAGGCAGTAAGACCAATGCATTTCTCTTTTGAACAGATCAGTATGTGTTCTATTCTGCAATGTAAAATGGATAAAAATGATCCTTTCGTTATTTTTCCTGGAAGAGTTCTTAGCTCTCGCCCAGATAAAAGTAAATATTAAAAAAGCTAATTTATTTTAATGGTGCAGGCTTGACCAACCCCTGACCAAAAAATTTTATTTTCAACACGACATCTACTCTAATTATTATTTTTTTGAAATGTATAATAGTGAAGCAACTGAATAATGGAAAAAAAATACCCAAACTGTTGGGCAATGATCTGTGTTCTCTCTCCCTAAAAGCTGAACTTTAAAACAAAACTTACCATCCAAAGAGAGTTAAAAAAACTCCAACACTTTAATGAGGAAGGCCTGCTAAAATTTATATTTATCTTTAGGATTTTCCCCACATACTCAGCTATCCCCTTTTCATGCAGAAATCTTTACAGAAGAGAACATTGTTGCCAGTGGTCTATCTGCTGGGGAACCTTGGGTTAAAGGGATTACTTTGCTGAACCACCTCTTGGTACCCTTTGCTTCAGAGGGATCTGTATGCTGTCCATGGGCCAGCAATGTGCGCTGGCAGCCCAGGTGGCCAACCGCATCCTGGGCTGCATCAAAAGAAGCGTGGCCAGCAGGTCAGGGGAGGTGATTCTGCACCTCTACTCTGCGCTGGTGAGACCCCACCTGGAGTACTGTGCCCGGCTCTGGTGCCTCCAGTGTAAGAAGGACAAGCTGTTGAAGCAGGTCCATAGGAGACCATGAAGATGATCAGAGGGCTGGAGCACCTCTGCTAGGAAGACAGGCTGAGAGGGTTGGGGTTGTTCAGCCTGGAGAAGAGAAGACTGCAGGCAGATCATCTTGTGGCCTTTCAATATATTAAGGGTGCCTACAGGAATGACAGACAGAGACATTTTACTGGGGCCTGTAGTGACAGGACAAGGCTCAATAGTTTTAAACTGAAAGAGAGGAGATTTAGATTTGACATAAGGAAGAAATTCTTCAATATGAGGATGGTGAGACCCTGGAACAGATTGCCCATAGAAGTTGTGGATGCTCCATCCCTGGAACTAAGTGTTAAAGGTTGGGTTGGATGGGGCTTTGAGTAACCTGATCTAGCGAAACATGTCCCTGCCCGTGACAGGGGATTGGAATAGATGATCCTTGAAGGTCTCTTCCAATCCAAACCATTCTATGGTTCTTGTCCTTCAGAACAAAATGTATAATATTATCCAACAGAAAGGCAGTTTTCTTAAAAATGATAGAGAAAATAGCAGTAAAACAGTTACAAATGCCCCTTCTCTGAATATGCATATTGGAGTTAGAAAGATTTCTAAGAATCAACTGTAGCATAAACTTTCCGGAAGAAGATTCTGTGCAACACAAATTTATCCAGTCTCAGCAGTACCTGGATAGCGCTGAAGTTCAATGGTGAAATACCTTACACTGTGACCAGCTGCCTTGTGATAAGCTCGGTGTTTCTGTACCTGTGTTTTTCCTTCACTAACTGGCTTGGCAAGAGTCACATCTTGCCAAGTTGCAAGGATGCAACTTTTATTGTGAACAAGTTCTCACCTCTCCAAAGAGGATGCAATTGGTGTTTCTAGGGAAAGGAGTTGAGAAACTCCTCTACAAACAGAAAGTAATCTTACTGCCTTTTGATTAATACTTGCTATATGGTGCCCACAGGAACATCAAATTGCTTTTCCCTTTCTGCTTTAGAAAGGGAAAAGTTTAGACCAACTTTTCTCTGTTGCTGGACGCAAGCAATAATAATAGTGGTGGAAAACATATAAACTAACTGCATGTGTCCTCAACCTAATTTTCTGCCACATGCCATTTTCAAAGAGTTTAATGTTCGATGCCACCAATCTCATATCCAGACAATTTCCTAATCCAGGAAGGGTTGTACTGCTTTCCCCTGCTGCTTTACACATGGCTATGTTGTCTTTAGTAGGCCCTAAATTGAGTTAAACATAGATGATATGGACATCTTCCACTATTAAAAAAACAACCCGAATCAGGTCTTCTAAAAAGAGGCTGTGACTCCTTTATTTCCCTCGAAATATTCAGAGTGCTTTCAGATAAGAACAGATATATCCTAACAATGGCCATAGCTAGTCTTTAAGTGGGAAGATGACAAAAATACACTTATTTTAACACTGATCAGCTCAAAATCAGCTTCTGGTGCAATGAGTTAGCTTACTATGCAAAATATAGACAGGTTTTCCAGGTTTGTTCATTTTTGTCCTTCTTGAAGGGAAGGAAAATATATAAAACACATATATTTTTGCATGGCATCCGCCCCTCCATTCTGATTTCATCAACAACTGCATATACATCCATATTGGTGAAGAAGTAACATATTTGTGCTTCTAAATGGACAGATTTTTTTTAAAAAAGTTCATTTTGCATGATTTTTTCCAAAGAAATTAAGAAATTAATTTATTAAAACTCATTAATATTTTGGTACACAACTCTACACTTGGCTTATGAGGATTATTACTCCATGGATAAAGTGCTGCTTGGATGCAGCTGTAAAACTGAACAGAGCAGTTTACAGAATGACTTTGTACATGATTATGTATCTGTAATCTCTAAAACGTATACACAATAATCTAATAATCTAAATGCTCCCTTCTCCTTCAATAATAAACCATCTGACTAACAGGGGATTTCAAAACTAAAATTAAAATAAAATGAAAAATATAGCAGAAATAATACTTTCTTAAAATCGTGTCCTTGAGAACATCATAATAAAGCAAAGGAAAAAATCCATCAATTCCCAAACCAGCAACTTCTCCCCCGTCCCCAAATGTCTTGGTATAAAGGAATCTGCATAATTTTTAAACTTTCAAATGCTTTCAATATTGTATTATTATCATTGCTTATGTTTGACATTTTTATAACATAACATCTTAGAAGCTCTTATTACTATTTCTATTGCTTCAAAGTTTTTAAACTGAAAATTTCCAGACGGTTTGTTTATAGATGATTAACATCATCAAGTGTTTGAGTTGCCATTTCCTTTCACCGAATAAAGAGAAGGTTTTAGAAACTTATTTTATTTGAAAATGTTTTTAAAAATTCTACAACAGAACTCTGAACTCCATTCAAAGCTCAAATATTATCAGCAATAAAAAAAAATGAGGAAAAATTGAAACCTTTCCTATTACAAATATATTAGAAAAGCTTTCCTTTATCCAATCTAGAATGGTGGAAATCACTATAGTTTAAGCTTGACTTTGAAAATATATTCAACTTCACAGTATTTATGACTAGGTATTTTGACTCACCATTCTATTACGCCTAGAGTAATAACAGGTAACTAGGTCCAACTATAGAACAAAACTTACTTACTCCAGAAACAGTATGAAGTATTGGCTGCCCTGATGACTTTGCATCTCATTTGGGAAAATGTACTCCACTTTAAAGCTATTTATTACTTTATTTACTAAGCCTGGGGATTTCAGAGAAAAGAGGGAGACCGATTTCATACAGATGCCTAGAAGACATTTTTAGCTGACATGAGCACCACAAAGCAAAAGAAAAAAAACAAGAACAACCTTCCCTCCCCAAGAAGAAAGAGGGTACTTACACAGTTCTAAAGTGTGTTTTTTTTTAAAAAAAAGGGAAACAATGACACAAAATTAAAGACTGATGTTAAGAAACATTTTTACATGCATCTGCACTACATATCTACACCAAAAAATTTAAGATTATTTCAGTTTACTGCACATAAACAAGCCAGATTTAGATTGCAGAACATAATGACCTGGAATCAGATCATCCTGAAATGGCAGCATTAATTTTGAAACCTTTAAACTGAATTAAATGTCCACTTCTTTGAGAGGACTGTAAGGTAGCTCTATATGCTGCATGTTTATTAAAAAGTAATTAAAAAAACACATGAAGGCAGGCAGTGGAACGATAGTACGTGTAAAGTACATGCACGTTATATTTTCAAGATTAGGCCCTAAAATAGGAACCACAGATGTTGAAAACTTCATGTGTCCTAGAATACAAAATTGTGTCAAATATGTGACCTTGTTATAACCTAAAGCTTACAGATTGTATATAATTAACTCTGAACAGCATGCTTCGGAATTCATATATTTAATGACAGACATGCATCTTGATGCAAAACGCATACTTTGTTGCGGCAAAGTTGTATATAGGGTTTTTTGCAAAATCATCGGACAGAAATAAATGCTTCAATCATTACAAATCTTCCGCCTCCCATTCACAATTATCTAAGCCAACAACATTTTTGTCTTTTCTTGTTGTCCCCACCTTAATGTCATTATTTGTTGGTCATCACTAACCCACAAGAATTCACCTTTGCACGTATTTCAGGCGTACCAATATAAAATAAAACGATCATTTGTTAAAGATGCCACTCTTGCATAAAATAAACATATTTTGTAATTCTTACTCATCTCTGCATTTAAATCTCCTTCAAGATATATCTTCGAAAATTATGAGTCATTGTCTTGTGCATTTTCACATTTCTCACAGCAGAACAGCATAAAAATATTCCCAGTGTCAAAGGGAGGCTTCACTCAATTCATGAGCTTGGTCAGAAGGTGGAGCTCTGTACATACCTGTGTCACTGAACGCCACATAAAATCTGCAACTCCACATAAAAACACACAACTACTCAGAAAACAAACCTGCATTTAACTCCAAGATACAATTTGTTTCATCAATACAGCAGACCGCGTCTGATAATAAATGGCTCCTCTCCTAGCATTTGGAACCATTTTCAGTATGTTAAAAAAGTCACAATGAAATGTAGGATTTCTTAAGTTCTCTTTCTCTGAAAAATAGGTTTGCACTCTTTTTTTAAAAGATTATAAGGTAGTTGATACTTACAGGCATCTCTAATGTACAACAACATGGCTACAAAAATGTAGTCAACTAAATTCAGGGTGATACTGTCAGCAAACAGAGCATCCCAGACAACCAGAAGGTCCTGAAGTGGGAATTCACGTCCAAACAGGAGCCTTACCCATCGCCTGAAAAAAAGACAAAAGACTGATTTGTATTTCTCTGTTTTGCCAAGTATGGGAAAGTCAGGATACACATCCCAGGATCAACTAGAATAAAAAACATTTTACCAGAAAATTTTGCAAAGTGCAAAGATCCGTGATAACAATTTAACTAATTGCATTTGTGGAAATGTTACTCCATCTACATTAAAGAAGACATACATTATAGGCTGTAGAAGCTTAACTGACTAATATTATTACAAGGGTGAACCTCAGAGGACAAAACGTATCAATCCTGTATACCATACTTTTGAGCATTTAATGTGATAGTGATCTAAGATGAAAGGGAGAAAACGTTACACAAGAATAGTCTGGAACAGCAAAAAGCAGGAGAGTGAAGCCAGTGGTTTATGAGAAGCCCCGAAAAGCACAGTGAAGTGAAAGCCAGTTCAGAGGCAGACGCCAACCAGCAGTTAAAATGGACTGGGTGACTCTTATGTTAAGAGGCTTCCTCCCTGTTATTGATGACAGTGTTTGCAGTTTCATGTAAAATATGCTATGGATGCTATTTTAATTAAACCTAATTTAAACCTTTACCAGATTTAGTGATAATCTGCATGAAGACTATACAGTTAATTCCTGCTCGTATCTCTTTTCATACCTAGCAAAATGTGAAAATCTGTCTTATTAAATGCAATATTTGCTTGAGGCTGGAAGCTTGAGATGCAGTAGAAGAAAATTGTGTCTCAAGATTTCTTCCCAGTTCTGGCTCTTACACTGACTTATTCACTGACCTCAGGAAAGGCACTTCCCTCTCATTCCCGAACAGACCCACTGGCTTTGTACCTTTTTAGGTAGAATTATCTGAAGTTATATTTGAAAGAGCTAAAAAATAGTTAGTAACATTAATCCTGAAATAGTTATTACAAAATGGACTTAAAAATAATGAATTACATTTTTAGCTAGGATATGCAAATTACTACGCATGTGGAATCTGTTTATGCAGTGGCAAGAAAAGATTGATTGCAAATTTCTGCTAAGCAAATTAAGTCATTCTTTAAAACTCACAAAAATTTCTAAAAAGGCAACTAGAAATTTCATCAAGATTAGTTTCACTTGTAAGAATTCATGTTTAACCACTTTTGTCCCAGAACTCATTGTTGGTTTAAGGCATCTGGTTTTTTTTTTCCTGATTCCAGTAATAAAAGTTCTTTTCCACACAAATGAATCCACCACATCAGTTGAGCATAAGCTTTTACGATTTTCTTTCTCTTATAAAAGAAATTCAAAGGAACTGTTTTGTGAGTCCAGGATTTGTTCACTTAAACTTTTATTCCCCCTGCCACTGGAACCATATGTATAATTTGCAAAAACATCCATGTTACAGACTTAAGAGAATTTTCTCGCCTGCAAGACATGTTTTCTTTTAAAAGTGAAAATACACAATTTCAAAAGACAGCATCATCTCATCCTTATATCAAACATTTACATTCTAAGGTCTTCTAACTTTTTATGGAAGTGTAGTAATTATAAAAGTCACAATATTGGCTATGCCAAAACACAAACTCTGTGCATTTCCCTCTTTGATCAAATCCCTTTCCTATGAGGAATTATTTTCAGGCCTCAGAAAGAGAAGTCAGAAGAACTGTTAGCACAAAAGCAAAGCTTAGCTAGTGCATTTAAAACCACGTCTGTTCTATCTAAGGGATTTTACCATATAGTGGCACATTACCCTGCAGTGCTTAGCCTACAGGAGACTATTATCCTATGGTGACACAAACATTACCCAAACTCTGCGTGAAGCCTATTACTTGCATTAACAACCCCTCCCACCTGTAAAACCACAACTTTCAAGTTACACAAACTGTTAGGCAAGAAATTTCAGCTAAGCTGGAAGCATTTGAGCTGACTTTGCTTGCTACTACCCAAATCTCATTCAGAATCCTTGCTAAAAGTCTAATACACTTCAAGGGAAAAAATACACCATGGTGTAATGGGATTTGTTATTAGTCTTTTATTAGAAATCTCTTTTGCTTCTTTACTACTTCATTATGCAGTGTTAATCGTTTGTAGATGCAGGTTTATTCTGCTCAAGCAGAAGTCATTCCTTTTTTTTCTCCTGCTTTTATATTTTCTCCTGGGAAAATTAAATCTCAGTCCCCAGAGGTATCACATTTCACAGATGTAGACTGCTGAAGAACAACTGGACTTCCTTTTGCAACCACATTATTACCGTTAATTATTTGAACCTCCCTGTCTTAAAGAGAGCAAGCAATTCATACTGTTGTAAATGCATATATACTAACTGCTCTCTTATTTTCTTCAGCAGCGTTTAGCTCACAGCATCTATAAACCATGGACCCTATTGCCTATGAACCATGCTGCCATATGGCAGGACTTCACTCAGCTTTTATATTCATAAAAAGGGATCTTAATTCCTTAAAGTAAGTGTCCATACTGAAAAGCTGTCTTTCAAACTAACATGTTTTTATTGCTTTTACAAATATTTGCAGAGAATTTAAGACACACTTAATAATTGCATTGGACATGATAAACCTTTCTTTTCCTTTTTTGTTTTGAGATGGCTGTCTGTGGTTTAATTATTGTTCTGTCCTGTTAATCTTGCCTTACATCTGTTACACCTGCAGACTGCGAGGCTCACAATAGTATACCTTTTATCACATGCAGTAATACAATAATTCATATTTTACCAGGCACACTTCGCAATTAAAATCTACAAAAAACTCCAACCAGATTCTTTAAATCCCCAATACACCAAGGTACTGCTACCTACATTATAGAATATGTAACCGTATCTTCCACTTACGATTCCTATATAATTAATCCAATATTCTCAAGACATCAGTAATTACTAGCAATAGATAATGATTCATTAATGACCTTACAATATAGGGAAAACAGGAGAAAACTGTGCTCTAGTAAAGCCATTAAATAAGTCAATGATCCAGCCTTACCAGTTTTAACTAAAACCACAACCATTTTGACTAAGATTTAACGGACAATTCTCCAAGCATCAATAAAATTAACTTGCGTCATGCATTACATATATTTAGCTGCTTATCTTCTCTGTCTTCTTGGAAGGCAGAGAATTCTTTTTAAAAAAAACTAAGTAAGTCTAAGAAATGGTTACAGACAAGGCAATACAAAGAGTTTAGGAGTGTTTATGAGAACAAAACAACACAGTTAAGTCATAAAGAATAAGAAAAACCTGAAGTCCAGGAAAGGCAAAGCATGACTCTGAAGCTACTTCTAAATAACTAAATCTAGCACCTACCACTTCACAACAAGTTGCCTAAAAATTCTACTGTAAGAGCCTGTTTTAAGCCATTTATACTTTTGCTAAACTCAGTCTTCAGTACAATTTCCACTCCAAGCGTCTGCTCAAGGCTTGATTCATTGACACAATTCATTAGAACAACATTAAAAAAAATTCTGCTTGTGCTTAACTTATTTTTTCCTGAAGCATTTAATTAAGAAGGTCTAGAATCAAAACAAGAAGATCTCTGGTATTTCCTTTTTGCTGTGTATATTAAAAAAAAAAAAAAAGCCAAATTTGATAACTTCTTGGTTGACCTAAACCCAGCAGTGTGCAGATTTCCACAGAATACATTCTCTTTCCTCCTAACTCTTGCCACCGACCCAAGAGTGCATCGGCTACCCTGTCCTTCCCCCCAGCTGCACCCTCCTTCCAGCAAGGGAAACGGGAAAGGTATCATCCACTGGCAATGGCTTGTGTCGCTTAATGGATGTGACGGCGGAGCGTGCTGTTCATCCAGCTTCTGATGCTTCCAAGACTCACTACTGGAAGTCTTGCAATGAAAGGGAGAGTGAGCAGGATTTTGCAGGATGTCATTTCATCTTCAGTGCAAGTTTCGCTGCTTTTTTTAAAATAAAAAAATTATTTAAATGGACTGTAAGTACTGAAAAGAACACCATCTTATCAAAACTAAGCACTCGGAAGCTGAGAAATGCCAAAATTAACATCAGTTGTTTACTGACTGAGAAAATGATATGTAAGTTCTATCTCTTTAAACTCTGTCATGAATTACGTTCAAGCAAACATTTGTAGCCAGTGCAATTTACTATGTAAAGTCATGGTCAATAATTTAGGAGAAAGGGTAGACAGACTTGAGCTGTGATCTGCTTGTTCAAAAATAAGATATGGAAAAAGGATGAGCAGCAAAATTTGTAGAGTACTTTCAAAAGAACTTAAAGCTATACAGAAGATAAAGAATTAAATAGTTCAATGCCGGGCAGTTAAGTTCTGGGTAGGCTTGGTGCCTGTACTACCATTTCAGATGTCTACGTTTCCAACCTATGGGCATGGGGTGGGCTGCAGTCAGAATGCAGCTGCACATCTTCCTTCTGCAGGGCTAACACAGGCTCACCAACACTTGCATGGATGAAAAGAGCAAAGACAGCTGCAAATATACAGCAAAAACGCTCAAAAGAAGACATTTGATACCAGAAACTCCCCTGAATTTGGTAGATGCCAGAGGCAATCAGAGGCAAAACAGCCAAGTTCAATCAGAGGATGTATAAAGTAGTTTACTTGCTTTTAATGAAATGAAGAAGACCAATCAAGACAAGCTTTAGCAACATTTCAGCTTAGACTTGTTACACAGTCCATTTATCCAGTGTTCTGTCTCCTTTCTTAATAAATCTTGTTTTTATTAAGACTCCTGTGGCTTTATACAGTTCAGGGATTTTGTACAGAATGTCCTAAGGAGATTAATAAAACCTTCAAATGATACAAGACAGTGAAGGAAACATGCCCGAAGTATAATCACAACTTGTTCTTTCAGCTACTCATCAACAAGGGTCTTGTGGAAGGGCAGTACTGCTCATGGTGCATGAAGAACTCTTAATGATCACAGATGAGAATAAAGGCAAAAAAGCTAAGTGTAACAATTAACAAAATGACATTTCTAAAATAAACAAAACCTTATTAAAATCCAGTATTTTGTCAGAACAGAAAGAAGCATGTGAAATCTCAATAAAGCCAAAAAACTGCTATAAGTAGTTATGTGGGAAGCTCACCAGACTTTCAGGGATTTACAGAAACTTCTGATGTGTTCGATCTAAACGCTAAGAATTTTACACACAGCATACCCTCATACACACACCACCCATAAAGGATGTACAGTGAGATATTGTTACAGCATATGTTGCATTTTTTGCCTTAAGTTGTGAAGGGAATAAAAACAGACATCTTGCTAGAAGATCTGTCTACTTCAACCATAAAATCAAATGTTAATTCTGGATTTATTAGATAAAATTATGTGGCCTTTGTCATTTGAGAAGGCAGACAAGATGATCAGATTTTCCTTAGGCTGTAAAACATTTAAATATCATAGATTTCTACCACATCGTCTCCAGCAGTGTGCTGATTGTACAAAAGTGCGTGTGATAAGGAGGGAAAAAGTGTCTGCCAGCATCCAACAAATAATTCAGCTTCTCCTTAGACTAAGAGACAACCAGAAGTACAAAAAAAAGGTTCTGCTGTCTTAAGCCACACCAATTGTAATATACTCACTTGCATGAATGTGCTCAATGAAAAAGGTGCCATTGCATCTTCATAGCAGTAATGTTTAATATTTTTAGGAATGTACTACAATAGAACTATTGAACCTGTTAGCCTGCTTTGGCTAGGTTTTGGCAACAGTGCTGCCCTTGGCTTCAAATTTTCCATGTCTGCTACTGCTGCTCCCCACCTACAGCCAAATTCTTGGGTGGTACCAGTTACTGGGTGCCTTGGGCATGTGCACCAGAAGTGGTGGTGTCCCTGTCAGAGAGAAGACCATCTTCCTTCACGTTCTTGCTAAGGTCTTGGTGGCTGATGTAGTTCTGGACTGTTGTACTGTTCTTTGTGCAACTTTATGGGAATCCACTTAATGCTGACAAGAATGACCTATTTTGCTCCTTCATGAAGCCATTGCAAGTGCACACTTCTCCTGCCACTTCACCCTACTGTTGTATACACCCCAATGACAAGGAACTTTAAACCAACTTTTACAGAGAGGATCACTGGTAACCATACTCACTAAAACCTATACCCAATTTTAAAATTCTGCTCCACATTTCTACTCTGTAACAAGGGTCCCTGGTTACATGGGGCATGGAAAAGGTTGACATACTGAATGCCTTCTTCGCCTCAGTCTTTACCAGCAAGACTGGCTTCCAGGAATCCCAGGTCCCAGAGATTGGGTAAAAGGCTGGAGCAGGAAGATGTACCCTTGGTGGAAGAGGATGAGGTCAGGGAATACTTCAGCAAGCTGGACACAGTTAAATCCATACACTCTGATGAAACACACCCATGAGTGCTGAGGGAGCTGGCAGATGTCATTGGGAGGCTGCTCTCATTAATCAGTGATTGATCATGGCGACTGCGATAATGTCTAAAGATTGGAGGGAAGAAAATGTAACTCCTATCTTCAAGATGGTTAAGAAGGAAGACCCAGGGAATTACAGGCCAGTCAGCCTCACCTTGATCCCTGGGAAGATGACAGAGCAGCTAATCATGGAAACCATTGCCAAGCACATGAAAGATAAGAAAAACATCAACATGGCTTCACCAGGGGGAAGACAAATGACACACAAATTCATACCAGCAAAAAGCCACATAAAATATTTGCCAGAAGATCACCACAAGCAGTTCTCCCCTCCCTCCCTGCAAGCCACAATAACCCCATAAACAAAAATAAACCCTCCGCAACGACAAGTAGACTATTGGAGAAACTTGCCTAAAGATGTGGTGGCTTCCCATACTGGAATCTTTAAATTCTGATCAGATGTTATTACAAAATTCTGGCTAGATATCATGTAAGATTGGATCTGATTCAATCCCATAAAGGCAGGAATTCAACTAATTAAACTCATAAACCTGTATAATCTTTGGTTACTGCTCTGAGTCTGTAATTTATTTGATTGATCTTCTTAATGCAAAACTCCTAACATGACTGGTGGAAACAAGGTCTTAACCTGTAAGCAATTGGTTCACCTTTTCTTTACCTGATGGATGAACTTCTGACTATTTTCTCTGAGAGAATTCCAGTTTCTCTGCATAGTCAAATAATTTTTACTGAATTTTTTAAAGGACAGAAGTTTCAGACATTTGTCAAGATTTTTGAAAAGGCGTTTCATGTTGACAACAAATATTGCAGATCAAAGTTGAGGCACCCATTTATTAAACGTTAGCCAGAATACAGAGGTAACAACATGAAGGGTCCAGCTCATTTAGAAATTCTTGGGGCTAAACTGTGCTTTTATTCAATGGAAAAAGACTGAAGAATATTGCCATGTTCCTGTAACACAACTACATTTAAACAGCTCAGACAACACCCAGATTAAAAAAGCAAAGTTCAGTGTGATAAAATTATGGTGATAAACAAAAAGGACCAGAAGCGGCTCCTACATTCTACTAGAAAAAGCCTTTTGAAGTCAATGATAATCACCCCTGAAGTACAAGGAGTATGAGACTTCATCTCTGATACATATCTAAAACCCTAATTTAATGACCAATATCTGCACTTGTAAGAGAAAAATGTCAGACCTTGAAGGTGTGTCTACTGAATACTTACTGCTCTTTCCATCTACGCGATTCAAACCCACAGTCCTAAATACTGATGATGCATGTGCATTTTGTTTTGAAAAGCACTGCTGAGTAGCAAAAACATTTCCTTTTTTTTAACAAAAATAATTACAGGTGAATGATTTTAAACACTGTTTGCTGCAATAAACCTATTGAAACAAAAGAGGCACTTCTAAATTAGTGAAGTTCCTACTGATATCAGCTATTAGCAATTAGGAATTCCACCCCCCAACTTTTCCATCTTTAAACAGCAATGATTAAATTTGGTTTTAAAGTGGAGAAATTATATTAGAAAAACAACTCTCAGTGTTGTAATTAAAGCACAGTTCTTAAGATGATAAAATAAATTTGCTAATAGCTTTATCCATTGATTCAAGATGCATGCAGTATGTTTAAAGGATACATCCATCCTTTTGTACAATCTTTTTGTAAAAGAGGAATCAATAACATCTTACTGTCTCATATTGTTAAATCTTCTATAGAGTTATTATATTTCTTGGACAAGACTTAATCAAAAACATATGTATTTTAAAATAAAAGGAAGAGAGAGAATTTGTTAATAGCTCTAAAATAAACAAATAAGCACTGAGAAAATATTACAAAGTTTCTATTTTCATATTCTCTCTTGGAGAGCTCCCTACCACAAATATTAAATAAAATGCCTTCTCTGTCCATAAAAAAATCAAAATCTACAATTGAACCTTCTTACTATTACTCTGTATTGAAATGTTAAATCAAACTACCTTTTGCAAGTATGCTAGACAAAACATACTAAAAATTTCAGGAGATTTAACTTTTTAAAAAAAAATTCAGAAGTAATCTGTCTACATTCAGCAATGGAACTGCTACTGGAAAATACACTGTATACAAATCAACAAGGCAACACGCCTGTGGTGACTGTACCACTATTTTACCAATCCAGGTTAGTCTTTTTGTCATTTCTCATTCCATTACTCCACCACAGGTGCTTTATGATGTTTCAGAGAATTCAGTTGATAAGAATGATAGTTTTAGGTTTTCATAGTAAAATTACAGGTGGCAACATATCCAAGAATATGCATTAGAAAATAAAATGGTAACTGTAAGCTAATTAAATTATATATCAGATTGACTCTTTTATCTCATAAAGCTGCATAAATATACGTGAAACATATCTGAAGTAAAAGGACATGGCCTTTACAAAGTGATCATCTTTCAGTTGGGCTTAAAGCATAAGAAATTAAAATTGTGATACTTTGATATGAAGAAAACAAAAAAACTTACTAAGCTATTTGGCAGCTGTGCTCACCATAAAACAGGCACCAGTAATGATGATTTTATTAACATCAACAAAATCTCACTATACGTACCATTTTGAGGAATCCTTATTTTAGTATTGGGAAAATTCCTGCTAATTATGCTGAATATGAACACAGGTAAAACTAGACCACCACAGATAAATAAATTTGTTGCCAATGAACTGGTAAGAAAAATATGTAGAGATAACAGGACACCAAAACAGATGCAAAAGCCCACTAGCCAGATACTTTAAAGTATTATTTTCTATGCATCCAGGATTTTGTTTGGGTATCTTTCATGGATGACTGGAGTATCCAACTTTACAGCAACTCTATTGAGGAAGGAACTCTACTGGAAATTCCCTGTTTGAAGCTGCTACCCACAGGGGTCAGACCACCTCCACAGCAGCCTTCAGTGGGGAGAGAATCCTGACCTTCTGTACTTCTTTTCATCACAGTGTAACAGGATGCCTGCCCCTTGAGAGTCAAAATCAAACAGCAATAAACCTAAAATGGAGAGAATTCCTACCTATCACCCAAACTGGGGGCTTACTTCTGCAAACCTCTTTATAATTAAGCATATAACATTTCAAAATCTCCTTGTGGCTCTCAACTCCAGAGAATAAATTTATTTATTTTTTAAAATGAGGAGGGAAGATTTATATCATCACTGAATTCAATATTACATCTATTGTACGCTCTAAAACTAAATTAAGAAGCTGTTCAGAGGCCATACATGCAGCAGTCCATTTCAATCTATTAGTCTGGCTAAATGCCTTCATACATCCAGTGAAGGGAGTCATCATCATCAATCTGCCAGTTTTAGTGACCAGTCAACTACATGTTGATGCATGTACTGAGGAAACACCAGCGTTTCCTCCCTGCTGTCATACCCCTAAACGCAAGAACCAAGTGAGCCTGTTCCAATAGGTAGCACACAAAATGATGATTTAGCTCCTTACTGTAAGTAACTGTTAGAATGACCACTTTATTTATAGCCATAGTTCAAAGGCAGAATATAAGTTTGGAGCCCAATTCCATTATCAAGCAGGGTAAGGCAAATAAGAGTTAATTTCTTTTGCCTGGTAAGTTAATTGCATCATCATTATCCAGAGTCATACTTTCATTTAAACTGCTAAACAAGAAAATGCACACTTTGAAGTTGTTTTATCCTTTTTGTATATACTTTAAAAAAGCTGGTTTACATATTACCTGCAAGAACAGGTTACCTGTGAAACAAAGTACCAATGACTGGTGGAGTTTTGTGCCGTGTAGCGGCAGCCTTTGGGGAATACCGCATCTTTTCGGGGATGTGCAAGGGCTTAGTGGTCTCATTTAGCTACCTATGTGCCCCTGCAGAAGCCCTGCTAGCAATAAAACACTCTGGTGGCAAACAGCTAATTCATTAATTAACCACAGTATTTGCTGGAAAGGAAAGCACTAAACAACGCTGCACAGAAAGTGCAATTGTGGTTGTTTCAGGTCCCTGTCTGCAGTATGTGCGGCGGAGGTAAGCAATGCCTATGCTGTTTCTAATTATTCCAATTATCATGGCACACTATGAAAACTTGATTAATAACACTGAAGATATTGTTGTGGCAATTAGCCATATGGTTGTGGGACTTTATTCTGTCACGATTTAGCCATTAGCATCTACTTATGTTTGTCAGAACAGAGCATCCGTGACAAGTTGGAGTTCCGCTCACCTTGCCGAGTCCCTGGTGAGCAACACCAGAGAAATGTTTATTCCTGAGAGCCCCGCGCCTGAGTAAATTTTTCATGTGGCATCCGGTCTGACTGGGGACAAATGTCAAGTAGCTTACGCGACGACCCATCACGCCGGGCTCCCTCTGCAAAAGGGACCTCGTGAGCGGCTTGTCAAGGCAGGCTTCTTCCAGGGGAGGATTTGACCACTAAAATTAGTGTCAAATGTTTTGTATTCAGTGTTTTCAACGGTTAACCGTTCAGAGAGCACGCACCTACCCTTATTTAGACATGATGAAATACTCTATTATGATTTTATACACCTATGAGTTACATTTTACCGTATGCATGAAATGTATATCTCCAAGCAGAGGGACCACGGGGCAGCGCTCCTGTCAGGTTGGTCAGCTGAACTGACAGCTACACAAGCTGGCAATTTTTATGAGCCAGCTTTTACAAACACAAAGTATATGTTAAAAAACAATGCTTATTTGAATTGTTCTTTCTTTTCATTTTGTGGTTAGACAAACTGCCCGTCTCTAAAAGTTCACCTCTAAGACAGAAGTAAAAGCTTGAAAAAATTCATTAATAACAGAAGGCTGCCGTTTTTTCCTCCTGAAAGCATAGCGGTAGTCCTGCCACTTCTCTAACATTTCTTGCAAATCAGCTAATGCAAATCTGTTTATACCAGCACGTCACTCAAAATCAAAATGTTTGCAATCAAAGACAACTCCACACTTGACTAGTTGTCCACAGTTAGGAATCAACAAGTTAGTCCCTATTAAAAGGAGTAAGAAGCACTAAAGATTTAGCATCTTGCTGCACAGGGATGCCACGGACACAACTGATGAAAGTGTGCTTACCTATTTTGGACATGAGAGGAGAAAGCAATAACCCAAGTTTGTGGAAATAACAGTAAAATGACAATATGTAAGAAGCTTTTAAGAAGCACAGAACTTTAAGAAAACCCACAGTATTGTAGAAATTCACCGTCTACTATTAAAAAGAACAGTAAGAATTGCTATTTTTCATCTATTTTTCCAATACATCTACTTCTACCCTAATGGTAGCTTTCCTTTTATGGTCACTATCTTCCATCTGTATGGATCTTTCATGCACTGTAAGGAGACAGATACATTGTTTAAAAACACAGAAGTACTCGTAAAGAAATAAAAAAAGACAGAGGGCTCTGAGCAGGTGTAGTATTTTTAACTAAATTTAACTCATTATTTAATGACAAGAATTTCAGTTGACAAGACATCGAGGCATAAAACTTGCTGACAAATGCTCATGTAAGAAACCAAGAATGATGTGCACACCTCACACAGCTCACTACTAATAGGGCTCGATCAGCAAAATAAAGTTATTGGCAAAAGGGAGGTACTGGATCTGCATCTCATCAGACATATCAACTTTTGATGGAAAACTAGTTCTAAGGCTGAAAAAAAATCAGTAAAATCATTTTTCCATTTATGCCCTTTTGATTGAGATGATTAAGTTTGTTTTTAAATAACAGTGTTTGTGGGAAATTATATACTGACTGTCCTAGAAATCCCATCTGTGCACATAGACATTCATATGTGGAGGGAGATCGGGTGTAAAGGAGGTAAATAATTCAAAGAGGGAAACAAGAAGTAAACACTATGAAGGAAAGAAGGAAGAGATGAAGCCTAGACAAGAGAGGGAACAGAAGATTTAGCTGGAAGTATCATTGAGGAATTGTTATGTAGGAGCTGAGGAGGAGAACACGGACGACCTAAGGGGTAATTTGTGTGCAAAGTAGGCTCAGCCCTAAGCCTGTACCATGGATTCAGCTTTCTCCTTATCCGTAGCAGGTACTGGTAGAAGGTGAAAGCAGCTGCATATGGCCTTGCTCAAAGCTGAACTGACTGTTCTCTCCAAAGGGGACTCTGCCCCTGCCCACCACATTGCTTCTGAGATCAAGAGAAGACCCTGCAGCTGGAGATGTAACCCTGCAGAGGGAGCAGAACCGTCATTTTCTTGGGGTGTGTTCTGCTCTTTGCCATGCTGGAAATCTGCTCTCTACTTTGCAGGCCATCACAAGGACACGATTATGACTAGAATGAAATGAATAATGAAGTGAATAAAATACCGCAGACTCTACGGTCTGACGGTTAAGATGATGCATCTATTTTCTCCTTGTTATCCATCCACAAATTTTGAACATAATATAGCTGAATATATGCTATATTTTCAGCTAGTACTGATACTCAATATTTAGAGCAAACTAGCATGATCAAAGAGGAGTTAAAAACTGTGCTATCCACATTTAAGGTTAAATCAAAACTGTGCCTGAAATATGGACAGATCAGATGAGACCATAATCACTCCACCTTGGCCAAAGCAGTTTGGCCAAAGCTAAATCTCCATGCTAGGAAGAATCTCGGTCCCAGGAGGAGATTTTGGCGTGTGCAGCAAGGCACTGTGGGATAGGAAATGTGAGAGTTTGGGTTGCCCAGAGAGTTGACACACATTCATTGTCACAAATCTTAGGGACTGGCCACACGGGCACCAAAAGTACAACTCTTACAGCAAGCCATGCTTTACAACAACTCTTGTGTCCTGGCTCCAGCCAATGTTGTGGAGAGACAATGGGAGCTGTTTCTTCTCCATTTCTATCTTATTTATACGGGAGTAAGTATTCTCAGGAACTTTCTACTATGCATATGTGGGTTTCTCATTATCCTTGCCACTGCAAACTTGGCTGGAACTTCTAGACCCTATTTTTGTCTGCTAATACACTGTTTTAGATTTACTTATTGTTATAGAGTAACCAAAACCAGTCACAATGAAAAATATTTTAGGTTTTACAGTGCTTTCTACCTCAAACAGGTGCTCCATTTCAGAAATCAAAAAAAGTACTTTTTATTATTTGTTTCTTAACAGCCAGAATCAGTCCTCCAGCAGAGAATTCAAGTTCCAATGGTCTCTATGCTTCTCAGAAATTTCAGGATAGAAAAGGGAAACTAAAAATCCCTCTCTGCCTCTCTGGCAGAAAATTTGTTGCATACTTACACATCTGAAATATCAGATATCTCAAAATGACACTAATTTGAATTCTATTGTCCTCTTTACACTTTGATCTGTTTTCTTAAAACTGTATTTTAACTGACTTCTAAAGAGAAATATCTTTTTCTGAACCTACCACTTTCCAGTGCTAACGTGAGAGGTGCACAAGGGACATTTCAGGATTGTTTTTAGGCAGGTTGAAAATGGACCTGACATCCTAATCCTCTGGCATTTCCTACAACTGGCAAATGGAGATGGGGAAAGTGTCAGTCTGATGGGGTAGAGGTAAACGCCTGTTTCATGGGAGGCATTTCCATGAATGTGGGTAGGCTCTTCTGCAGGCTGCTCCCTACCTTTTAGAGAAAGAGAGATATGGGGAGGGATGTGATCAGATACAGGATAAATGTTCCCTAAGGAGAAGTATGAAAAGGAAGGGCTGGAGGCTAGCCGTGTCTAAAAGCTAATTTATCTGACCATACTCTTCCATGCTCCAGAATAATGATGCCACAATGTACCTGAAGGGTAAGAAGCCAGAAACGTGCCTGGTGCTGCATTTGGTCTGATGGAGCCAAACGCATTTGTCTGTTAAACAGACTGATCATCCCAGGCAGCAGAGCATGTAGCACTGGAAACCTCCTGCCAGATGGACTGAAATAGTCCCTTCAGTCTGTGGGAACAGAGAAGCACTCTAAAACAGATCGCACTGATTTGTCATAACCTCTGTAACTCCTCTAAGCACATCTTCTTGACTGAATTCTTCCTAATGGTTGGTTGGGATGTAGGTGGTATTTCATTTGGAGGAAATCATGCTACTGAGTATTTAGTTGGTTGCAACAGGTAGAACGCATCCTCTGAGGAGGTGGCATCTTATCTCTGTCAGTTGAACCATGCTGTGAACATGGCGAAACAATGATTATTATAAACTCTTTTACTACTGCCTTGGATGGTATTCCACAACCTCAGATACGTGATCCCATGTCTGCTTTTAAAAGGTCACTGTTCAGAACACCAATCATTTACGGATTTTACTTTCATATGGAACTTACATGGTCTCCAAAGGATCTGTTCACAGAGAATTTAGCAAGCTTTTGGTGTCCAAAACGGGCTGGCTCAGGAACACTTCTGATTGGGTCAGAGAATTTGATGTGGGCCATCCTTGCAGCATTATCTAATTTCTTTCTTTCTTTTCTGTTAAAAGCTCCAAGTCTGAGGTTTATACCCAAAGGTTCAAAGACCTTTATAGCCTAAGACCACACTTACACTTGTAGCACAAAAATGACTGGAGCAATCACATTCAAATTTCCTATTCAATTGTCTCCTGAAAATTATCTTCAGAAAATGCTCATAATATCAGACTTCACCTTGGCTTTGTGAGAATTTGTGGACTCTTGGGAGTTCATTTTGATTCTGTCCAATCAACCACTAGTAACAAATATGACTTTTTTAATCCAGCATCATCTTTAGGAAAGCACTTGGTGAGGACAGTAAGAACTATAGTATGAAGAATAAAAGAATTGAAAGCACATCCAATCTTTTGAAAGCAAATGTAACCCATAGGATGAGGCACCAATTTAGGAATTGGGAGGCACAGCCACAGGCAAATTATTGTCTCATATCATTTTCCTCTTTTTATGGAAGATAAGCATAATAAGTTTCATCAAGTACTATGTATTAGAATCTTTATCGGAGAAACCCTTAAATTAAAAAGCAGTATTTAATATTATGATAAAACAATGGTGAGTAATCTTTTAATGAATACCATAATATATAAAATTATGGTTTTTTCACACATCAAACCCTCAGACTTAGAGAGGATATTCTTTTCTTGGCACTGCCTAAGGTGAGTGAGAGTAGTATTTATCAATTAACCTATCAGTAGCAGAAAACAATAAAAGGTCACATTTTGATTCTGAATGTGTCCTTCAGAAATACAAATTTTACATACACACATCAAGAAAGGAAGAAGCTGCATATCTGAGGCAAGGACATAATGCACAGAGTAAGACACAATTCTTCTACTGGCAAAGAGGCCCTTTGATGGATGATTGGTCAATCGTAGAGATGTTATTTTGAAGACATTAACAACTTTGGAAAGAATAAATTAAAAATAAAAAACACACCTAAAAGACACCATTTTTACAGCACACTGTACTTTCTCTCAACCCTATATTTCAAAATCTGTAGATTACTTCTCTCCTATCCCTATTCAAAAAACACCTTACCACTTGACTGTTCTACTGACAAACCTCTACCCTGCAGGTATCAGACACTTTTCGGATTCACTGGCTGGTAACTTACTAATTAAACTCAGAGCAATAACCTTAACTCAAACTTAGGTTTTTCAGTTTGGTTGGTCTACTTCAGAGTTGAAGAAAAGCTTGTGTGTGTGAAAGCCTGCATACTTTTCAACCATAATAGTTGCCTTAATGAAAGGTTTTATTACTACTTACACACCTTGTCCTGCTACATTATTAGCCAACCATGTTACTATGAACTGTTTAATTACTGGTATGAGTAAATGAAGCATATACCTTCAGGTACACATTTCTTATATTTGGTCAGCAATACTAGCCACGAGATGAAGATACCTGTAGTTTAGAAGCACTTTTTCCCCGGTGCCTCAGAAAACTTCCTAAAGTACTGATGGTGAATCTTTTTAATGTCTAACAATAAATTTATCTTAACAATATCTTTTTATTGCCTCAGTCAGACAAGGGCTCTACAGAAGCTGAACCTACACTGAATCTACTGACTTCCCATCATTGCCGTAAAACTAGATATCCTACCCAAAGAGACAAATGAAACCTTTAAAGTGATCTGATAAACTTTTTCTAAACCAGTTGGAATTTACAGAAGGCAAAACAGTTCACGTAATTTTTGAGTTTTTTGAGGTTATGCCCCTTGTATAACCTTTTGACTACAAATCCCTTTCAATTTAAAGTTGATAGTATTAAAACTCAAAGGCATTGAACCAATTGCTGTCAGTTGTGCCATTGCACAGGCATATGCAAAATTATTAATTATGAGAAATGCAGATTTACCAAGATCGTAAGTAAACTCTTAATGGCAAGGATATAGGTGACTTGGGTGCTAATAAACTTATGCACCCCAGATGATTAAAAACTGGAGTGAAAGGAGGATGACAACAATATGTTCCATTACTATTAGCAATTTTGTACTTACTGATGATGATGCAACTGAGACTGGTGTAGCTGCAAGTATGACATATGTTTCCAGGAACTGAGGCCAGAGGAGGTGTTTTAACCAAGGAGGTACCAGGTAAATAAAGCTCAATCTGCACTATAAAATGGGCAGATTACAGAATCAATGGGCTAGCAGTGGCTTTAGCTGACGTAGCCACTAACTTTGTGGAGCCTAATGACTTTTCTATTGTATAGTTATACCATTGAGTTTCATTACCGTGCCAAACTGCTACAGTATAATTCTTTCAAGGCAAAGAAGAATGAGGTTTCAAAGTGGAAATTTGAAGTTACACAGCTAAAACTCAGGGAATGCATACACCTAATTCCTGTCACATTGTGAAATCCTAGTTGTGCATGTACATCTCCTATAGCCCTGATTTTTATCAAAATATGCATAATTGTAACACTAGTTTCTATTAAAATATGCATCATAAAACACAGCAGATGCATGCAGACAATTAACATATTGTATTAACTTCTGTGTTTTTTATTCTTTATTGAATCTTCTGTATTGCATTAACTTTCTTTTGCATTTTCTTTGTTTTCCTTTCACTACCATAAAAATAATTTGGCTTTACTAATGTTATTCTAAATGGTTTCAATTGGATCACTTCACTTATCATTGGGGTGAAAAAATGAGGAGGGGTCAGCACGTACCTTAGCTGCTGAAGTCAATTTTCTGCTAGACTGAGTCAAGAGAGCAACACTGCATCTGTTTGTATTGTTCTGTATTGGTAAATGAAACTTTCCTTTTTTTTTCTTCTTTTTTTTTTTTCCCCCCTCAACAAAAGCTTGGTATTTGCAAAAGCTGTAAGACTGTGGAGACCATAATCTAAAATCATGAGAGCCACAATTTTTATGACTACAATCTTCTTTTCCTGGTGTTCAGGCAGTGGTTTTTGGGTGGATTGCGCTGCATGCGTTCTGATGAGACATTTACAATCTCCTTTATGCAAATTACCCCAGCAGCTGTTTAAGAGCTGTGGTTGTCAGACCAGGCAAGGAGAATGTGATTTGGTATGTCACAAATGGGGCAGGGCTTTATTAGGCTCTGCTAGAAAGTTTTAGCAGATGCCTTAGCACAAATTCAGTGTGATCCTGTAACCCCATTATAACTTTATTGCTTATGGAAAGGAAAACACAAAAAGCTCTCAAATACTGTGGGGATTCTCGAAAATAAGCACTTCACACAATGCCTATTTCTGAATTAAGTGTAAATAATAAATGTGAGCTTATCATTTAGAGTGGAAAACCTACAGTTTTCCCCAAAGAAATCATATGCAGCTGAAGGAATTTTCCTGGGGAAAAACCCAGCAATAACACCTAGCACTTAGAGAAAATTTTACCAGTAACCAATGAAGACTGGTTTTCATCTTCAAGAATGACTCATCATTAAGCAAATGATACCTTTATAGGTATAAACATTAAGATCCTTTGATAAGAATGCCCATTATAAATGCTACATCTGGATTAACACTGGACATCTCATGGTCAGGAGGTAAATTAAAAGATCCACAGAGGATTATTTCAGGACTGAAAGAGAGCCCCACCTCATTTAGTTCACTTCCCTGTGACTGTGAGTTAATGAATTACAGGTTTGCTTTCTATTAAGACTAATCTTGTACTGATGTTTCTTGTTCTTATTCTTGTCATCACACAGCTCCAGGAGCTCACTCCTATTAACAGGTAGCTATAATTACGGCCCCCTTGCAACCTTCTGATATTGACTATATAAATTTGAGGCCATTTTGCATCATTTTGCTTTTGACAACATAGTCCAATTTAAAATCACTCATTTTCCTATCCATTATTTATTCTTTGGCTATGTAAGTTAAACTCTCTTAAGTTCCTCTTAAAAAATGCTGCTGATGATGATCAGAAGATTGGGGAAGCTACGTGCCAGCAATTATACTGTAGCAGGTTGGATTAATCTTTCTTGAACGCAGTTAACCAGATCTGTATATGGCATTTCAGACGAGGTCTTATTACTACCTGTACAATGGCATCAACACTTTCCTACCTCTTCTAGAAACACAGGTAGCCTGACAGCATTTGTCTTTTACCCAGCCCATCAATTTGGTGGCTCCTAGATGTTGTGATTCATTATTATCCTGTTATTGAACTTTTTGGGAAAGGAAAAAACACAGCCCCATTTTATTCTGCTCTATCAACCTGTATTTTGCCAGTTTTGCCTCATCCAGCTGGGTGGACAGACGTCACTAATATTGCCACCTAGTGACAATTTATAACATAAACCTGCATTTAGAGGGAAAACTATTTGTGAGGTTTTAAGCCCCCGTTAAAATTTCTCAGAATACTGCAGACTTAGTTTTTTAAATGCCAATAAGCTGTGAATTCTAAGTGCTCAGGAGAATAATGTGCCCAGTCCTTATTTGTGTCTATTCAAGGACTAAGAGTTGGCAGACTTTGAATTTTAAACAAATACCAAAATGAAATATTTCTAGCATATAAATATATATATCATCATTTATTTGAGTCTATAAATAAGACCACAGTTGTCTGCTATTTATCTAATGCTAGTTTTAGCTTTCCTTTAAAGTTTGGGTTAAGAACAATTTGGGTTAAGAACAAAAGACTCTAAGGGAGATGACTTGGAGTGAAGGACCAGTGAAAGCAGTTGCTTGTAACAGAAGTTGAATTTTGACCTCTATTACATTATTTGCTATGGCAAATATTATAACACAGATAGCAGATATAATGAAAAAAATCTTTCCAGTTGCCATTTGCAAATGTTACAATTGTAAACTATATACTGAGAGAATTAGGCAAAGGATAAAATGTTGTAACAGAACTATTTTAAGGGAAACCTCAGTACAGTTAAGTATATTATCTGTAACACATCTGTGTTGCTTAGGAGGACATACTACAGTTTTTCAAGATTGAAAGTCCATGCTCTGAAAATACTATCTCTAAAAGACAACCAAAAAGTTAAGGAAAAAAGGACTTGAATCCAGTTTCTGTGTGTGCCAACATACAGTGCAGTCCTCCTAAAACCTGGTTGCCAAGCAAACAAATTAGACCATAGACTGATGGTTGGCTTTAGGACATTGACCACTCAGAAGAATCACTAGCATAAACACAAGAATTGGAATAATTTTTTCAGAACGTGTGTTTTTCCACAAGGAAACTAGAAGTAACTGCCCCCAAGGACTTCAAGACAGTATGACTATACCCAGCAAAATGCAACAAATTAAGGTTTCACCTTTTCATCTGAGACTGCAATCAGAATAACTTCTTACATTAGCTCAAAACTGGGTGGGAATACAAAAGGTCTGTTAAATCTCCTCTATAAACTACAACTTAAAATCTTCCTTCCCCCCAGTGACACCTTTCTCCCACTCTTCTTGTACTATAATCTCTTCAATAATTTCATCTGATCTCCCAGAATTGCAGACTTCCTACTCACAGCAAATTCTTGAATATTTTGTGACAGCTTGATATAGAATTATAAATTCTATGTTCTAGTCTATTAGAAATTTAGCATCTGTCAGAATTGAATTGAAACTGTCCACAATTTTCTGGGACTACTTTTCTTTAGTCATTATTGTTTTTGTTCAACACTTGTCTGAACCTGGCTTGTTATCTTTGTAAAAATGGCTGAGTATGAAGAACTACCATCTTGAAATGACCGTCATAATGAAATGCTGTATCTAGCTTTGAAACCTGCTGCATGGGTTTCCCAAATCAACTCTCTGGATGCCCAAACGCAGTTGCTTTCCCCTGTGCAAGACTTCTCCACTGGGAAGCAATAGAACTGACTGGACACTCATCTAAGCATATATTTCAATGTGCCAAAAATATCTCAGGCTTTCTTCAAGCCTAGTTCAGTGAAGGTGGCCCTTCTCCATTCACAGCAGTAAATCCCTCCTCACTCTCTCCTCATACATCCACCTACCAGGAGCTGTAACGTCTCTCTACCTTTGCTTCTTTAGTAAGAGTTGTCTCTTCAGTGGCTTCTCCCATCTGGAATATTCTCTTTCTCTCTGAGACCTAGTAACTAATCTCCGTCCACACATCATGCTCTGTCCTGTCCTCTTCTTTCTGTCTTTTTTTGAAAAATACCAAGTTATTGGCAGCTTTAAAACCAGCTTGGGAAGACACCTGGCCAAAAAGACATCACAAAACTGAACCAGAGTAAAATTCAAACTTTTGTTAAAATGATGCGTAAGGAAGAACTTATGTGGTTTGAAATATTTTCACCAGTTTGTGTTATATTGAGTCAACCTGAATGGGGAAGGAAAGCGTTATCAGCCCTCCTGCTCTGCCTGCAGAGAACAATAAAAGGTTCTGCAGACCGCCTTAGGTCCCTCAGACCAGACGTCCCACTGCTTCCCCTGCTTACCTCTGGGGAGGTCTGGCAGAGGTAGGGCTCTAGGAGCCCTGAGGGCTACCATGGACTGGTCACAAGTGCCTGGATAAGGAGTTTCAGTAATCCCAACCATGTTGGCTCCACCTCCATCAACACCAATTGTGGCACATGAACACCAATTGCTACTGTGGTGCTTTTTGTGAAAGGTGGTGTTACCACTGACACAGCCAGAAGGGTCAGGAAGGGAACACCAGCAAGGACGTGTTCCCAATTGGAAACATGTATGTTGTCCTTCCTGACATTGGTGGTGGTTTGGGCTGCAGACTGCAGTTTCTCAGGGTCCTCTCTGAGGTTTGTTTTGGCTTTATGAGTTAATCACGTCAGGAGAAGTCATTTTAACTCACATGCCTTTAGGAGTAATTATACATTTAAATGATTAAACAAATCAGGAAGAAAACATATCTACTGCAGAACGAAAGCAGTTAACATTGAAATCCTTTTTTATATTAGTATCACAAGTCGTTTGTAAATAACACGCTCATTTTAGATATGTAAGGAGTTCTGCCATGCCCTGAAAAATAAATTATATTTTATTGGTGCCCGGGTGTTTCATAACTTCTATTTATTTGCTGCAAGAGTGGAGAATTAAGATAGAGTAGTTTATTTCACCAAAAGACTGACAAATGGCTCATTAGACACTTATGGAGCTGAAGCTAATTGTACGATTTTTTGTTGTATTAATTGTCACTGCCTGCTTAACTGGCTAACATTGGTCATCAATATAGAGCTTTTTCCTTTCAATCTCCAAAAGAGAGGTGTATAAAAAAAGGAATTCTAAAATAAGCGGAACAGTATTTATTTCCTAATATAAACAAAAATACTATTTGGATTGGAGGAACATGAGGGAGGAGTAAGAGAGGATTAATGTGCTGGCTGTTCCCCACTGGGGCCACCAATAACAATCAATCCCAAACAGCAGTCACCTCACATCATCTAACAGCTTGAATCGCAGATATTCAAAGATTCTCTCCCCCTGCCTTTTTTTTTGGTTCAGATTAAATATCATTTACATTGCATACTTTTTTTTTATTCGTTGGAGACATAAGGTCAGAATTGATTGAATATGTACTACCTGCATATAATGATTTCCAGTTTTTTACAATCATGTGCTAATGCTGCACAGTAATGGCCTATGGATGAAGAGACAGATGTACTACCAGTCATTCGCTACACATTTGCATTAACAAATCATCATTTAATTGAAGCCCATCCAACAAGTTTATGCTACTTAAATAAAGTTCCTTTCAATAAAAGATGCCACAATGACACATGGTTGTTAACTGCAAGGTAAATAAAAAGTAGTATTTATTTTCTTGTCACTGGTTTAGGTAAGTATTAAAATGTACACTTATTAATTTGTATTTTGCTCAGAAATAAACCACCTGACATCTAACATAGCAATCCAAGCTAGTACTACTATGAGATGAGATAATTCACTTTTAGAAATAATCGTTTTGTAACACCACAATTTCATGCTTTACAGATTTTTATTTCCCCCCAAAATATATAATAGAACATAGCTTATATAAAGGCTATACATGAGTTGTGTGTTAATACTTTTAGGCAAGCTCTAATAATACAAACCTCAAACCCTGCTGTTATCAACATGGGCTACAATTTTTTTTATGTCTCATTGTTGACTACAAACATTGGCACCACAGTTAGAAATCTAGTTGCCTCCCTCTACAATTTCGATATTACTGCTTTCTTTTTAATACTGTCTAGGGAACAATTCAGGTATGTTGTGATGCCCCTACACGTTTCAGATATAGAAAACCACTATCTATTCATTTCTTCTTTCAGAACGTGTTGCAAAATATTAAAATCGGAGAAGAAAGCATGTCATAAAATGAGGAACCTATAAAACCAATTTTCTCTTCTTCTAGAGATGGTTTAACAGTACTTTCAGCATATTCATTTCATAGTACATTTTTGCATCTGCAAAGAAGAAGAAAGATATTTTGGTGCTGTCTGTTAAACTGACAAACAATACTTCGAAGCTAACATGCAGGGACAAGGAGATATATTTTTAATTGTGTTTTTGGCTTAAATCTACATTTTCTAGAAACCAGAGTCTTTTAGGATGAAAGCACTATATAAATGAAAGATGGTATTAGTAATGATAGTTGACATCCTTTACTATGCTGGTATTGGGTTACATCTAAACACATCATTGCAATCTTTTATTTACCTAAATACAAAAATAATCAGCTATTTCCCTTTTCCTGACGATACACTGAAAATAAAATATTTATTTAAAAAAAAAAAAAAAGAAAAAAAAGAAGTATCTTAGGAAAAGTAGAAAATACATTCTGAGAGTGGGAGAAGGCAGTGGTTTTCTAACCAGAGAAAACAGACTTTAAAGATTAACAGATATATTTTCTTTTGCTTCAGGACTGTGTGGGGATGCGAGGAAACAGGGGAGTCTCCAGGTTGACCTTTTGTTTGTTGTTACTGATGACTGAAAACACAGAAAAAATTTCACCATACCAAGATTGAAACTACAATGTGAAATTTAGAAATATATCTTAATGCACACTGCAGCATTCAAGAAGAGATAAAACCTAAGATTTATTTCCTCAGACAAGAAGCAGTGTATAAAAGCTACAAAATGCAAAATGCAACCCCATACAAAATAAACAGACATACAAAAAAAAAACCCTACTGTGATTTGCCTGCATGTTCTCCAAGCTTTTTTATATGCTAACTCAGAACAGTAATTACAGATCTTGCAAGTTGACTTCTGTTTTCCAGAACTATGAGTTGTACGTAAAACATGCCTTTTCATTGAAACAATTACCATTAATCAAAACAGTGAAAGCTAATACCACTCAAGTCCAACCTACTGCTGTGCCCAGCAATATATCAAACTGTCTGTTGTCAAACACACTAAACAAACTTCAACAGACTGTTTTCACTACAAATAAGAGAAAACATGCTTGCTAAGTATTTTTTAGTCAAATTGCAACCTCAGTAATCCATTCTGTCACTGGATTTTAATTTGTAGTAGTCAATCACAGGCTCAGATCCCTATCTGACAACAGAGAGATAACTCACTGGAACTAACAAATGAGTACCTACAAATGACTACTACAGCCCCAAATTTGTTAAGCATGTATATCTATCTGCGCACTCAGGTTTGTTCCTTTATGCCATCACCTTCTTTCAACTATGAGATTTTGAATTTAAAGAAAGCAGAAAAATTAAAACTATGTACTACTTTTCACCGTTACTGTCCTAGGAACACTTATACCTCTAACAAGTTTAATAATACTGTATTTTCTTCCATATTCATAGCCACTTAAACTATTACTAGCATTTTTTGAAATCTTCATTATGAAGAAGACGCTACCTTAGAATTTGTTCAAACATTAAAAAAAACCTATTTTCAGCAAGTCAAATTTATATTAAACACAGATCTCATCCATGATGTATTATAAATAGTCAACAAAACCAGATATACTTACACTTCTCATGGCACCTCCCCTGCCCTACCTAAGATTCATAACTATTTTCTTAATAAAGAAATATGGCATTTGGTATCTGACAGAAAAAACTGTTTACCAGTGAAGTCAGTCTTTTTTCTGCAATCGGTAATCAATGCAGAAACTGAAGTTTTATATAAGAGATACAGAAGGACAGGAATATTGGAGTTTAACAAACAGATCAGGCCTTTATTACCAGCAAGCTCCATTATGGATTTGTGAGCTTTGTAAGCCAAGCTCCCCCAAGTGTAATTAAATTTTTATTTATAATGTGTTTGTGACTGTTAACTTTGTGTTGCCTCTGCTTGTTCCCCCCCCAGCCCAACGCGAAATAGTATTCCACGTTTACCGCTGCAGAGAGCGGTGCTTTATTCAGTTGCTGAATTCATCTCCAGCCTTATAAGAGATGAGAAGTACAAATAAACATATTGTGTATTATTTATACACAAACACCCGTGTCTTTAAGCATAGATATATACACACACACTCCTGCATGCAGACGCTCTAAGCCAAAACTGAGGACAAAAGAAGTACATGTCAGTTAAAATTGAACACATGTGAGCAAGCATCACTTTTTTTCTACCAAGAGCACTATTTATCACATATTTATATCATGGAGAGACAGGAAAGCTTCAGTAACACAAGGCGATGCAGCACTGCAGAGTACATTTTATGCTGCAAGCCGTGTCTGAGATTAGTGCAAACATACCAGGAAAAGGTTCTAAACTCCAACAAAGCTGGCATCTATGCTTTTTTTTTTTGTTCATTTATGAAGCGGACTTCATGAAAAAGCCCTCTGACTCCAAGAACATAATTTTTATTTTTTGTGTTAACTTCATTCCCTCTTTCATTCAGGTATTACCCTCCGGTACCAATACTTATATAAAAAAAAAAAGCTTAATATAAGTAACCACAGGAGGATCTCTTCTCCCCTTGAAAAACTGCAAATAAAGATGTCAGCTATTGAGTATATTTGTGGCGTCTCCAGCAGCTGCTGTTAAATACCAGCTGGTCTAGCTGATTAAAATTACCTCCGAGTTGGTATTATAAAGATGCCTGGGCAGCGTTGCTGTATTAATGGATTATTGAGTGAGCGATGAAAACCTTGGCCAGCTGATGCGTTTTATTACAGATAGGCTTTATGATGTGTAATCACTGTAATTTTTATAACTAGAGGAAACAGGAAAAAAAGAACAACCTTCTTTCCCCTCTTACTCATACTGAAATCACTTAAACCAGGCTTTTTTTTTTTCTTTCCCCAGTTTGTTACTTAGCAGTTAGCTAAACAAATTGGGTTTAAATAGTTTCTGCACATGTAATACTTTATCCTCACCTACACATACACAAAGATTGAAAAACTCTATGTTTAAGCCTATACTGTATTTATCTATTTTACATATGTTCAGGTTTACAGATTGTGTATTTATTTCATCTTTTGACTACCAGGTTAGCACTGCAACTGGCCATGTGAGATAAACCCTTGTGCGCTATTTAATGACTGAACTACACTGCAAACACACATTATACTCTCCAGCCTCAGCAATGCAAGCAGTGAGGTCTTAAGTCTGTATTCTCCATCTCCTCTCTCCTGCATTCTCCTCCCCTTCCTGCCCCAAACCTTCACATAGTATATCCTTTAACAGTCTTTCAAAGTTTTTTCTCTCCTTACTAACCATATATTTACCACATCATCCTGTTTTCTGATAGTACTTTGGTTTGCTCCCAACCAATGTGGTAATTATGAAAATCTGAAATGTAACTGCTACCAGTTTTGGAGATTTAAGAAAAAATGAATGACTGGGCATTTGGAAGATTCAGATATATCGGTGAAACATTTTATTACAGATGACTTCTCTTGTGAGGTGATTCAGCAGCCAAGCCAAATGCCATTTACTGAAAGCATCTCACGAAAAAATACTGCAATTTTTTTTAGGAATGAACACACACCAAAATCCAAATACTGGTATCTAAGATTTTTCACTGGCATAGGAACTGCTGAAATGTGAAAACAAAATAAAATTTAAAAAAGGTCTTTATCAGTAACCTTAACTTTAACCTCTTAAATCTCTCTTAAGGAAACATAGCTTTGCTCATCTTTTTCCAGACTAGATATGTTAATATTAACTCCTCCACAAAAACTGTTCAAAAACTTAAAGAAGTTATAGACTTTCACAGACCCCTGTGAAATACAGTTGGATATTATTCCAGCCCATAAAGTACAGAGTTCAATTTTTGTGAGATGCTATTACAACATATACATTCACCTGCAACCTCTAAGGAGAATTTTTTTACTGAGGTTGGTGGAGTTTATGCAAAGTACTGCAGATCATTTAAACCATTTGTCAGAAGAGAAAGCTGCTCTAAGCCCAGCATTTAATAGATCAAAAGATCATTTAGATCAAAGATGCATCAAAAAATAGATCAAAGATAATTTGATCAACAAGGTTGTTAAAGGCAAGGATTTTACAATGGACAAACTTTTTTGATTTAAAGGTGAGCCTGAGAAATAAGTTTTGGTCCATCCAAAAGTAAAGTCACTTAGGCTTTCCTTTCTTGATACCAAGAGAACTTAAGCTGTCTTATCGTACAAATGTGTGTTTCCAAATCCAACACCTGATAGTTTGAATATGTACTGTACATCTTTGATGAATTGCCTGGCTGTTCTGAAACACTTCCACACCGCCACAACTAGCTGTAGAAATGTTGCTAGTTGTCTGCAGAAGGAAAGAAGAAAGCGTGGTTCACCAGGTAGGGATGCTGTGGATAAACAAGAAACTTTCCACTCTTCCTAACTGCACCACTTTCTTTCTGCAGAACATCAGAGCTGGAGTAAGGGAAACGGGCAAAGCCATTAGGGCAGGTCAAGGAGGAACCTGTAAGGTGAAACGACACCAAGCAGCAAAGCCGCACAGCTCCTTGCAGTACACAAGAATAATTGTGCTAGTCTGAAAACACCTCAGTTTATGGTCATGCCAAGGGCAGACAAGGAGCCACAGTGGGGTGCTGACAGGAGGGTGCCGTCCGGCACTCCTTAATTCTCCATTTCACGACTGGGGCCCACCTGGGCCCTGCACTCAAAAAGCTCCTTTGGGATGGAGGAACGTTTCCATTTTTGTCCCAATAAAAAATAAAATTACAACAATAAAATAATGGTGGGTTTGGTTTGGTTGGTTCCCACTTCTCCAACCACGGTTCCCATTTTCTCAAACCAGGTGACTTCTACCCATCTGTCTGGAGTCAACCAAGGGACAGCATTTTGTGGCCAGGGGTGAAATGTAATCCATTTTGTACTGACTGAGGAGAAGGCTCTCTGTCCCCACTGCCTTCTGGGCTGTTCCTACGGTGCATCACAAACGCTATTTTACACACACGCACCCCTTTAGGATCAGTTCAAGACCCCGCCGGCCCTGCCGGGCCCTGCCGCTGGGTTTGCGCAGAGGCGCTGGCCCGGCCGCCGCCGCCGTTTCCTAGGAAACCGCTGGCACGCCGCGCGGGGGGCGGGGCCTGTCGCGGGGGGCGGAGCTAGTCCCGTTCCAGATAGCTGCCTCAGAGACGGCGGGACACGGGTTCAAGTCCCGCCAATGGCCGGGGAAAAGGAGGCCGCTTTAGAGTCTCTGGCAGCCTATTTTCTATGCATTTACTGAATTTCCATCTTGAGCAACCCTCATAAGCATAAACAATAAACCCATCCTGAATCCCGCACCGCTGTGAGGTTTGCTGGCTATTTCTACACTGAGGCACACTGAATGAGGCGTCTCTCGGATACGCCTATGGATGGGCCAAGCAGAGAAGAATAAACCGTGTTACAGTCAGAAAAAAAACATCTTACTGAAGATGAAGACTTCGTTATAGTTGAGCTATAGCGCAATCATGAAATACTTCAAGTTTCCCCCAGAAGGACTACTTGAAGTAAGATTTAAATCAATGTCACCCGTGGGGATTCACACAGGGATAGCCAACTGGAAGCATGAAGAAGTAAATTATTTTATCCGAGAAGGAAAAATTAAAGGACAGCAATTCTCTAAATGCTAAAATTATGACAATATGCTAAACAAATATCTTTGCATTTGTAGTAAATACATATACATTGATACGCTCTGAATTAATGGTCAATTTAACATGCATGCTAAATTTTACGCAAAACAAGATTCTTAATTCACTTGGGTTAATAAACATAAAATTCTGATAATTACAGATACAATAATGTCATATGAGCACTTTAAACATATGCTGTGGGAATTAAATCCTGGCTATTCCTGCCCACTGAGGACCAGTTTTTAATCTTCGATGCATGATATGTAGTAATGGATTTTACGAGTTGACTTTTTTAAATTTGATGATCAGGTTAATGAAATTTATAATGATATTTTTCACACCAAGTTCAAAATAGTAGTTAACTCCTTGGCAGAGGAATTCAGATTGGACATGTAATGGATGTACCAGCAACTGCTGGTGTGAAAGGATTAATCATCATTTTAGACTTTTATTAAATTAGATAAAATGGGATAGGCATGAATCAGAATATATAACAATTAATCACTGGACTTTATTGAGTCTTTTAAAAATCTTATTTGCTCCTGAGTTGATAACTAATCTAGGCCATTCTGTATCAGTTTGACAAACTCTCCAGATAATGACTGTAACTAGAACATTAATAATATCGTCATTGAACCACAAAATATTTATTTCCTAGGTGAGGTTTTTTGTTTTTTGTTTTTTTTTTTTAACATTTGGGGATGCTACAGGAAATACCCTCATCTTAGTCACCCCCAAACCTTATAATTCAGGTCATTCATTGCTACGGAAATGTTTTGCTTTGATATATTTGCTTGTTTTTTGAAATTTAGGTCACAGTGTGCACAGCTGACCAAATTTTTGGTATATCTAACTAGCATTTAATGTAAATTGTTACAGCTACACACATTGGAATTGCTAGAAAATAAAAATTACTAAACTTTTGAAGTTTATTTATTGATCACTAAGAACCACCCCAGTTAAATTACCATAAACCTCAACATCACAACAACTACTAATCCAGCTAATAGGAATTAAGGGAGATGGAAGATACATAATAAGCATCTGGGGGATATGGAATTTATCCCATGAGTGTAGTAAAGAGCTCATAATTTAAGAGTGCCAAAACCCAAGTGCATCATGAAGGTCTTTCCTCACAAGTGACATTAATTGCATATCCCACAGATGCTTATTACATATTCTATTTATACCTCCAAAAAGAAAAATATTCGTTTAAAGTTTAAAGGTTTAGTACTGCTTAAACACAATGTAACACAGCTGTCTCATGAAGTCACAGGGAATATCAAAGGCTGCAGCACAGAGTCATAATGTAAGAAATAGTTTAGACAGAAGATAAATCAGGGAATGCATATCAGTGGGAGAGTCCCAGAGCTCAGATGTTCAGTAAAGCAGGATGTATAACTAAGTACTTTGGTTGGATACAGGATTACACCATTAAAAAGGTTCTTCTGATTACAGTTATTGAAATCAGAAAAAGGAGAATTAAATCTATTTCAATTCTTTTAGACAATTTTTTCAATATACTTAATGTGTCAACCTAATAATACTAATATATGAATTGCTAGGGTCGAAGATGCCATTATCTTTGCTACTGTTCAGTAGAATATACTGTTCAGACAAATACAAATGTGTCATCATTAGCGCTTCAACATATTAAGCACATTGGCATGTTGTAAACTTTCTGTGGGAATTACTTCTTTTCTTCTATTCTTCTTTCGTGATTTGTCTCATAGATAAGTAAGACAATGAGGACAATTCTTTGATTCAAGGTGTCTCCTATACTTCTAGTTAATTCTATGTGTATTATTAAAAAACCCCCAACACCTGATATTGCTGACTTTGCGTGTCATTCCCACGCGTACTTGTTAGGAGACAGGGAAAAAACCATGAGGCCCAAGCTTAAACTCCAACAGCTCCCACAACATTTACTGATGCAAGCTGTAAACAACTAAGGACTGTGTTTAGATGTTGTCTGGAACTTTGATTTAAGCACTGTAACGATATCTAACAGCATACAACATATTACACAGTTATTCTGCTGCTACATTGCACACATGAGTATGTGTACAAATTCATCCAAAGTATCAAAATATTTTTCACAAACTTCTCCATCTCTGCTAATAAAAACCTGGTAGCATTATTGGTAGGAGTAACAGCAATTAGAAGTAGGGGGGATTTAATTAGATTATATTTTATTACACGATATTACTAACTTAAAGGACAGAAAATACAAAATCTCTTTTCTCTCTCCCCTTTCTCAATACCAAGAGTGAAATAAAACATATTGCTCATGTGGCATTCAAAGATGACTGTACTGGACACTTCTTCAGACTTCAAGGATAAAAAAATTTACATAAAGCTAATCAGAGAAAGCATGCTGACATGGTCTTAATTTCAAATAAGGTGTTAAGTAGTAAAGAAAAGCAGATTATTAAAAATTAAATATGCCAATGTAAAGGCCTGTGAAAGGAGATGCTCTTTCATGCACTTCCCAAGCTGTTACATTGGGTGATGCCATTTTGCTTCTTTGAAATTTGGGAAGAGTTATTGTCCTGTTGTCAATATATTCAAAACTGAGTAACAAGGTCTAGGTGCATCCACTGCCTTCTTTCTTTATAAACAGTGCTATCTGGAAATTCAAGGAAGTCATCAACAGCAGTCGATATCAAGCTGCAAATGGTACGTTAAGAGCATTTTCAGAGGAAGAAAATAGAAGAGCAGCACCCTTGGCTTTCTGTAAAAATTCAAGTGTGACTCATTCATTGATTCAAATGCATGTTTTGAAACCAGCTCCTACTCTTGTCTGCTTTTGCTCTTTTTCACTAAGCAATTCTATTTTGTAGTGCTGTGCACAGATTTTCTCTTCTTGCCAAAATGTGTGGGGCCGTCATGCTAAGTTATATAACTTAACCCTTTAGGGCCTTGTGCTATCAGATTCAGCACTAGGGGTGATGAAATAGTCTCATTGTTTTTACAGTTGCAGTTTGGTAAAATAATTCTGCTTTAAAAAAATGTTTCTCAAACAACATTTCTCATTCTTTACCTAAATGAAAATATTGTGAATTCATACAATATATACACAAAATTGTGTTCCCTAATTAACAGCACTATTCTTGAGCAACCTATTCCTGTGACCTGTGTTAATGGATTTTATTCTTTGGATATGGCTGGGTTGCTTTAATATTTCATAGGATACTTTTAAAAACTCTTGCTCAAAACCCCATCAGAACCAGAAAAAATACTCAAGGCGTGCGCCTATTTGGAACAAGATTTTTTTTTTTTAATTGCTGAAGCTTCCACAACTCTAGCAAGATGTCAGAAAGAGATTTACAAGGTCATGAAGAACTACGACCCAGCTCACTCCTTTTTAAAGTTAGGACAGTCATTTGTATTATCTTTAGGGCAGGACCTTTTCCTGTTGCACGCAATTCCAATGCTACCATGTATTTATCTAACTCAAGAACTCACAATAAAACAACTGTCAGAGAAGACTCAGAACATACAATCTGAATTATACAGGTTGCCTGCAGAATTCCCCACCTTCCCCCTCTACCCCTAAGCCCTTCACCTCAGTCTGTAACATTTATTTAGACTGAAGCGGGGGAGAGCACTGTCCCTAGGGGTAGAAATGACTATCCAAGAACTATGCTTGGTAGCTGCAGTGGAAACAGCAGCAGACCGACTTAACTACCTGGTGAACTATTACTTTTGTGGGGAGAAAAAGCAAAAAGGAAGCATTCTTGCCAATGCTGATGCTATACTGCCTTTCATTTCCCAGATTAACTGCATTCCACTGGGCAAACAGATGCCTCTAGAGAAAATGCAGACTGGCCATATTCCTACAGAATTACTATTCACTAATTTTCAACCACATTTTCATTAGGGATGAATTGTGGTTTCAGGATATAATTTTTTGCTAAAACTAAGGACTCAGATGAAAATGCCCTCACACAGCTAGATGATTAACATGTCCTCCTAGGCTGAGGGAGACTCAGACTACAGAGCTGGGGTTGATGGCCCATCCCTTAAGGCAGTTCACTAACTTTTGCTTTTTTCTCAAATGCAATTCCCCATCATTCTTCTCCCCATCCATGAAAATCCAAAATGGCCTAGTTTGTTCTGACATGGAATAACATCGAAATGCTAAAAACTTTTGAGTTTTTAATGAAATCTAACTCCTCTGCTTCCAACAGGCCTACATTGTGTATTGAAGTATTTCACGCTCATTTGTTTAAAGATTTTAAACTAAATTCTCTCATCTGCACTACCCACTTGATCCCAGTTGTGTTTAAAGTTGACAGTGTAACTTTAAATTTTACAATTTAGACGCTAAATTGTGTTTACTATCTCTTGCCATTGCTTTTGTTGAGGTTCCTCTTTGTATTCCAGTAGAAGCTCTTCTTTGGGTGGCTCTTTTTATGTGCCTTGGGATGATGCAGAAGAATCAGAAGATTCTCAGGGCAACTTTATATTTGTACTAGTCTTCACACAGTCTTTTGGTATTGGCTTTTATCTTAAAGACTCATGACAGGATGATCTTTCCCTGCTGGATCATGCACATGGTTCTCTTCATTACTTTATTATCATCTCTAAAGATATGTCTTTGCAGGAAAATAAAGGGCATGCTAGTAACATATGTTTCCACACCTGTACTAACTTGATTCAGATAGACCTGGTAAGAGTATGCAGTGAGGATGAAGCACTGGTTAACCAAAACATGAATTATCCACAGGCCTGGATTCTATGGGATATGCTTTGGTTGCTAGCAAGTACTTAAGTCCAAAGTGCTGCATTTTGCCTACTAACATCATGTTAACATGGGCATGTTACCACAGTTTCCTTTTTTAGGCATATGTTGAGATAATTGCCTTCTGCAACAGTTACTTGACCTGACTATTGCCTTTTCCATACCAATTTCCAACATTAATTTTCTAGACTAAATTCTGTGTTATTGAAAGAAACAAAATGATGCACTAAATTAAACAGTACTTGTTAACCTGACCAGTTGATGTGGTTTAAGTATGAAAAAAGCAAAGGAGAAGTAAATACTTGATATATGGCACCTTAAATTCCTTACTGGAGTAGAACTTCTCCAGTTGTAGTTCCACTTTTATAGTCAATAGCTGTTGACTACAAAAGTAAAAATAAAAAAGACAAAAACAGCCTTTCAAACACCTGTATATATTCCTACTAAATTCATCACAGGTTCCAGATGATATTTTTTCTATTCAAATCCACTGGTCTCTAAGCCTACTTATGTTTAATGCCACCAGATGTTTTGTTTCTTTTAAGGGTATGTGACAAAAGTCAAAATGGAAGCTTTCTTGCTTGTTTCTTTCCCAGGTAAAGATAATTCCCTGTACTTCATATGGAAAGCACATCACCTGCATCAAGGAGCAACATAATGACAAATCTGCATTCCATCCTCACAGCCATCCAGTACTACTCATTATCATCTCAGCACATAATTATGCAGCAGGAGAGTAAAACTCAGATGAACACTTTTGACACCTCAACCAATCCTTCATTCTGTTTATGGAGTGGGCTTTTACATTATGTACATGTTAAAATCTCAAGTCTAAGGTAAGACTAAAATACTAGTTGTGACAGACGGGAAAAAGGATAAAATTGAAAGTTATCATACTGTAATTTCCAACCTAATATACAACAAGAGGTGGCACAAAATGAAATACATGTTTTTTTCAGTCAATGAACCAGAACACTTTTTGGAGAAACTTAATGAGCAACAGATATCTATCATTTAAGAACACGAAAGGGTGAGTAGACTCACTTCAAAACAGAAGCAGCTTCTAGAGTTAAGTAGGATTTGCTTGCTGTCTTACAGTAAGATACCTACTCTGATGTTTCAAGATTTGTCCACATTTATTTGCACAGAGGAAATCCTTTCAGTTAGTAAACCATCACATTACAACTGGTATGTCAACAGCAGGTGAGGCAATCCCTCTCTCCATCAAAATATATTGCAGCTTTCTAAATTACCTTCAGATGTTTTTTCATCTGTCACTTCTAACTTTGAACTTACAGGTTTCTTCTTACAATATTTTTTTCACTATGCGAGATAGAATTCATAGTAAAGTCCTCAGATGTCCGAGTCAGCCGCCAAAAGCTTTATCTAGAAATTCAGCACCGTATCTCTTCTCAATTTGTGGGACCAACAGTGGATGGTAACCTTTCTTAGAAAGGCCTTTTCATCTGGCATTAAATTCTTAACAAGCCCTTTACTGGCAGACAAGCAAGGGTTTATATTCCATTAAAATCTGCTTTATATGTAATGCTTTGTTTAAGTCAAACAGAAAATAATTACTGGAAATCAACACCAATACCAGTTACTAAGTTCAGAATTAATTTGGTCCTGGACATTCAAATGAGAATTACAACTTTGTTCAGAAAGACTTTGTATTTGCTTATTCTTAGCCATTGCTAAATACTCATTTATTTTAATACCAAGGCCAGATTTTGTCGGTTCCCCTACTACATGCATAATAGCTCAAAGTTGCTCTCATTGTAATTGCTGTCCAATTAATTGATGACACTGGATTAAAAACTACAGAGGAACGGTAATTGGTTTGGACCATGTCACATATTATGTCTCTCATTTTTTTGGTGAAGTGTGAGAATCCAAAATAAACCCAGGCATTCTGGATGATCTGTAGAGTTCTCCTTAGCAAGGCTGATCTTTGATTTACTTTTTCTGGAGATCACGAAGATTTCTTATTCTGATGACTTGTTGGAAATTTTTTTTTTCTGGATACAATGAATATGATTTATGGTCCTTTACTGCACAGGTAAAATCCTTTAAATTCTCCCTCCAGAGACTAATATGGTTACTAAAAAGAATACTGCCTGGTACCATAATGGCATGGGAGAGAAACTAAAACAGGTGGATGCCCCATAGCAGTGCTCATAGCGAAGCAAGTAAGAATAGTAATAGTGGAGCAGCACATCTGCTGTTGACTTTGCTGTAACATAACCTTTCTAAATCTATCTTCAAATCAACACTCCTGCCTAGCTACCCTGTAACTTAGTTTGCATCCTACTTTTCTGGTTTTGTTTTCTCTTTTTCCTTTGCTTCATGAGACAGTCTTCTTCCTGAAGTACAACTGTGGTATCAGCCTAAAGGGCTGAAACTGCACCTCGAACTGCAGCAGGCAGTATGTCTGCCTGATTGATCATCATAAAGCAGAGTGGCAGTGGGAGGCAAAGTCATCAGCACTGAATGTTCTAAGAAGGCCTTTTTTGTACTGAGATTAAGCTATCATGAAATATTTAAGCTCACTTCTGCATGCACTTTATTGTCTGTTGGATATGCACTTAGAAAGAGTTTGCTTAACCAATATAATACTGCCATCAGTGTTATGATGCAGAAACCAGTGAGTTTATGCCAACAGTTAATTTTTGTTCTTAAATAAAGTTTTTTACACATATGCCTTGTCGTTACCTTTGGGTGCATTATTTCTATACAACCATATCATATATATTTACATGATCTGACTGTACTTCTTGCATGCAGTTATATGAGGACTTCATTTGATGCACTATAATTCACTTTGAAACCCTCAGCACATAAAATAAAGTAGTAATGATGATATTATGTGGAACTTTTCCAATTGATTCATCTTTTCAATGAAATGTAAAAGAAGTCCTCTACTACAAATTACTATAAATGGAAGAAAATGTCCTAAAATACAGATATTTGAAAGCTTTCCTCAAACATTGTCCTTTGTCAAGCTGAGAGCACAACCTGCTTAATTGGCCACTGCAAACGCTGGCCACTGCAGAAATTGCAAAATGGTTTTGCAATAATTATTTTGTACTTTAACATGAATTAGATGTAAGGGTCAAAGAAATTAACACTAGAACACCATTTAATCTAGGACATTAATCATTGTTAACTCATCTCATTTTACAATTAAACTGAATATTCAATCTGTCAGCCCTTCAGAGTATCCAATCTTTTTATTCAATCTTAGTATTTTTTTGTTTTTATTTAGAAAAAGTTTAGTATCAGGAAGCATGTCACTGAACTGTTATTGTAATCAATTCCATTTTATTTTCAAACCATTCTTGTGCTTTACTTTACAAAGTACAAAATTAGATCTGATTAGATAATTATTATAGTTTGGTTAGACTGTATGCAACCTGCGGTGCTACCAGGAATGTGAAACAACGTTATCCTGCACAACATTATCTTAAGGTCTGAAAACAAGCTAGAGACACGGCAAATAAAGAAGACTGAAGAATGATAAGGCACAAAGCCTTTATCTCTGTATTGCTGGTTCCATTTCGGCTGATATTAATAGCAGCTGAATAATTATCAGAGGGATGGATATGCAGCGGCTGACTGCAAGTGAATGAATGTGCAGTCTCACGAAATTGCCAGCTACAGAAATTCCCCTGCTAAGGCTGCTACTGTATATGACACCAACTTGATGACCAGAGCACAGACGTACGGCATAGCCAGGACCCTAGTATTCCTTGCTATACCTAACAGCATTCTCCTTCTGATGAGCAATGAAATGAGATAGCCAGGTAATGCGAAGTCTGCATACTGATGCCCTCCAGAAAATAAAGAAATCTACTCCTTGAGCTAAAACTTCATAAAATGCAAACCACACACAGAAAAGATTTCTTCCAAACCGGCAGCACCTCCCAGCATGCAGCCCCGCACACCAGGCTGAGGCTGATGACACCATGTTTACAGAAGACTAACTGATGAAGAGGAAACAAAGATTCCTCACATTGATATGATAAACACTGTAACGAGCATACTTTTCCACAAAACCAGCACACAACCTTTGCCCTACAGGACAGCAACCCAACTTAATTGAGTCGTACCACATGTGCTGAAATGCCTGTTAAAGTTGGTCTTGTAAGCAGGTAAGTATAATTTCAACAAATGTGTAAGCACATTTTATCTTAAAGGACAGTTTCTGAACATGGAAATGTACAGCAGACTAGGGTACCTGACCACCCAGCAGAATAAGTCTCCATAGTGTTTGAAAAATAAAAGGAGTACTTGCTAACATCAAAGGTTGAAATCAACTCTATGAAAATACGAAGAGTAAGTAAGAATTGTTTCTACCTTACCCCAGAAGATTATAGAAAGATGCAAAGTATACTACTTTTTTAAATAAGTAACTTGTACAAGTTGTTCAGGCTAGGGGAGACTGCCACTAAATACAAGCCTTCTGTGTTGCTACTTTCACCAGGAATGCCACAATATCTTTTGAGGGAAGTTCCCAGTCTCCCTTCTACCATCTGTAGATATTTTGAGTGATATCGAGGCTGACAGATGAATATTTATTGTTGGCAAATCCAACAAACTTCAGCAACACAATAAACTTCAACAAAAAGCTCACATGAATTCTGCACTTGGGTTAGGCTTAGCAATTATTAATAACCTATTAAGTTTAAGAAATGCTGTTTCTAGTTCAAGAAATGCTAAATACAGGAAAAGATCCAGCATCTGAGACTGTCAGCTGGCTCACTACTAGAAATTACTATTCTGAAGATTTCAGACATCATTAAAGGTGAGAATAATACAACACAGTCATGTTCCTTTCCCTTTCTTTTTCTTCTGTCCTCTATATTAAGTCAGAAATCAGAGAAGGATATGACCTCACAGGCAACCTACTTTTCTCTTCTGCCAATGCAGCCTCATTCTCTGTGATACTACCCATTTCTGAGAGCTTTTCAAAGCCTGTCTTTAAAATATTCTGATGGCTTTTCCTTTGTTAATTTTGATATATTATTTTACAGTCTAACAGCTCCCTGTTAGTAAGGTTTTCCTGATAGTCAGCCTGAAGCTCTCTCTCATAATTCATTCCCTTAACTGTAAATTTCTTTATTCAGATTCAGTTCTATTTATGCCACACCAGACTGCACTGTTCTTCTGTTATTATAATGTTATGTTTTGAGCTAAAGTCTAATTTTTTCTTTCAATTATTTCTTTTACTTAAAGGCAAAATCTTATACTGAATACCTATAGTACGAATTATTTTTGCCCTAAAATATCTGTTTGCAAATTTCTAAGGTTTATATTATTTCATTTCTCTGTGTTTTCATAAGACTTCATAAAAAAAGAAACATTGTCTTTTCGTTTTCTTTGATATTTATAATGCCTACTTATTCATTACCACCCCTGAAGTTTATTAAGGATGCCTGCTTTCTCTTCCAGACTAGTGAAGATATTAAGAAAATACACAACTCTACATAAAAAATAAACTAATCGGACAATCTGTCCTCTTCATAGTTTTAATACCTTGAGTTTACTTGGGTTATTCTTCCTCTCCCTGTAACTCATTCCTATCAAAACTATTTAAATCAGTTTTGTAGAATTACATACATCTTCCTAATACATGTTATTTGTAAGTCTGGGACTACTACTTAGTCTTAGTTCAACTCTTCTCTTGAGGGTACACTATATCACAGTATTTTTCCATTTTATTGTAACATCAAATTAGACTTTAATGTTAAGTATTGCAGTTATAGCCTGGTATTTACACAGTCACCTTTTCCCTCCTCTTCTACATTTTCTATTGAGTTGTTACATGCAATTCACAATTACATTTGGAAATTCACACCTTTAAATGAAACCTTTTTTTTTTTTCCATTTAAGCCAAAGCCAACCTTATTTTAAATCATTGCAAAAAGTAAAAAAAATTAATTAAAGTGTCATTTTTCTGTCACTGCAACTGCACATACGGCTTGCCAGCTCTTTAAGGAATGATCAAAATGAATCAAATGTCTATAATTCCAGACAATGAAGGCAATATTCTTCCTCAAAACCATAGTCAATTCACAGTTACTCAAGGTCCATCCAAGATGCACGTTCTGTATTGTCCCAGACCGACTATAGCAGCCATAACTGGTGTGGATGCGATGCTGTGCAAACACGCGGACAAGGCCACATCCAAAGTCACACCTGGAGCAATAAAGCCCCCTGGAATGGGGCACATGATACACAACCAGCTGAATGGATCTGAACCAGCTTAATGGAAAAGGGAGTACCTGGGCAGACTCCACATATAGACGCTTTATTATCTCCATGCCTTAACTTTTAACATGCCCCACCACACCTATATTGCCAGTATCCAAAACCCCATTATTGCAATAGGGGAAAGTTCACTAATACTGAACTGGTCATAAAAATAAGTACATAACCCATTCAATGCTAATAATTTTCCCCTTCCCGCCCCTTCTTTGTGTCCGATTATCCCATTTCTTCTTATAGGAAAACCACAGGTAGAATACGTACTCGATTCAGTACATACTTTATCACTGCACTGGAAGTCTTTGTCAAGTTCTCTAAAAGGACTTTATCTGCATGGGGAATGCCACTGTCACAAATACAACAGGAGGGTGTCATTTACTGTAATGCCATCAACTGAATAATTCTAAAAGATAAGAAGTACTTCTTTTTAGCCCCATTCCTCTAATCATAAACATAAGGAAAAAAATATCTCTTAATATAATGAAATAAAGATAGAAGGAATTAAATTAAATAATACTTTGCAAACACTTACAGTCCGTAAATCTGTGGAGCAATTTCCAGTCGGTTCAGATGCATGTACAGCTCGATATCGTGTTTCTTCAGCAGATGATCCTGAATTTGGTTTACCTTCGCTACAATAGCAATAGATGGGCCTAAGTCCTGTGGCCTTGCAAATGGCATAGGTGTAATCATCACATCTTTTTCCTGCAGACACGGATAATGGGGAAAAAAAGAACATCCCATGAAGCCATATTGTCTTAAGGGATTGTCTGTAAGAGAATTGATTTGCTGCCATCATTGGCTTCAAAACGAACATGAAAATATTAATAACTCGTTTCTTTTCCAGCACTAGAGGAAACTCAAGTACCCACTTCTGTGGAAAGTATTGTGGGATTCCCCATTCCAGGTGTGCCGAGGTTCACCTCCTCATTCTGCACATCAATTCTTATGTACGTGCTTTACTTTTCATGCTCTGACCATGTTGACAGCTTTATTTCAGCTTTAATATCAACAGTCTGTGTCAGTCCAGAGCGAAGTAGATGAATGGTAACTTATTAGAGAATATATGCCCTCAGAGGACAATAGAATGCTTACCAAAAGGAAATAACTTATTATCGAACAATCCTTTCTAAACAGGCTTCCCTTGCTTGGGAGATCAGGTGGCTGTACCTCAAAATCTACACAACTTTTATAAAGCATCAGAAAACTTTCAAAAGAAAAAAAGAACTAGAACAGTGCGATTAACCTGATGGTTAGAAAGTAGGTCGGGCCTAAAGGTTGTGCAAACTGTGTCATGATCTAGAACATGACACACACCAAGTGAAAACAGAGGAAGGAAACTACTAGAGTATTGGCGTCCTTGAACCTGATACTGCTTTAAATTGATTCTTCTTGCAAAAGAGTGAAGTATTATTGAAAAAGAGACAGAATGCTAGAAAGAATGCAGCAAGTAATGAACCCCACTGAATAGGAAACATGTAAAAAGGAGGATGAGAAATAAAAAACAAGTCAAACGTATCAAGAGAAAGCTTAGGGAAGGGAAACAGAGAATTAAGCTATCAGGAACAATGTTAAAGATACAGAAGAAGCAAAATTGGAAGAGTAAGAAGAGAAGATTTTGGAATGACTTTGTTGCAATCTGTCATCATTGCTCTCTGACCCGAAAGCTTCACTTTAAAAAATAGTTATTGTTTTTCTACCCTTTTGCTCAGTATTTCGATACAGAAGCATTATCAAGGTCAAAGGGTTAAACTTTCAGAATACTTCATTACATCTTAAACTGCTGAAAGACCAATTCACTTGGTTCAATATTGTGAAAAGCACATTACTTTTAATATTCAATAACAAAGAAAGGAGAACTGAAGATCTTCACAGTTGCAAGCACGTTTGGAAAGGATATTTCTCCTATCTCCTTTTTAAATTATTCTATTAACCTTTTCATTACCAAATCAGGCAGCCTTCTTTTTGCCTTGATTTTTGTTGCCCCATTGCATGGCTATTTCCTATTGTTGTTTCAGACCCATTTCATTATTTTCTTGGTCATATGCTAGAATGCAAAATAATGAAAAAGGGTATCTACTACCTTGCAATCTATATAGAAAAACACTCTTGAAGTATGATATAACATTACCTTAATGCTAAATGTCAGTCCACAGTAATTTCTTTGTATAAACATAGAAATTTATCTTTGAAACTGATCATAAAAGTATATAACTGTAAGTATTCATAGACTGTGCATGTTCCACCAGTTGGCACATGTCTGGGGTATGAACTTTATTATGGTTTATTCAAATTGGGTTTAACTTCAGCTTGACCACTGCATGCACTCATAACTCTGATGACTCAAAAGATCTGTACTTTTAAGCTTTTCTCAGTTATAGGCATAGATTCTTGTATAGAAAACTCAACCTTAGAAGGTTTCTACTTAGTTGAACTTGTAATATGAGAAGACTAGCTACTTACACTGATTAGCCTTTATTTACATCATTAGTTGTCTGTGGGTTTAAAGCCATTTTTACAAAATCAGAAGACAGACTCTTAAACACTGGCTCAAATGTCAAAAGATTCTGAATATCAAAACTAATGCAAGCTTCCTCTTACAGAGGAGTGCCAAAACTGGAAAGTTATTTGTCACTTGCAGTATTTGTGCACCCTGGCATAATGCAGCACTGACACATTGCTGACTGTCAGACTGACTGACTATCAACATGGCTAAGTGCATCAAATAATATGTGCTGGCTTGCCATTTTTAAAAGCATGAGATAAATAAATGGTATCCATCAAAATGCAGAAATTAACCCCATTAACAGAAGTCTTCAAAGCATTACAGAATTTGTGGGGAAAGCACTTGCAATCAATAATCAGTGCCTTGACAGTCCATTCCTCCTGATTTGGTGTACTCCACCAAGAAGTTCAGGGGAGTGCCCATGGTATGTCTGTTGTCCCCTTTCACGCAATGTGGTTGAGAAAACGACAATATATTTAGTCAGCTGGAATTGCTCCAAAAAATCACATCAGTTGGTGTGAAAGAAACAGCCCAAACGGAAAGATGCTCTATTAAATAAATGAATACACCCAAGCTGCCAAAATGTTTAACTAGAAATGACTCACAGTGCCTGAAGCCAAGTGGACAACATGATACTGTGCCCCTGCCCATATTCACTATATACGAAGCTGCCACAAGACAAAACACCCATTTTAATTTTGTGAGCTTTTAAGTCTTGGAAAAGATTTGAGTGTGTGGCTTTAGTCATCTACTGCTACCATGAAACAGAAATGATAAATCTCAAAGGAACACATGTGATTCACAGTAAAAAGACAAAAAGAGGGACGGCTCAGAGATGTGCTATACTGTTTGCAGGACAGCATCAGGTTAACCTCTAAGAACAGTTTAAATCTCAGTAGAAGTGAAATGCAGCTTAAAAATTCCGATCAAGTGTTAGGAACAGAATCACCAAATTCTGTCATAAAACATTACCTACCACAACAGGCACTGGAATGGCTGGAAGCCGATACTAATACAATTTATATATTCACACATTTTGGAAACAAATGGTAGAGCAGTAAAGAGAGGCTAGGACATAGTACAAGTATAAACCGCGGACAGATTTCTCTCATTAACCACTAGGGAACGGAGTAGCTGGAGAAGCTCCTTTAATGGCAATTGGGAGTAATGGAACCAACTGTTAGAGGCTGTAAAACGTAACATGTCTCTCAGAGCACGCACTTTCATTGCTTCCTTCGTGAGGATTCAGACATTATTATGTAGCCAACCCTCAAAGTCATGATTGTAAAAGGCATACGTACAAGAAAGGATTATTAAAGATTATACATGTTTGCAAAGAACAAGAACAAACAACTAGATATTAATCCGTGCGCTTTGCATTGTTAATTTTTTATGCCACGAAAGGACTGGAAAGGGCAATGTAAACTTTCACCTTCTGCCCAAACACTGTAAAACTGTAGGCAGACCTAGTTACTTCCTGGAATAAAATTCAACCTCAGACTTTACCACCTCTGTCACAGAAAATGGAACAAATACATTTGAATACTGAATTCTAAAAAGCTACACTCAGAGAAACACGTCTCACAGCTTTGTTGTTGGAATAAAAGTGACTATGTAATAAGTTCATAAAATTTGTATCTCATATACTTTATCTTTAGTTACTGAGAATTATGTAAAAAATCAAATCCAAATAGTAATTTATAACTGTAGATAACTTAGGCCAAGACACCAATGCTCCATGTCTAATAAAATATATACAGAGATACATTTAAACATTTAAAGAAAATAGAGGCTTTTATGTGAGTCTTGGGTGAATGTCTTTTTCTTTAAGAGACAGGCAAAACCTCCTCTCAAACTAGAACTCCCTAATTACAGTTTGCAAATATAGGTTTTGGTGCACACATGTGGATATACAAACCCAGCCAAATTCTTATTAATTTTTTGCTAACTCTCCATACTTACCCCAAGGTCTACGTGAAAAATGCTGAAGTGAATCGAGCTGGAACTAAGTTTGGAGAACAACTCTTTTAGGATATAATACAGTGAAAGTCTTGGCAATACCTGTAATATGGCTATGTTATGCTAGAGCCTTCTACGTACACTCCATCACACAGATAATTTTTCAGAATTAAAGACAAGAGAAATGCAAACAGAGAGACAGGACAAAAAGTACCCAAAAGAAATCTTGAGCAACTGACTGAGGTGAAACGGACAGAGGGAATCGTCCCTCATGCCACGCTTGAAAACCAGTTACAGGCAAGGCCTTCACGATCCCTGCAAAGCAGCGTTCTATAGAACTAAATTCAGACCACAGAAAAAGCTTTTCCATGAAAAGAAGCAACATACTAAATAAAGTGGCATCTCTATAGCTACACAGGAGATCTGAGGGCACAGACAGTCCCTCAGTTTGAATACCCCAAGGTCAAGAAGGGAAAAAAAGGAAGAAAAAAGGAAGAAAATGTAATGATGAAGTCAGACAAAGATGCACCCTGGCCTGTGAGGGACAGTCTATGATCAAAGTTTTGCTTTCACAGCGAATTGTTTATACTATGAAGAGTTTAAAACAATTCAAGTCTCGATATGTTGAACAATGCCTATATGCATTTATTTCACATGACATTCGCACAGGTTTTGGGCACACAGATATGCTTATAACAGGCCTTTTTTGAATGCTACACACCAACACCACTCAGACATAGGAGAATCTGTGTTTGTACAACATTTTAGAGAAATATTTACCTTCTGACTGTCATGTTCAAAAGTTGAAAACCAATGTTCTGCAGTTTTCATAAGACGTGTGAACATTGCACTGAAGGGGAAAAACCCAGAAACTTGGTGTTAAATAATGTATTACAAATAAGAGCAAATTAAATGTAAAGGAAGTTGTTAAAACTTACTAGGCATCATGTTCCAGATATTCAGGATTCAAAAGAACTTTCATTTCCTCACTGAAAAAGGCAACAGTGAACAATCCAAATGTGAATGTTTATTTTTGGTCAGTGTTCTGCATGTACTATTATGTATTTATAAGCCAACTTTCATATAAAGTGCAAATGAGAAAACTAGCCTTTTTAATTAAAAAGAGCAACTCCATTGAACAAATGAAGTCTTTCCTTTTTATAAAGATCAAAAACAAATTAGCTGCCTTGTCTGCACTACAATGAAGTAACCATCTAATTATTCCAAATAACAAATTACTGAATGTCACAATGTATTATTTGAATATGCTTGATCTAGAATAATTGATTGCTGCACAATCTATCACTGTTTGTCCCAAACAAAAAAAATATGGTTACTGGTCAAAAATGCAGTATCAAAACATTAATTTATTTTGTTTTAATAGCCTGTATTTTTATTGTACTTTAACAGCAATTAATCAGTGACAGCACCTCTTTTCCATCTACTTTGCTGCTTAGTTCTACTTTTTCAGTCAGGATGGAACAGTATGCTGTGCGTAACACAGGGTTATTTTAAGTTACTTAGCACTGAAGAGCCTCTAAGTAATTTCAGGATATCTAAGGACAGATAAGGAATAAAAATGCACACTTCTAAGTAATCTCCATCCTTTTACTTAACTGCCTTTGGACAACCACGTTGAGGGGTGCTAACAGAGGTTATATTACACAGCACACATAATTAAATTGGATTTTATTCACGGCTGGACTCCAAAAGAGAGTGCAAAAAGACAAATGAAAAGAAATGGCCTAAATATCAAAAGTGATAAAAGAAAGCAACTAGGTTTTTTTTACTTTTTTTTTGTAAAAAAAAAGCACTTCACATATAGGGCAAGGAAAAGAGCATCTGAATTTGGCTGACAGACAATCATGTGTGCTGTAACATTTCAAACATATGATTACGTATACACACACATGCAGTTTGAGTGAAATGGTGAATCAAATAGATAACACAATGTTACTGCCACGTCAAAGGACAGTCAGATATTGCAGGTACAACATTGCAGCGATGAAAGAAATACCAACCACAACAATTTGCCTTCACTAATTTTTTTTTCTCTTTTAAGATACGAGGAAAGAGAGTTCGTAACATGTCCGTCCCATGACTGCAGTTCTCTAATCTGCCTCATCTCTGCAATGACAAAACCTAAGCCATTTCTGGCACTATGAATGAGGAGAAACAGTAGGTACATAAGCTTTTATTATTAAGGTTTTCCTTTAGCTTTCTTGTCTTCCCTTCTTTTACCATCTAATATCTGTGAAGGGGCCAAAGTCTACACTCTTAATGCCCCCTTCAGAAACTGTGGTCGGGAAGATGAAATAAGGACATTTCCTTAACAGCCTGAGGATGCAACCATTTCTGGTATCAATTTATCAATTATAAACAAAGAGTTAAGGAATACACATTTGTAAGTTACAGCCCAGCCAACATAATTTATTTTTTTAACAAGGCGCATTTTTAATACTATACAAATAAAACACAATGCTTGCCTTGGTTGTGCAGCTTCACTGGCATGTGAAAAAGCTTGGTGGTCACAATGCAGGATGAAGACAATGGGAGCTAAAAGTTCATGCATACCCTAAACATAAAAGAAAGCAAAAGCAGAGTAAGATTTTTCCAGTGATACAACAGTCCATAAAATATAGCATCAGGCAGACAGCAATAATAGGTGCAGACTAAGTGAAAGCAGGAACATTTACATTCTTAACAGGACAGTTTCATAATCAATGGCTTTTATCTTAAATTCTGATTAAATCTGTGTGTTTATTCTTCTATACTATATTGGCAATGGTAGTCAACCCTGCACCTGGCAGTTTACTCCAAGATCTATGTTCATAAATATGAATTTTATTTATGATAATTACAATCATGATCCACAGTACAAAGATCTGCAATAGGAACAAATTACAAAATTTAAAATTATTTCTTATTTGATAATGTTCCAAAACCAGCATAGCAGTAGCCTTTAGAGGAGACAAGGACAGCTATTTGGGAAATCAGAAAATGAAACTTACATTCCTATGGACTTTTTTTTTTAAAGTTGTTACTTCAATATTAAAAATAAACTTACGATAACACAATGCATAGGAAACTGGTAGTGTTCCATCACAAACTATTACTTATATGTGCAATGTATATTGAGATATAGAAAAAAAACCAAAACGTGCAGGCCTGGAAGAGAAAAAATTGATGGATAGTTGAGGACTTGGGTCAGCATTAGAAGCACGGCTGGGCCATCCAGGCCAGCCATCGATGCTTTAACCTGGAGTTCATGAGGAACAAAACAGGAGTCTTGATTTGCCTTGATTCACCTGGGGCTTGCCAATTTATTATCAGGAGCAGAAGCAACAGCTTCAGGACACAAGCAATCCAGCTGGCAAGCAGCAATAGACTGGCAGGTGAAACTATAGCCTGCAGAATGAAACTTCAGCAGATATTCAGCCCCTTCCCTCAGATCAGATCAGGGAAAAGGAGGATTTGAGGTATCATAACTAGGGAATTTGATTATGTCAGGGGAGTTGGACTCCCAGTGGTGGACAAGGACAGCAGGTAAGAACTATGCAAGCCACAGGTTGGGGTGGGGGTCAGCCATACAGAAGAAGTGAGGGGAGCCCTTCAGTGATGGAAGAGATGTGGGATGAAGGGTTGAGAACTGTCTGGCTGCCTCCGGACACAGGGATCACTCCAAGGGGAGGGAGCTCCTGACCTCAGCCCAAAACCACCAACTACAGCCAGGGCTTGGTGCCAGATGCCCAGGCTGCCCCTGCTGGGTCTCACTCTGGGTGGAGTCCTTGACCTGGTGCAGGAGGACGGGTTCGCAGCCAGCAGTGCTCCAGTTCGAAGGTGCAACTACTTCACCAAGTGCAGCTCCAGGTGTGTGCTCTGGGCAGACAGGCCCAGAAGCCCATCTGGTCTATCCTGTTGGCAGAAAGAGCACTGGTACTGGCCCATCAAGCTCATAAGCATTTCAGGCTGCCTCCAGGAGTCAACTGATGGGTCCCCAGAGAGGAGCTGTTCTACCCTTATGTTTGCATTTCCAAGCTGGGAAGCCTCTCCACTTGCTTTTCCAGCCCTTTCAGTGGTGGACAGACATGATAACTGAAAGAGTCACACGCTTCTGCAGCTACCCTGCTGCTTTGTTGGTATATCACTTATTATTCTATCTAGGATTTGAGGAGTATTCAATATCAGTAAGTTAGCTTATCAGCTGCATAGGTATCAAACAGATCCATTAATTACTGTTTTACTTTTATTGGAAATAATGGTGATTTTCCTCAAGTGGTACAAACTGAGCAGAGAGGTAGATATGGAAGCCTTCTCTAGATGATCTATTTTGAGTGTACTCAGATCCATATTAGTGAATCTTATCTGATTGTAAGAGGAAATTCCAATATCTAGCAGTATTGAAGAAAAAAGACACTTGAGAATTTGTCTGTGGCTATTAACTGAAATCCTAGTAAATTTTTTTTAATTTCTTCAAGACTAAGATGACTTATAGCCTCAACTGTAGGGTTGCACAAATAGCAGTCAGTTGACCGGGCAAAGCTAAAGGCAGAAAAATTACTGTGGAATTTTTTTTTCTTTTCCTAGTTCTGAACCTTTAGGGACTACTTTGAAAGATGAAGGGTTAACAGAAACTCAGGAAAAAAAAAAAAAAAAGATTAAACCCGATGTAGCCCCTTGATTTCAGGAGCTGATGTAAAATTCCCAATTCCCAAACACGACAATATGGGTTAGATTTCAAATGGAAAACTTTATATTTCTGAAAGTCTTATGGTCATACCAGGAGGGAAATGAGTAGGAGAGATGGGGAGATATGTGCAGGATTAGACAATAAATGTAAGTGGCAAAAATATTTGAATAAACTGTAGATAACCTGGGTAGTACTTTCATACATACAGCCCTCAGTTAATTAACAGCTCCATGTCTAATCTTTTATTCACCCTGATATACTAACATGAAATAAGAGAAATGGAAATGCCAAAAACTTGACTATCTAATAAAACTACCACCTAAGCTGTAAACATATAAGCTGAAGAAAAAGAAAGAGGACATAAAATAAGAATTAGTTATAAAAGATAAAAGCACATCATGCATTCTTCCAACATAATAATATATCAAATTTATAATAAAGTAGAATCATAATGTGGCTGCCCACATACAACAAAAACAAAACAAACAGATGATGAAATATCAGGATTTCAAAAAGATACCTCTGATCTTTCAGTTACAAGAGTACTTCAAATGTTTAGAGATTTTTAGCTTGGCAAGAAAAGCCACCAGTGTAATATGCATACACATATTTTTTCAATGCTGCAGTTTACTAAAACTCTTTAGTGTTAATAAATAAGTTGACAGTGCTCAGATAATTTTATGACACTTCCCAGCTACAACAAAATATTGATTTCATAATACAGTCTATGGTTTAGAAAGAAAACCAGAAATATAGCATTTCTACAATGAAAAGTGAATCAATGCATTTCAAAATTATATTGACTTCTCTAAGGGCAATCAAATAATGAGTGAACAATAGTTAGCCTAGTGATTAGGCTTAATTGTCACTATTTCTTTTCAGTGTAACTAGAACCAGAATTTTGGCACCACTCTTACAGAAGAATGCTAAGAGTAATTTTTAGATATGCTTAAGTACAATATACTATTCTCTTTAGATTTTATATTTACAGCTGCTATTTAAAAATTCAATGATCCCAGTAAGGATTCTGTCTTTAAAATCTGTAACACAGCTTCACAACATTCTACTCCATTTGACTAGGGACAGAAATATTTTTCCTCATCAAATAAATTGTTACTTCACTCTGGTCAAAAACCTCAAACTCTACTACAAAGAAAAGTTTCATGCATATATCCACATTAAGCAAACATTATTGATTGCTTCTTCTAAGACTATATGCTGATGCTATGTAATAGTTTCAATAAAATGTCGTAAACTTCAGATACACTTTATTTACATTTATAAGGATGCAAACTGTCATGGAACTAGAACTTTTTCAAAATATTTTGAAAGAGAAACATCAGGTTCTGTTCAGATGTTGACAGACAGAAGCATAAATTTTCATTTATTGGCCAAGTGTTATAATTGTTATAGCAAATGTAGCTCTTGTATGTGGTCACACAAATGAGACAGAGGAATTCTCATAGAGAACAGGACCAGTCCCATGATGGATACTGAATATGAAGGCAAACACCTTAACTGGGCTTTGTGTTCAGGTCACTGTGGAGACAGAAGCTTAGAGGTGATCTGATATTGATGAATTAATGGTAACCTTCACTATTTTCAAGAAAATAGGCTAGGCTTTGATATAGTGGAAATTATTATGAGAAGTGGGTCTTGAGTCAATGATAAAACCAGAACCAATAAAAATAGTACAACAGGAAGGCTGACTGCAACATAGCTATTTGCTTAAAGATGGAAAAAACCCATATCCCGTCGCTACCACAAACTTTACTTCCTATTAGCTAATTCAGAGACAGGTACTGATAAACATGAAAGAAATGTTATCTAAAAAGACAGGGACATGGAGACAAAAAACCAGGATTGTTACTAATAAGCTAACAGGAACATTATGTAAAAAACCAAAATCACCTTTTTAAAACAAGGTCAGACAAAAGAAAAGCTCTTAATAAAAGTGACACATCCAGAGAAAGGGAGAAAACCCACCATCATTTGCTGTTTTGTGGATCTGGCATAGCACCATGAGACTTTAGTGATACTGAACACACCTCAGAGAGGTTAAATCAACAGTTCTTCATGATCGTTTTATTTTTTTTTCCATTTTCTGCAGTTCACCTCCCCCTTTAGTTTTGTGGCAACCCCGTCCTGAAATTACTGCGCCACTGATGCAACACCAGTTGAAAATAGAGGTAAAGAAGTTTTCTTTGTCAACAGCCTGTAGGCTCGCAAAATTGAACCTGTTCTTTTATCTGCCTATGTTCATTTAGCCCACCAAGCAGTCTTTATTAAAGCTGAGGCATCAGGCAGTCAAAGTTCATTAATACCATTTATATAATCTCTGCAGTTTCAATTAACTCAGCAAGACATTCTACTACATGATAACAGTCTCATTAATTCAATAAAATCCCATAACTATTAACAATATGGTCTATGTTAAACGGGGTGTCACCTAGTAGAAAATAATAGCTTTAACAGCTTGTGATGAAACTCAGGGCTTTTTTTTCCTGAATTTGATCTGGCTAAATATTCCATCCTTATGTAGAAAGGTATTATTTCTTGGTAAGGAATCAAGAGGATTTTAAATATGAGCAGAGGGTAATTAAGTCCTTTTAAGTCATATCAAAGAGTAAAATAATACTTCTTGTTCAATAAATGATAGACTAAATTAGCTGGAATATGTTCTTCCATTTTCCCATCATCAGTGCTCTGGCCTATATTCACTAGAAATGGGAGGCTGAATACTGCTGAAGTGTTTTCTTTAGCAGTGCCCTTCAAAATACAGCTCACAAATCTCATTTTTTCTTTTAATCATGCAAGAATATTCCTTTCTCACAGTCTGTCAAACATGAGAAATAACCAGATGATGGAAATTTGATATGTTTCTTAACTCTATATTTGATTTTTGATATAATTTATAAGGCAGTTCTTCAGAAGTAACTGTTTCTTCAACTCGTATGTGTCATTCTTTTAATGAAACAGCACTAATTTCCTGGATTGAGGACAGGGTGGTCACAGACCATGCCTGAAACACACGCTGCCTTGTAAAAGTCTTCACATTTACTGAACCTCTGTATTTTTGTCATGAATTTTTTCGTGTCATCTGAAGTTTGCTGCCCTAGTTTATCCTTTGTCCGTGCACACGGCATCCCTCAGTCTGTCAGTCCCTACTTACCCCACAGTTAATAGTCTGGAGAAACAAATACAAATACGCTTACGTCAATAACTCTGTGTATTGGTCTTGCTACACTAATTTAGCATCAAGCTTATATTCACTTCAAAAATTCCTTCAGTAAAATGTTACATTAATTTAGCCTGCATCCCATATGGATGAATAGTTGGCGCAGCTTTAAGGCTTTCTTTACTGTTTGATCAAAAATGGTTTGAGCAGGTTCTCCTTCAGGTAACACTGTAAAAGTGGTATCTCTAGCATTCTTATCCTTCAGACAAGAGGCATTTGTCAGCTGCATTGCACTTGGATGCTACAAGGTTAGATAACGCTAACGCTGCCAAGGTCAGATTTGCTAATATACCACATGGCTTTAGTACTTTGAGGGAGAACTTAAAACATTACATAAAACTTAAAATAGTAACTTTGCCTGAATTTCAGAATTCACTATTTATGTATTTTATTTATTCAGTACCATTTTTAATCCTACTGTACGCTTTCTTTCTTCACCTAACCACAGAAAACCTTTCTTTTTCTTTCTTAAACACCACTGAAGAAAAAAATGTTTATTGAGAAATTTGAAGTTAGACAACTAAAGAAAACAATCTGAGGGACTGCCTTATGAGGAAAAAGCATATGTTATTCAATGAGCTTACTTTTCTTGCTATCCAGCTGACAAGCAGCTCTTTGATTACTTTAGTATTATGATACAACTTCGGATACAACAGAACTACATTATTGTCAAACCATATAGAAGATGTTGAGTCAATGAATGCCACCTGTACAGTATTTTCATTACCTGTTTATAAAGCAACTGCTCATTTTCTCTGGCATAGCAGAACAGAACATCTGTAAGAATTTTCCTCACATTCTCTTGCTGGAAATACTGCATTTCAGGAAAGCTGAAAATAAAGAAATACAGCGAAAGTAAGCAATATAGTGCATAAAATATCAGTTGCCAGTCTTCTAGAATTGGTTTTAGGTAAGACAGCACCTCCTTTGTCTGTTTTCCCATTGCTCTGTGAATTGTAGAGTAAGAGTACCTCTAAAGACTTGTTATATTTGTTTTGCAATCAAAATTCTTATCCATGTTGTGCAACATACATCGGTCTGCTACATAGATATGATGATATCAACATTTATATTTAAACAAGTAATCCCTTTTAACATTATTTAACATTATCCAAGTAAAATGATGCAGCATATGATTATGTTTCCGGCTGGCTAAAGGATCAAGTTCCTTTCCTTCTGCATGTCACGGAAACAAGTTGAGTTGAAGCAGAATGAAAGGAGACGAGAGGCAATGGCTGAAGCAAAGATCTACCCTCTCCTTCCTGCACACAGACTCTTACTGCCAAAACCTAGCAGCCCAGAAGACTGTTCTGGTCCCAGGGGACACAGCATTCCAGTAGTAACAACTCCAAGACTGTGCTTCACCAACAAATCTAAAACTTGCTAGGAACACTTAGAAAAGGAGCTTGATCAAAACCACCAAGCAGATAGGTCTTCTCACCTAAAAATACCAAGTCAGTTAAAACTAAAACTGTTGCAAATAGTTATCTATTGATTAATTTGCTTCAGGTACTGGAAAAACAAGCACCAAAGATTAAATCTCCATAGATAAAAACCAAACTTTATATGACATGGTCCCATTTTTCAAATCCAAGTTACGTTGGCAACTGTAACTGGATCATCAGTCTGCCCTGCAGTTTCACAAATAGTGCTTAGCCCTGCTCTTCATTTTTCTCAAGATGGAAGTTGGGCAAAGGAAGAGTACAAGAGATACAATATGTTAAAGAAGATTAAAAAATCTCCAGTTCTAAACTGGAATAAAATGGAAGAAAGAAGAGTATGTCTGAAGAAGCATATGCACAAGGGTTCAATATTTCATGAAGATTTGAAAAGTGATCAGCATTTTAATGACAAGATTATTAAAATATCTCCTGAAACCCCCCACAAAAACCAGCATCCTAATTTTCTTGAGCTCTAAGTAAGATCCTATATATCTTACTAGCATCTTTTGTGATGCAACATACATTCACTGTCCTTAGTAGCTGTCTCAAATAAACTTTAAAATTATGAAAACATTTGATACTCTGGCAGGGCAAATATGCTGCAAGTGAAATAGAGTAAAGTGGAACTAGTGGGAGAATATGGGAAGAAATCTAATGGGATTCCTGCATATATTGCAGGAAAATGTAAATATTTAAAAATGTAACTCTACTGAAGCAACTCCACTCTGCATCCTGCTTCTTGACTGCTGGAAGTAGGAAATAAAGTGGTTAGGCACGACGTACTTTAATGAGTAAGTGCATAAGCAAAAGTGTTTTCATGCTTACTGAAGAAGTAACTACATGGCAGAAAATGTTTTATAAAGCAACTACCTCAAACCACATCCAGCTACATGGAGCAATAGCAAATAAAACCAAAAAATCTGTAAAGGCAGAATACTAAAAAGAAAGGAAAAGGTAAAGTTGGACAAAAAACCCCAGAAGAATACTTAAAAAGACAACAACGGTAGGCCTCAGGCTCGATCACTGAAATAAAGGCTACAGTATTGTCAGTTTTAAACTGAAATCATGTGGATTGCAGATAAATTTTCTTTAAGCAAATTTTTTCTTTTATTTTTTTTGCTTCCCGAGTCAGAGCTACAATGCTAAACTTTAGACCAGTTATATTAAGGCTGTTGTAAACCCTGTAAAGGAGAAACAATGCAGGTAATTATAATGAATTACTCCATTACATTGGTCATCTCACAGAGGTGATGACAGGTAAGCACAGAAAGATAACCAATTAAGGCTAGAACGATGCTTTGAAATCCTTGGATGAAGGACCTAAATCAAGAGCCAAGGCAGAGAAGACACCATGGCCTGAAGGCAGCAATGCTGAAGTCCTGAGAAAGGCATCGGGATGAGGGCTGTAACGTATTCCTGGCACCTGGTGGGGGTAATGGTAGACCAACATTTGGAAACTTGTATGCACTTGTACTAATCATATTACTGTAAAGGAAGGACACAGCTGAGACCAAAAGTGCATTACAGCAGATGGCAATCGACATAATTTAGGGGTTTGAAGAGATTATTTCTGAAGGACTGTTATTCAGGCCTGCCCTATGAAGTTTAGGAAGAGAAGATTAACAAAGAAAACTCAAAAATACACAGAGATATCTGTGAGGATCTAGTAATACCAGAGATTGTGACAGAAAGGATAATAATGAACTCAGGAATAAGCTGGCTGAAGTATTAATTATAGTAAATGTAAATACAAGAGATCATCAGGGAACGATCAGTTCAGGATGGATTTTTATGGAGAATGTCATTTTATGATTAAAGCACTGTTTTAGAAATACAGTATCCTCAAATCAGGTAAGGTAAGAATACTTCTCATGAACACTAGAATATTACATTTAATTACATTTCTGAGAAAGGAACATGGGAATTTTGCTCAATTGTTTTACCACAACTGCTACAATTAAATGGCACATTCAAGTCTCTGCTTTCTGAAAGTGAGGACCAGTGGAAGCTAGTTATTATTTTTTAAAATATTCCTTTTGCCCATTTAGGGGCCTCTACACCAGAGGCAGCCAGACTTTGACACAGAAGAAACCTAGGCTGGCAACCAAACAGAAGTATGCACAAATACCTTATGAAGCTAATTAGGTCAAAATGAGGCTCTAAACCACAGCCGTGGAATAACCATCTTTTCTTTCATGAACAGATTCCATCCCTTGCCATTCCCCAACCCTGTTACTCAGCTGGATTTGGGCTACTAAACCAGAAAAAATGAAAGATGCTCTTGCAACTGCACCCCACTGCTCATGTTTTTCTTAAAACAGAATAAATTGGTGTATAAAGGTGGCTCTCCTTTCCACCAGTCCCTCCTCTTACATAGGGACTAGATTTTGTCTCCTGTGTTCATACTCAATGGATTAGTGTTTCTTCCCATCTTTTCTATATGCTTAGGAAGGATGTAGCTGCCTAATGGCTTCTTCATAACCTTTTTTGTGGGTGGGATTTTTTTTTGTTATTTGGGAGATGGAGAGTTGAAACAGCAGCACCTACCACTGCTCATCTTCACCCAGCTTCCATTGTCCTAAACTGTGATTGTTACTCCTGAAGCAGAAACTAGGGAGACCAATATATAAAAATACTACTACAAAAGAAATCTGTTTGATTAGTTTACTGTGACTGCCCCCTAAGCATTTTTTTTTTTCTTAAAATACTGGAGAGAGAAAGAGGACAATCAAATCTAGACATTTACAATCCTAGATGTACGGTGATGCCAGCAAGTAAACCGGTATTTTGATCTGTCTGGTAGTTAGATGCTCTTGCATCTGCCAATCTGCTAATTTCCATTTCTGCAGAATATTTTTTAAAATTCTTCTTTATCATTTACCTTCTTAATCATCACAAAATAAACCACCATTGTTCCTTGGTACCTCTTCTGAATGTCAGTAATTAATCACTGTATTCTTAAGTCTGTTAGGAGTTACTATGGTGTTAGTTCATATATACCTTCCTTTCTTAGTAGAACAAAAGAATGCAGAATTATAGTCATAACTTGGTTGGTGCTGCTATCTACATCTAAAGTAAGGCTTTTAACTTGCATTATAGTAAACCTCCCTGGTCCTTCTTCCCACCCTCATTTTCAGAAGTTTCTCACTTGAGACAGAAAGAGATGGTGTTTTGTTACAGCTCAAAAGTACACGTTTCTAGACAGCTGAAAGAAAATCCATTCTGAACTTCTAAGTTACCATAAAAAAATGTCAGGTGATTAATGAGAAATGTTGATCACTAATGAGCAAGGAGTAATTGAACAGATTCCTTACCTACTTCCCTTGTAAATATTGGAAGTTCTTATTATGCAACAGGCAAAAGATTATATTTAGACATTATGGCTTGGATTACTCTCACCTGCCTTCAGGTGACTACAGTTTAGTTAGATACAGGTGAGCTAGAAGCATTTTATAATTACTGAAGAAAAATGTATTTCTCTACAGTGTGATTCATCAGACGTATACTAGACATTTACTTTAGGAAGAGATGATTTGTGTCCTAGAATTCTTCAGGAACATAGACTCTAAAGGATGATTAGCCCAGTTGTGAGCACCTGTGTTTTACAAATCTAATCATTAGGTGAGACAAGGATTCACAAAATGCATATGAACACACACACACAAACAAACTGTATCACAGTTCCCTTTAGGTAACAAAACTCTGAAATTTAAAACAATTTAAACTAATACCAATTTTAAAACATAATATATGCTGCTGTTGTTTCACGTAGAAATTATTTTAAACAAAAATGGAAATTTCTATAGTCACTACTACTGCTATTAGTGAATGTTACTCACTCTGCCATTTGCCAGAGTGAGAGCCTGGACTTAGTGTATACATATATATATTTAAATAACAGTCTCACATCCAACATAACCTCCATACAACTTTTCATTCTCCAATTATAGTTTAGATACATATATATTTTAATCTTAGAACATCCTGAACTGTTTCCTTTAACAAAAAATACCATCTGTGAGAACACACATGAAAGCATACTCAGATTTTAATTATACATCTCATGGCAAAATGCATTCAAGAATGGATCTAGGGACGGACATATAAAATATTCCAAAACCAGAGAGCAATGATTTCTTCTGCATGACTTTGTTTCTCTAAATGAAAATATGTGAGCTTGGGATTTGTAAAATCTATGCCTATCGTCACTTTTTTCAAGTAATAAGGAAAAGTATTTGCAATACAGTAAAATTTCACATGGTAGCAAACCAGTAATTGAATTTAATTAGATTTACACATCAGTCAATGCTTCCACTCTGAAATGAAATGTTTTCAGGAACTGAGTCTTCTAACTCAAACAAGTTCCTAAACAGGAGTGACCCAAGGGCCAAGAAGATGAAAACATAATCACAGTAATACTAGGGCAAATTTTAAGAGGTATATGTGACAAATAACACTAGAAAAATAATAAATACAAATAGAAATGCTTAACTTCTCTAGATGAATGACATTCCCCTTACTAATTACAAACTGCTTTTTTATTATTGATTGAATAAGTGTTAAGAATTAAAGTAATCTGTTCAATCTTTTATTATCATCATAATTTAGTTACAAGACCTTTCAGTTTCTCTTACCTTCTCTTTGCTTCACAAGGAAAACTCTACTTTAAATTTCACATAGTAATACATTTCCTAATATCCTAATTTAGTAGAGCTTTTCTTCAATGATACCAATAAATCTTCAGGGTTTAATGTTTAACTCGATTTTCTCATTTTTCACTCCACAAAAGCTGTATTTTTATACATTTAATGTATGTTTCTACACATTCATGTTCAACAATCCTGACACACCAACAGAAGTCAAGAAAACAGAATATAATGTATACCACATGAAAAAGCAGAATTTAAATTTATGTATAGAAGTTTCTTTAAAGATCTACATACGTTCTTGTCACATCTTGTTCAATCATTGCTCGAAGCTCTTTATCCTGGAAAAATTTATTCCAAAGACTCTGAAATAAGGAAAAATAATTGTATGAAACAGAGACTTCTACTAATACTGAAAGCTTATATACTACATCTGCAAAGTACTGTACAAATATTAACTAATTAATCCTAAAAACTTCTGGTAGATATGTATATCAATATTTTATGCGTGAAAATGAATGTTGGTGACCAGCCTAACATATCTGAGAGAGTCAGTTCAGATCAGAGATCAAATAGAAATTCCTGGATCCTTGTTCTAGGCTCACTCCATTTCCTCACTGGATGGCTGCAGGTCTGTGAGTTACTTGTAAGGGGTCTATGAAGAAGATTTAGGAACCAGTAGCTCGACTGAAAAAAAAATCACTAGTTCACTCACAGAAAAAGGTCTGTAACACCCTACTGTAATACATTTCTCCTACAAATGCACAGACTCTAATGGGAAGCTGCTATAATTTCCACACTAAGAAATTGCGTGGAAGTAAGCTTCCTTAGTGCAGGCAAAATCAATAAGGAATGTATGGTGATCAAATACCTATTATGGAAATGACATCATTCTAATGGGACACATATACAGTGTAGATCAAAACTGGCCATTCTAAAAAAGTTCTAATAGGGAAAACCAGGGTATTTAAAGCTCATTGGCAACATAAAAGAAAATATTAAATGAAAGAGTTTGATGTAGGCTTATCTTCTTCTGTATCTGTGCTTATGAACATTTCCATTCTCTTTCTTTGATTTTCATGCCTTGTTTACCAACAGTTTGCAAAAGCTGACCCGAAAGAAACCAGCAAATGTTGTTTGTATACTCCAGAAAAAGTATTGTAAAGCCTATTCTTTATTGTAAAGGGCTGGTAGCTTGCCCATATTGATCAAAATACAGAAGGAGCAAAATCTATAGCAGTCTTTTCAGAGAGCAGCAGCACCAGTGAATGAAATACCGTACAAAGAGAGTGGCTACAATACTTCCAGAATTTCTTGCTCCCCTGTAAACAATTCATTGCCATGGTGTCTTAGGGTCCACAGAAAGAAAAGAGAAACTAAATTAATATTACCTGGCAGAAAGAAGGTAAAGTAACAGAAAATGTTAGCCTCTATACTTGTGCTACTAACTATGAAAAAAACCCCACCCAAACTTTAAAAGTATTTATATGCTTGACAACGTCTTACATAAAACTAGCATCTTTTTAACTCGCAGCCACATACTCTGACATGTTACCCTTTGCTTTCTATCTCCTAAAGACTATGTGCACAGTGCCACGCTAAATACTAACAAAATATGGGCTTCCATTTTTGTGAATAAAATGGAAACCCAAGCAGTACCACCAAAGATATCTGTGACAGTCTTTCCAGGTGTACATCTCTTAAATGCAGCCCAACAAATTAATGTCATGGTATTAAGTTATTTTGAAAATGTGATAAAAAATTTTTTTCAGAAACGGTAACATAATTAACAGAGAAGATACCTGCTATAAAATACCCAATGGCTTTTCAGATACAATAAAATACAGTGTAACAAAAATAAAATTAAAAAAAAAGCTTAAAATTAAGCTCCCAAATCTACATGTAAATCCTCATCAAAGTGTCATGACTTTGAAAACACCAAGCTACTAGGAGGTCCCACTAATTTCAGTGAGAGCTGGATGCTCTGCAATTAACGACAGTCAGCCCAAATACTTTTACCATATTTTCAGTATTTCTTTAAAAACTGGATCTGACATTTTGCAGCTGGCTGCTTTCTGATTAGAAAAGAAAGTTTTGTTTCTTTTAACTGTATAAAGAAAAAGAATTAAAAACCTTGGAAGAAATGCGTATCTTGCAGCCTGGTGCTTTAGACATTAACTCAGCACGGATACAACTCAGACACACAACTCTATTTTTGCTGGAGAAAAACTTCCAAGGCTGAACAGTCTTCCAGAGGAGGGCTCTTCAGTATTTGCTGTTAACAGCGTTCCCTTCATATTGACTGTTTAAACACTCCTTCAGTTAGAGCCATTTTGTGTATAAAATGACAACACAGCAATAAAAAAGGGTATCGGTCAAAGAAAGGATATGCTGTGAAACTGGACTTACAGTCCAGTACTGATATTTTGTTCATCACGGCCTCCCTCTAATAAGCCCTGAAAAATCAGAATATTAAGTTGGAAATGAGCATTTCTGGTGGTTCAGCAGATCCTGTGAACCACTGTTAATACAAATCAGTTCAGAAATTTAGTAGGGAGATTTTAGCACCTGCTATTTTTCCTTCTTCAGCAAGAACTCACTTGTGTCATTATGATGATGATGATGATGAGAATTTTAGTAGCACATATGTTGACAGAACTAAGGGTCAACTTACCCCCTCATCCTGAGAGAGCGGGTTGTTGATTATCAGATCTTGCTGACCTGCTTTCCGAGGGTTTGTAATGTGCTGGGTAAAAACAGAAAAAAAATCAAATCCTCTTCTGTTATATTGTAAGTATTAATACCTATGTCAATGCGTAAGAGTAGAGAACCTATTTTGTACCAACTTACAATTTCTTTGATCTTATTGTAAGAAGTTCTTAAGTCTGAAGTGGTTTTAATCCATTGACTTCTGTCTTGGGGTAGAACCTCCAGAAATAACTATCAACAAAAAAAGCAAAAAAAAAATCCATTAAGTTTAATCTATTTAATAGCTTTTCATATAAATCCTACCAGACAGCATAAGCCATCTCAGAAAGGAGAAGCAAGTACTCTACACATAAGGAGAAGAAACCAAAGACCTATAAAATACTCCTGGCTTTAGTACTTTCCAGTCAATAAATAAGAAGCTAGTAACAGTAAGTTCTAGGGTAGGAAAAAAAACAAACCCTGAAGCCACAAACTCAAGCTTTGTAAAATGTCACAACTTCAGTAAAGTTGGTTGAGACTTCCAAGGCACAAATAAAATGCAAAGAAGAGATGAAAATAAATATATAGAACTGGAAGCTATTTACATAACACTGATGAGCTAATGCAACATGCTTAAAAAAAACCAGGAATGCAGAGCAGAAACTAAGCACTCAGAGATATGCTCTACCTAAGGAATGTGGAAAGGGAAAATCTTAGAAAAGTGATGTGTTCTCAAATTCTGCAAGACAGTTAAAAGAGTTGATTTTGCAAAAAGTCCTTGAGAATACCTTCAGCTCAGTTCTTCCACATTTCTGTTTAAAAAGGGTTAGAAAGAAACATCTATTGGACAACGCTATGTAATTGCATATAAAATAAGGGAAAAAAACCAGAGTATTTTCTTGCTTTTTAAATGTTTTTATTTACACATTGTAAAATCTTATGAATAATACTGACAACAAAAAAATTTTCCCAATTTATTAAAAATACTTAAATATTTCAGAACTTAACAAAAAAGTTGACAATATTTTTAAAACAGGCAGTCTAAACCAAAGCCCTAGCCCATATTGGGACATGCAAATAAAACCAGCCTCATTTCTAAAATAAAACCACTCCCTGATTTAATTAGTAGACAATGAGGGGTTTGATGCTTTTGTTAGTTTAGGGTTTTCAGTTATGGCCTCCTAATTCAGAGGCTCAAGAATCAGCAGGCTGGTAAAACAATGCCTGTGGCATATATTCACCTGGCCTCCTGAAGAAAATATTTTCATTAACTTTAAATTTCTTAAATGCTCCACACATTTCAAATTTCAAACTTTTTGAAATTTTCGTTTTCTTTTTATAGGTCTTTGTGAAGACTGAGAAATTCCAAGTGAGGTAATTCAAATCATCAGTGTTAACATACAGCATCTCCACTAGGGAAAATGTTCTCTGCTATCAAAGTTAGTGCAGAATAGACGACCTGATGCCAGTGCAACAAAATTCTTTTCAACTTCTCAGTATTATTTTGCTTTCTTTCTCTCTTCCTTCCCCCTACAACTTTTAAAAAATACAAGAGACCTCTGAGGAGCTACTGTGTTTTAAGATTGGAAGACTTGGCTTCCCTGTCTATCCAGTCATACAAGAAGGATTGGTCCTTGTTTGCTCAATTCACTGGGAAAAGGTGGTAGCAGAAGCATCAGACTGATTTTAAAGGAATCCCAAGTTCTACAAAACATAAATTGTGAGACAAACCTCCTTTTTATTTCCACTGCATGACTTCACTGCACAAAGACTGAGAGAGATGGCTGTGTGGCACTCAATTCTAAACACATCACACAACACAAAGAGATTCTTTCCTAGGAATCTTTTTCTGTCACCCACAATTCAGCTTTAAGGCAACTCAATATGATTAGCAAATGTCCTATGAATTATAAAAATGAGTAGGAAAACATTGGGATGAAGTCTCTTGGAAAATTCATGATTCTTTGCATCAATAATCTTCCAGCGCATCAGGTAATGTGTTGATATATTGCAACCACAAACTGTAAATAAATATTTTCTCTTCTTACCTTCCAGCAAACACTACGGAACCTGCTGCTTCTCAGCTGCCCATTAATCCCCTTCAGCCGTATAGTTGCCAAGTAATTGTTGTTTACAAATAGTTCTTCCCATTCTTTACTGCGTGCAAAAGCAAAAGGAATGAACATTTAAACAACAAAAAAAAGGTCTTAGCTGATTTAAGGACTATATGACACTACACGAATTTGGATAAGCAGAGGAAAGGAACTTTTTAATGTATATATTTAGTTGTGTACCATTTCTAAACGCATGGCTGTCTTTTTGGACACATTTCTTCTTTGGATTTAATGAATATGTAGATCGCTATAATTATGCCAGCTACTGAAATTCATAATGTCTATGGAGGCTATTCCATTTCCTCTAAAATGTTGGTACTGCAGTTCAGTGAATAAACAAGAAAAATGAATATTAATATAAGCACATTCATGTTTCAGCTGTAGACAAAGAAGTACCTATTCCAAAAATATGCAACAGAAAAGTATACTGTTGACTGTATTAGCTCCTCACATGACATATTTGCTTAAACGAACCTTCTTTTCTTCTTAATGTCAAGCTGGGCAGTTAAGCATAATAGAAGATGACTTTCTTTAACATTTAGTGCTATTTACTATTGAAATCACTCCTACTTCTTTCTACATGATCAGTTTTAAAATTTTAACAGGTGCTAGCAAATTTAAAAAAACATCAAAAAATTAAAAAGCCTCACTGTATAAACTGTTAAAGGCAAGCTTGAGTACCTTGCAGTACCTATGGCTGACTAGATAAACAACCTAAATATGCCTCCCAGGCATGCAGGCACCAGGGGCCTAACACCTGTGCCTCATTAATATACAAGTAAATCTGCTCTACTGGGAAACAATTGGAAATTAATTGTCCCAAACCATCTACTGAGTTTGAATAAAAGAATTAAATCTATATTTCCTGCACCTTCTACTGAAACGAATCTCAAGAACAGGATAAGCCATTTGATGGTCTTGGTAGCCCAAGACTTGCTCCCAGGCTTTCTGCAACCACTCTAAAATCCAAAGGGCAATTCCAATGTAAAGAGCTGGGTTATGTGCAAAGAAATGTGTTTCAGATTTATTTTCAGTGCATGTCCTCAAGGTGAACATCTCCCTCTCTCATTGTCACATGGGAGACTATTACTTCTCCCTGGGAGACCAAATGAAACCAGAAAGAGGGAAACTACTATTGTGACTCCAGGGTAAGATCTTACCAGGTTTCTTTTGCTAAGGAGGGCCACAGAGTGGGTTACACTGAATACCAACAAACTCTGATTTTGCAATCTGCCCTAAATATATGCCGGCTAGAGTTAGATAGTTTTCAGACTTTTAAACTGAGTAGTGAGGGTCACTTTTTTGAAACCTTGCTTTAGATAAAACTTGTTTAGCTTCAGAACAGAATTGTATGATACAGTAACTGGGAATAGTTGGGGAATGGACTTGACAAGCCAGGAAATGATGGTCCTGTTTCTCTTAGACAGGAGTGAATTTACAATCCACGCTGAGACCAGAAGCATTGTGTTGTGAATGCATCACCTACCTTTCAGCTAGGATCATTTTCTAAAAAAAAAAACGGTGTTTACTTCTGGGCCTTGATTATTAACTACTTTGAAAAGCGAAGGTACTCCAGATAAGAACAAAGAAGAACAGCAGGGGTTAGGGCTGCTTCCAGCTTCTGCCAACTGCCAGTATTCCCAAGTGACCAAAAGAGCAACAACTAACTCCAGTAGTGTGGGGCAGCTTCCTTCTTCCTTGCTGCATTCCCTATTCTCCAAGTCAGAGAGGGTATCTGGGCATTCCACTGGTTCTCTATCTCCCATACACCCTCACCTTCTGCAGTGAGCTGCCTACGATTGTTTACCACTATTCTGTCTCCTTTAAATACAACGTATGGTATATAGCAGACACAGCTTGAGAAAAATCTGGCCCTTTCTTTCACAGTCATTTATACTTCAGTAACTACAGCATATTATGCCTATCTAAATAACCCTCCTGTTTCTATCATGTATAATATTCTTTGTTTGCCATTGTAAATTTTGTAGCATCCCTGGCCATTGTAACTGCTGCCAAGCTGCCTCCCTAAGGTAGGGATGCTTCAGGAGTGACACATTCCCCTGCGCACACAACAGGTCAGCCTCTGAAGCTATTCACATAGTTCTGCAAGGGGATGACATTCCCACAACATCTTTGAAAATGCCAGTATGTCAGCTGAGTTAGCAAAAGATTTCAGCCAGTGTAGCTGTGAATAGAAAGAACAGAGAGGAGAGAAACTCTTCAGGTTATTTTTTACACCAGCTTCTGGGAGTGATTGCTGCACAGTAAGAAAGTAATTTCAACACTTCTTAAATTGTATTAGTGCAGATACTATGCTTTGTCTTTTTTTTTTTTTTTTTTTTTTAAATTTGTAATGCAATTCCAAACAAGTTTTGAGCAAAATTACATTTAAACAGCCAAAAGAAATTTGGCAAGATCATATCTCCTCCACATCCCCCCTTGGCTGCTGGGATCACTAAAAAGAAAAGTTATGAACAACTGAAAAAAAAAAGACTTGGAAGCTGGAATCTGCTTCAGTTTTAGTAGAGCTCAATGATATCTAAAATCCTTTCTAAGCAGGATTCACAAATTCATTTCTCAAATATTTTGAATGAAGGCAAATAAATTAAGCCTTAAAATTCTAGAGACTGTTGCAATAATGGTAATGCTGTGTAATATCAACAAGCTATCAATTCCAAAAGGATAATACTTTAAATGATATAGCCCTAGTCTGTAAACTAATATCTATGAGCCTTGTTAACCCGGGCTTGCAGAGAACTCATCGGTCAAAGCGAAATGAGCAATGAAGATTGGAACTCAAGTCTACCACATCCCATTTGCTTCACTGAAGTGAAAGGCTTCAAGAGCCAATTGGAACCACTTAAACTATGAATAAGCACATGCAATTGTTTTTAATCAAACCAGAAAATTAAATGCATAATCATGTGTAAATACCACCTTTAGGTTGTACAATTAAAATAAAGGCAAATGCCAATATTAATGTTTTCTGGGTCTTTTGTACATATTTTTCATTTCCTATTCTTATTTAAATATCCTAATGTACTATTGTACATGTTGTAAAGTTTCCATAATACATGGCCTGCATGAGGGAAAAGTGATTGGATTAATGTTTCTTTAAGAAACTTAATTTAACATGCTGTATCTGTGCCGTAACCGTCCAATGTAAAATATTTATGGGCATGAGTTAGGGACAGTTGCATTACTTGGAAGTGGAAAAAGTGCTCAATATGTACGAATGAAAAAGCGAGCAAATCAACAGAAGGGATAGAGGTTGCAGATTTGTTCTGCAAAGGTTGTTCTTAGTTCTTATCTGTTCCTTTCCATCTTTTAGAAACATGCATTTATGTCATAACTACAGGAGTTTGAATCTGTCTGCAAACCTATTTTATACTGGGGTCTACTCTAATACCCACACTTTCTTGCTTATAAGGAATGAGGCTGATCTCCTAGCAAACCATATATAAGCATATTTATTCTTTCTTTCTTTCCATTAGGACATGTTTTGTCGATCTAATGCTTATTAAAACAATTACTAACATTAGATTTTCAGAGATAAACGTCCAATGCTGTCAGGAAGGGAGAACAACCAGCAGGACAGAAAGCAGGATCAGAAAGTCTAAATAAAATTTTACATGCATTTAAATACCTTTTTTCAAAAGGTATTTAAATCCCTGAAGCCTAGCATCTCAGTAAAATACACCAGAATGCCACTAAGGCACAGCTATAGAGGAACAAGCAATTATAAACTCTTCAAGAATGAGTGACACCAATAACGTAGCAAGATGCCTGGAAAATAAATCTGGAATTCAAACAGCAGTTCCCAGAGTTTTACTGAGGCAACACTGAGCTGTGGTAGTGTTGGAGAGCAGTAACAAAGACTTTCTTCCACTAATAGCCAGTAGTGGAACATCAGCCTCTGACTCTGCTGCTAGATTTCCATCTGAAGCATAATGGCAAAACCAATGCATTAAGAATAGGTATGCAGAAGATTGCAAGTGTAGCCCACCTAAGCTCATCACAAAATAAAGACTCTATTCAGAAGAGGAAGAAATACAATTGAGGAAGAGTGATAGGACAGCAATCACCACTAGTTACCTTCTACATTTACCTATTTACAGGATGAAGCTGCTGGTGTATACAAATGCAGATCCTTCCAAAGATTAAAGCTAGAGTAAGAAGCATTTTTGTTCTACAATGTTCAGACAACATTAAACTCTGTGGAAGTCACTAAACCTCACAGAAGTGTAAACATGTGAATAGGCACATCCAACTACAACGTATGTCACTGAAAAAGGGCAAAGATCCATTTCTGGGACAGCAGCTGTTCAGAGCTACCAGGTAAATATTATTGTCCATAATTATTTCACTGACATTTGAAACTGCGGGTAACAAAGAAACCAGTATCTATCAGGTCATTTGACAGTGGGTTAGTTATTTTATCTCATGCATTTTTATAATATTTTATGACAAGTTTTGAAATTACTTTTTTTGTGTCCACGATGAAATAAGACCAGTTCAGTATTTACAACAACATTTAGATAACAAGGAATATTTCTCAGTTCATGAAAGAACACTGTACTACTATTGAAAGGTGTGAACATTTGCATACATATTTGAGATTTCAATCTGAATCTTGAGCTTATTCTACCCTCTAGACCAATATTGAAGGATAAAATGGATAGTCTCATAGAGATCCAAAGAAAACTCTTGAGCAGTGCTGCTAGTATTGGCAGAATCATCTAAAACAAAATGGTGTGCACGCCTCCAGAAAAGCCAATTTCACTTTTTCATACCGGTTTTTGTTAATCTTCAGAATGCGCTTTTTGAAATGTTGAGACTCAAAATCAGCTCCCTAGAGGCACCCAATGAAGCAACAGGCTACTTAACAGCCCGTCAGAAAGAAAACAAATTCACGAATTATTGTGTCATATGTTTTCCAATATGAGGTCTTCATTGATAGGAACATCAATAAGTGAATGCAGTATCTATATTTAAATAGAGGCAACAGTTCATTTCAAACATACTGCATAAATCCAAGAAACATGTATAGTTTGTATTATTTATTATGCCATAAAACGAACATTTGAGAAAAAAGTGATGCAACAGCCAGGAATGTAATGAAAACAGAGTTAATTCTATAAAAACAGGGGGAAGAAACAATTGAAAGGTAGTATCAAGTAATAAGCAGTAAGTTTCTAAAACAAAACCATTTCTGAAACACATGGATTTTTATTTGCTACCCTGAAAATCCACTTGACAGCCTTAACGTGCAGGCTTATCAATCTGCTTGGAAAATATATGTATTTTCCTCTGTTTCTCAAACTCCTGCCTCGGGATACGAGGCAGAGTTAACAGCCATGTAAGTGTGAATATGCATGGCTGCACTGCTGGGAGGCTCAACATTCAAAGGCCAGATTTTTCTCAACAGTTCAGGTTTCATCTGCTTTTGGCTGACATACAGTTAAAAAAGGTTTGCGTGAAGAAAAGTAAAATCACTCTCTTAACATAAACATTCCAGCAGAAACTTCGGGTTATTAGTGAGCTTTGCTCTTCAAGCCACTGGCGTGTGTGTAGTGCAGTCTGGGGAAACGAAATCAGCATCGCCAGCACCTCTCCTAACAGCACTGGATCGGAGGCAGAACCATGGGATACCTTTCTCCTGACTCCAAATTGCCCACCTCGCCTTGGTGGTTCTCGGCCAAAGAGCCACATTTGGCCCTGGGAGACCACTTCACTTCTAGCCCAGTAATTGTTCAGCTTCTGCAGGAGAATTCTTGTTACACTCATTTCGAAGTCTAAATTTCACCAGTTGTTCTCCTCTACTTGCTACTTTATGCACACATTTAAAGAATGGTGAAAAAAAATGCAGGTATTAGGTTCAATTGCTTTTATTTTTGTATCGTAACTGATTTGCCAGTTGCAGAGTCAAGGCTTTCTAATTTATATCCCCCCCCAATACCTTTAAAATCCTTTGCATGTACAGAACATTTGCTTCCTAGTTTTCCTAACTAGAGTTCCCTTCTGCTAATTCATAGGCACAGCTCTACAGATCATCAAACTAAAAAATGGATGTAACAGTGAAATGGGGATACTTTTTGCAGGAATATGCTTCAAAATGTCAAAATGTTTCTGTGCTCACACCTGACGAGCTGGAGCAAGTCTAGAACTGGGGTAGTCATGACAGGATTTAAAAATACCCACCCGATTTCAAAACTTGGATGGTTTTATGATGTGCAGGGTGACAAATGCACAATTCTAGTTAATATTATTAATTCCACCTTAACTTTGTAAATCCATCCCTTTTGCATGCAATGACATAAGAAAATGAGTGATTTCAGGATATAACTTTAGTCTCTTGAACTGACTATGTTTTATTGCCATCATTAAAACCCACATAGTCTTACTAGAAGCAAGTCTGCTCTTCAGATCTATTGCAACTGTATACATTATTTTGAGAAAGCTTTTGTCTTCAAACTTTTTTTGGATTAAAAACAGCAATTCCTCAAACCTGCCCCCTTGTATTCAAGTTTCACATAGAGTTCTAGGTTATGGTGGGTTTTTTTTACTCATGATGAACCTCCTTGTCCTTCCTGTGCTTGGAAACAGTTCCCAGGATTAGCCACTTCATCACCTTACAGGGGATCAAGGTGAGGCTGATTCGCCAAGTTTCCTGGGTCCTTCTTCTTAACCTTCTTAAAGACAGGAGCGACATTTGCTTCCCTCCATCCCTCAGTCATCTCTCCCAACTGCCATGATAGTTCATAGATTATTGAGAGTGCAAAAGTAAAGGAAATCCATAATAGAAAAATACTACTTTAAATAGTAGTAAGGGAAATATGGCATCAGCTGAATATGCTGTCAGTGGTATACACACTAATTTTCATACAACATAACTAATTAAGAGTAAACCAAAATTTTCATGTTCTTTCCATATATGCTAGAAAATACCATTCTCCCTTCCATGACGTCTCTTCCTGCACTAAGTCTTTCCTTTTTGCTATCAATCTGTTAAGGAGCATTCTGCCAATAAAAAATGGCATTATTCAGTCCTTCCTTTCTGATTCTCAGTTGAAAGTATCTCAGGCTTTACGTGAATTTGTTAAATTTGCTTTCCCCTATTTTCTAAGGGATCAACTTGCATATGAACAGAAAGCAAGCCTGTAGTACCATTTCTACCTCTTTAGAAAGTAACATAATTTTCACAGCAGAAGTTCAAAAAAACCCACAATTTATATCTGTTGAAATGTTTGGATCTTAGAAAAAGTATTCTGCGTACAGGGTTTCTATTCCTTAATGACAACTTATTTTTCTTTGTCTTATGACATTCTTTGCAAATTCCTTAAGACACTGGACAAGGAGTGTAGAGTAGATCAGCTGTGGAAGGAAGAAGTCAATAAAAAAAGTCTGACAAGACAGAGATGGAAATTATGTATGGACAGGAAAAGAAAGAAAAGTAATTTTTAGAGAATTCAGAGAAAACCAGATATCTTCTAAGCTCTCAGTAGGTGTGACAGTGATATTCTTGGATTTGGAGAAAAAAGCCGTCGGAGGAAACCTGTGATCAGTGCTAAGAGTCACTTTCTCTTGCTGGAAGTACAAGATTTGCAAGATGGAATTGCTAACTTTTTAACATGGACAAAATCAGAGTACTGGCACAGATTACCAGATCCAGAGAAAGATTAAAAGCGCATTCAGTATGTAATCTTTCCAAAGAATCACACAATTCAAGGAGCGAGTTAACAGGCTCTCAGACAAAATTAACTTGTACTGAAAAGGCCTCTTTGCACATAAATGGCATCAAGCAAGATGGTGTCTAACAAATGATTCTAGGTAAGACAAAACAAACACGGATACCAGCTTTACTGCTTCCTTCTGGAAAGAGAGGAAGGATGCAAGTGCTGAGAACTCTCCTTAGAGAACAGAGGTGGGGTGCCACTTCATTGCTTTCCTTTCTATCCCTAAATTTTTGTACCTCAAAACGTTTGAAAACCCCAGCAGAAACAAGCTTGCTCTTTATAGCTCTTGATTACGTGTGGACACATAGTGGACAAAGTTAGGAAAAATAGATTATAATTGCAGAGGGGTGGCTTCAAAATAAAACAATAAAGAAACACTACCTGTGTATGAACAAGAGTAAATAGGTTTGTGTCGATGGGAAGGGGCTGCTTCCTAACAGATTAAGACAAGAGTTTTCCACAAGGTGGAGGTATATAAGTTGCCTACATCTTCGCACTACATGTAAGGACAGAGGCTACGTAGCCATTTCTGGATCAGCTGCCAAGACAGGCCATAGATCAAAGAGGAATCAAACTAGTTTGACTAGCCACTTTTGGAAGGGGGCAGAAACAGTGAGGAACAGCTTGCACCCCTTGCCGTCTTTCTTCTGTATGCTCAGTATCAGTCCTGCAGTTGTTGGCTGGCACACAAGAAACATGCCTCAGCCAGCAGGACCACATTGCCTTTTTGCAGTAAGAAAGAAAACATCTGGTAAGTAGGATCTGTAAGAAGTCAGGGGAAGAAAATGGAATATGAAAGTCTTTCTTATACTAGCTCTTCTTCCTATTTGAAATATCATCAGGAGGAAGAATATACATTGTTTACATAACCCACAACTTTGAGCAATCATCACCTGTCAAGGAGTTTAAGGCACACAGGAAATAACTTTATCTTGATACATGGCATAGAAATTAAACTTATATACAAGTGCAGAGATATATTAAGAAATTATCCAGCATACTAGTCACGGGTCTTTGAATCATAAAGTAAGTTAACAACACAAGTATGAAAAGTGAGCTTTTTTTAGGCTATATATTTATTAGAAGCAGTATTAATGTATGAATCCACCTTGGAAGAAAATAAGTGTCCTTGAGATGTTAGATTCTATCAGCCAAATTGAATGTCTGCATCAATGGCTCTCCCTAAAAGTCATAATTAGGTCATTAAAATATATTTAGAAAAATAGCCTGTAAAATAAAGTTAAAAAATACTCACCTTCATTTTATTTCATAGGTCACTGTTATACCATCTAATAAGATAATTAAAAACATGCAAGCAGCTGGTACTGAGGCTAAACAGATTAATGTAATAGTCTGTAGTCATATGTGCTGGCAAGGGGTTCACCTCTTTGGCGAGGAGAAGGTCAGCTGCCCTTGGGAAGGCAGGAGAAAGACAGCATTTCTACTTTCCAGTGGCACTGCATTGCAGATACTGAAGCTAGAGACCCACACCTACTTTTCTTTTCCTTTTGGTGAAGCCCGTCCAATTTGCCCATTCAGAAAAGGCTTTAACCATAGCATTAAAATAACACAGTAGAGCACAGCTCAAATATTCCCCTCAAGTTTCTTATGTTTTAAAGATGACAGCTACTGTATGTCTAAACCCTTGTTCAAATTTTTCTAATAGTGAACTTCAAATTTTGATGACATGGTTCTAGGAAATAATTTTCACAATTTATTATTAGTAAAACTTCTTCCCAAACACACAAAGAATACTTCCATCAGAGCCTGAAGACCAACTAGAAAATTGTCTGTGACCTGACAGGATGCATTCACAAACTCACAGAATATTTAGAAATATGTGCCAGTCACACGTGCTTTTCATTTACATTACTTACAAACTTTATGACCTAAAGGGAAATGCTCACTGTCTGAACATAAGCAGCATTAAATCTGTGCCGTGATCAACACTAGCGAAAGCCACAAACTCTAAGGTGACACCATCATATTAAAAATAAAACCAAACAAATCGTTCTGAGCATTATAAATATATCAAAGGATAATGGTCTGACATCCTTTATTAATACATGCACACACACTCAGTCTTATACTGGATAGTGTAAAATTGTCCTTTAAAATAGAAAGTGCTGGAATCAAGTAACACCTCCCGCTCTGTGGTTTTTTCATTGTGGTGAAAACAATATGCTCTTAAGAGCCCTTCAATAGCAAAACACATTCACAGTGAAATACTTCTAAACATTTGGAGTTGCCTCTTCTAAATAAATTGTAAAGAGACTGCTACTGATAAAACATGAAGCAGCTTTTGTTTCAGTAAAAATTTCCAGTAGAATTTTGCATGACATCTACCATGACCTAAAGATGCATTTGCCTCTTTTAGTGCAAAAATTCACTATCCAGTCCTTTTAAAATACAACAGACTGAAACACATTGGGTAAACAAGACTGTCATCAGTTTTATCCAATTACTAACTTACTGAAACACTATTCATTGACAATATCCTAATGAGCCCTTAAAGAACAAACATTTACCATCATTACCTTTCAAGGTAGTTTAAGATTCACTTTTTGTTTTTCATAAGATATTACCCGCTCATTTTTTGCTTTACATGCAGCACAGAACAATAACTATCAACACAATATTTAACCCAACCAGCAAATCTACAGCCAGTCTCATGATATGATAGGAGTTACTTGCCACTGAACAGAAAATACTCATTTCACACCTTAAACATTGTAATACTACTTAATAACAGTGCTAGCTTGCCAACTATGAAAAGACAAAGGTTTCTTTTATATATATGTGTGTATACACATACAGACATATGTATATATACACACAGTATACATGGTACTATCTTGCTTTATTATCTTGCTTCTAATTATCACCATAACACTCTGGCAGTAGTATATGGGACTGCTTTTAAAATATTAATTAACTTCAGTTTTGTAAGTTAGGCTGTAATCCTCTCTGACAGAATATGGTTATTATTCAGTGGAAGTCGTGGCCAGCGTCATATTTATTATATACACTGTCAGCTAAGGAATATGGAGATACAAAGGCCAACTTTAACCGCCTGTTATTCACAGAGCATTAAGGACAGCTGAGGATTCACTAGAGTTTAGCCTGGGCTAGTTTAGCACCCTGCACTGGCTCCCTGAGACATGAGTGCAGAAGGGGTGGGAAGAAAGGGCTGGACCCCAGCTTACACTCTGGTGGAACCCAAGCCTAGCTGAAGCTGGCTGCTGCTTCCAGTTTACCTTGGAGGGTACAACAGCTGGGGCTTGAGTTAACGAGTTTCAGAAGTAAGCGTCCTGGAATTAATGGCAGAAAGAGCTCTCCACTCTGTCCTTTTGCTGATCTGGCTAAAATCTATCTTGCCTACTTTTCAGAGACTGCTTCATGGTCTCTGTATCTACATATGCTTCTCACCTAAAGAACATGAAGATTGTTCTGCATAGTGTTTTGGAACTCTTCTTTCAACGTAGCACGTTGCATGCATCAGAGAACAAAAATATTACAAGAAACCGAGTTATGCAGAACCCTGAAATGGATCTGCTAACGTATGTTCCTCCAAGTGAACATGCTAACTACCCTCGAAGGGTTTTATATCATCACAAAGTAAGTTTCATTAGAGCACACTTACTAGAAAACCGAAAATTTGAAGGATTTGTAAATCAAACCTCCCCTGTCCCGCTGTGTCCCTTCAGGCATGCCCTCTTTTTCCAACCTTGCTCTCAGTCCAGAAGCTTCCTCTGGGTGTCTGAATCGCAACAAACTCTTCGCTGTTCCCACTAGGTCCTTATGAGAAGTCTTTCTTTTCAACATCCTCAAGACCAGGCTGTTTGGCCCCCTGCTCTCCTCAGCAATCTCTTGGTCTCCAGCCTGCAACAGGTTCTCCAGGGGTTGTGTCCCTCCCTGCCAACCCACACCTGAAGGCTTCTCATGCCCTGCACAGCAATCTGCCTGCAAGACAGTGTGATATTCCCCACCCAGCCAGCTGCAACCAGGACAAGGCAACCAGGCAGGTTCCTCCTGCCTGCCTGCCTACACCTCTTTGAAGTACAGACTCCAGTAGACTACAAATGAAAAATGAAAAAGATGCCATCCCTCATAGTTCAATGCATGAATCCAAAATAATCACGTGGTAAGCTTGCTTTATTTTACCATACTTAAGCATCAAAATCAGAAGCAGTCATTCCGGTTAGGACAAATCTTACTACTAATTTACCAGTCACAAGGACAAAGATTTAGCATCTGTAGCAGAGGCAGCACTTTGATGGCTCAAAGATGGAACTACCCATCTGCTGATGACCTTTCCATGCTTTCAAGTACAAGACACCCTCTGGTATGTACCCAAGCAAGACCCTGGCTCAGTGACAGCGCTGCAAAAAGGTGCTCAGCCATCATGTTGCTTTAACTGGTGCTTACTATCAATAGAATTGAAATATTATTTTCCTCTCAGAAAGCTTCACATTTAACAAGTCCTGGCTTTGGTTTTTGACCTGAAATAATGAGCAAATAAGAGTTTCATGTGGTCCGTAGGTCCAGTTACTTTGGATAAGATCAAAAAGGTAATCCCTGGTGAGTTCAGTATTTCAACAATATTCAGCTTAGCTGCTGAATTTAAGTGAGAATTTCTATTTTATTGCATACTTTGGAGGGGAAAAAAAGGAAACCCACCATAAAACCTTAAAAATATTTAGGCCTACAAACATTCTGTACTTTCATTAGTTAAGCATTTTGAACAGCTTTCTCAAAAAAATAATAATCCAGAATACAACTTGTCAAATCATTCATTAATTAAATCCTTCATGTCCTTTAGTCTACTGACTGTTGCAATTCAGATTGTACAATAATCTTAAAATATATGGACCTATTCTTTTGCTTTAAATAGATTATGCTACTTATTATATTCAAACTTTTAAAATTAGAAAATAAATATAAACAAGTACCAACCTGTAAGAAATAAATGTTCCATCAGAATCTGAGGTGTGGTGTGTGCTTCCATTTTCATTTGATCCTCCTAATACAAAAAATAAAACAGCTTTGTTATAAGACAAACCTTGATAATAAATACCACAGTATCGATAAGGATTGCAATTGATTTTACCATATATGTTAACTTTAGTTTACAACAAAACTTACTTGGACAAGTCGCAACTTTACACCTTCAAATTCTTAAACCTGGCAAGAGAGATAACTAAACTCCATGTTCAATTTGGAGTCTGAATATTGTGAAAATCTGAGATTTAATTTCATTTAAAGTTTTGATTGAGGCCCTTCTCAACTTATTAAACACAATTTTACTAGCATAAGGTTACATACATACCTTATACATACATACGTATGTATGTACCTTATACATACATACTAGCATAAGGTTACCATACCAATGAGTTTGATTTTACTAACATTAAGTCAAAGATTGTAAAAGTTTATCTATTTTGTGAAAAAATTTTGAGTTCACTGTATGATATCAGATATTTTTTGTCATAACATGAGTTCAAAGCTGCTCTGAAACAACCTAAGTAACACGTCTGCAAAACATCATTTTATATTTTGTGGGCTGCTTCTACATAGAACAGTGACGTTCACAGAACCCAAGGATTACAAGGAAACATTCCTCTCTGTAACAACTGTTATGCTATTTGTTTCTCTTTTCTCTCTTATTTCTTCCTTAAAAACTTTTCTAAAGCCCTTCATAGATAACAGTCAACATATATATCTGGTTTGCTATAACTTTTTTTTGTCCTAATCTAAGTGCAAGTACTACATTTTCCCTCCTTCAAATATATGCTAATAGCCATGAACTAAAAGACTAAAAAATTGTTACACACAGCAGTATTTATCAGTATTCTTGAAAGACATTTAGTCTGCAAGTCAGATGCTTCAGATGCTTTAATCTTTATTGAATGTGCTAATTTATAATAGCTACCCAACACTGCCCTTTATTTTATTTATTTTCAGACCTTTGCCTGAAATTTTGTTTTTACTGAAAATTAAAAATTTTACAGTTTAGACCATACTTGGACTACATTTATTATCATTTGTCCATTTGCACTGCACAATAGTTCTAAGTTTCTTCCCCAGAAGGCTTCTTCACATAGTCAAGTAATATTTTCTTGTTAATTTAAATTCTCTTCTTATGATCTAATTCAACTTAACTTTTGCTAATTGTCACTATAATCCCACCTTTTCTGATATCCAGGAGGTAGCCACCTTTGCAGATTGAGCCATTTCTGTTTCATTCAGGATGTTTGCTTACTCCAGACACTCCTTAACAATATTTGACCATTCACTTTGGCATAGAACTTTCTTTCCAAGTGTTTTTTCTCATCTAATTTGAAATGCTTTTTTTTTTTTTTATTAAGTTCTGCACCTTTGTCTAAAATAAATCCCAAACCTCTACTACATTTTAGTCTAAAATTGCTCAGGCCAGTTGACTTCACTAATTAGCTCTGACAATTTATTTTGAAAATGGAAATCCTACTTATTCAATCTGCTTTTTGTTTACTAAATTTAACTAATTTAACAACACCAGATATTTCATCCAGGAGATGACCCTCCCATTATTAATAACCATCTGTTCCATTTTTTCTTGTATCTTGGAAAACAGTCTCCCATATTGGGACAGTTTTAAGTAATACGTTTTTTCATATATTACCCATCTCCACATCTGATCCTGAGCATACAGAGAAATGAGTGAAATGTGCTCAATCTCTTTCAAAGCCACCTGGCCAAGTGCAGTGATACCAGGCAATTGTTTATAGGGACACAGCACATCAAAATGGGTCCCGAATTCACTACGGCACTTTACTTTGACTACTCGTAAGCATTCACCTATCACATTAATCAGTCTGAAAAATAAAACTCATTCACAAAGCTAAGTTCATACGCTGAAAAATGTCTTTTGGGACTCTATTCAAGAATGGCAACACAATCGTCTTCTTTTCTGAAGAATGAGATTTAAGATTATCTCAAAAAATGCAAGGCCTGTATTATCTTTCAACTAAACCATTTGCCCTGCTTGAAGGGTCAACAGGACTCTGCAAAGACAGCCAGAACCTTGGTGATAAAAGCTGTTCTTTCATCAGGATCCCACACTGAACATTTGGTGGGATCCTGGGTCTGCTACATCCACCAAGTCATCCTCCACAAACTACTCTACCTGTAGCTTGCTCTATTCTGAAGCATTCTTCAGAAGACAACAATTTCCTTTATTTACATTACTGCCACAATACCTCAGCATTCTTAATTGTACACCTATTGTTAATAAATCTCATACTCATACAAGTTATTGTTGGGGTTTTTTTTTTGAGAGCTGCTTGTGCTGCACCATTAGCAGCAGCTACCAAAACTGGATAAGACTTGGTACATTCAGCTCTCAAAAACAGGATTTTGCAGAGTGGGTTGTTTTCCTCCACCCCTTTACAGCAGATATGTCTGCTATGACATCTTGAAAGACAATTTAGACATCTTTCATTGAAAGCAATAAAAATGCTAAAGCAAAGTGCAAAGTACCCATTGACTTAAAAGAAGATTCCCTAAATTTTACCTACTTTTATCCAAAAGGCTTTATAGAAAATCCTAGTAAGTTTTCATAGTCAGCAATACTTGGGACTAGTGCTTCATGAATTAATGACAATAAGCTGTGGGAATCCATGCCGTGGATCACCTCTCATCAGGAAAGTTCTAGTTATTTCTCCTTTTGAAAGTTATGATGAACTCCCAGTAGAAAAGATAGATTACTTGTATCTTCTTCAGGGATAATGACAGAACTTTCTAGTAAAATCCGGATGTATACTGAACAGTTCTGAATATAAGAATCATGATGCTGGTAACAGAAACCGTGTTCTCCTTTGAAAATCCTAATTGATTCAGTATTATCCTAATCTTTAAATCCTTTCTGAGATTTAAAAATGGGAAGAAGGGCTCTGTTGAAGAAACAGAGGATGCTCTACCAACCCTGCCCCACACCTCCTGAAAAGGTTCCCCAACTTCAAATGCAAAAGCTAGGTGAAAAAAAAGGTAAAATAAATCATACCATACTTTCAGAAGAAAGAGAAGGGAAACAACCAGTACCAGAACAAGCATCAGTATCAAAATAAGTACAGCAAGGGTACCCGGCTTTCAGCACTGCAGCAGTCATTGGTTTTAATACAATAATAAAATAAGGCAGTATCCTTCCAAAGGGACTGCAAATCATCTGGATATCTTTCTTGCTGCTGCTTTAACTGGAGAAACTCCCTCTCCCAGGAATGAACACTTTCTCCTAAAAGAATTCAGTCCTATTGCCCTATTTTAGCAAAGGCTGCTCTTGTGCAGGCAGACCAGGGGCTAAGGGGAGCTGGGACTTGGGCAGCTGGGATCTGGTGCTACTGGACACAGCTTCAGGCTGTATCACGAGAATTTGCATCATGTGAAATTGACATTTTTACTAACCAGTCAAAAAAAGAACATTTCAAATGCTGGCTTCTTTAGATTTCAGAGATGCACAGAGATGGATGTGTAAACTGTGTATTTACTAGGGTACTAAATTCACCCAGAATACACAGGCTTGTCACTTCAGTAACTGTTCTCTTATAAGAACATGTTTGAGATTATAGACATGGCATAAAATAGATAAATCCAGAATAAGGAGGATGCCAAACACACTTTCTGAAGATTATCTGAAAACCACGTGTAAAAATTGCAACAAGGAGAACCCTAATTTAAATATGCACACTATTTTTGCATTTTTATTTTTTAGCACCCTATTATACTGATAGTATATTATCTTCTCAAAGAAGAGGTTTTTCAAGGTGCAGCACACAGTTTCCACTTCAGGCAGTAAGAAGAAACTGAATAGCGTTTCGAAGCCCCAGTTCAGGAGCAGGAAGATGCTCTGGGTTCGCACCAGGCACAATGAGCACCCTGAGCTTAAGAACGTGCTCCACAAGAGTAAAAAAGCATGTGAAGAACAATGTAGGGATCAGACATTTCTCACTTGTCTCCTTCATTATCTCTCTGAAAACAGCTATTTTGAGAAATTAAATTTCTGAAGAAAATTCAGCAGAAATTCAGCACAGAACTTCTTAGAGAGACGGGCTGGGATGCTATCACAACCAGCTGCAAGGCTATGAAGACATGAAGCCTGAGTGACATTTTATACTCTATGATATACTTCTACTTTTAAAAATAACTAAACATTGTTTTTTTAATTTATTTTGAAAATATGTTCTGATACTGAAGAAATGTCTTTACATATATACATATTTCTGTATGTGTATGCACACATATGCATATCAATGTGTGGGCACACGTATATTTACATAGTGCTAACCAGTTTAGCAATCTTGTGTCAGCTAGGAAAGGGTTTTATGGCTGGCAGTTTAAGAATTTGTGATAAAAGTGATCCCACTTAGGAAATCAAATTGTGTTCCCCTGCTTACAAGTGTCAAAATGGAGACAGATCTCTCTGCTGACGAGTTTGCACTCTGCTTAATATTTTCTTAGTAATTTAATCAAAGGTTAAAGTGCTGTTGAAAAACAAAATTTATTTAACAGTTGTGAAAATTTAAGTTCAGGTTGATATAAAACACTCGATCATTAATGCAGTGTTTTATGATTAGAGACAAGGAAAATTTTAACACAAATATATGCTTGCAGTCTAAGGTTGTCAATTCTTATAACATGACTTCCAAATTCCATGCTATATTCATTTTCAGCATATTTAAAGCTTAATAATTTAATGATTTATCCAATTTTAATTTATACTTTCAAAACCACTTTGAACAATCTGAGGTGCCACTGGAGATCATAACAGTGGTCCTGGTTAAGTCAAATAATAATTATAGCGCTTTCACTTTAAAGATGAGATTATTTTTAATTATTGAGTGAAGTACTTGAGGTACCATACTTATATAATTACGCTACTCATTAAATGGTTATTGAAAGCTGAAATGTAATTTTAATGACAGCTACCTATTTTTCTTTGCACACTTTATAGATGACAGATCAGTCAGGAATTCTAGTTTGCTCAAAAAAATCCTTGCAGCTGCACTGGTTCTTTCAGGTGTAAAACAATTAAGCTGTGCTTTTTTTAAAACTTTAAACATTTTTTTTTTCCTCAAATGATACTTATACAATATACAGGAACTAGTAAAAAAGAACAATAATGCACGGATAATTTTTCTTCTTCACAATAACATCAAAATTCTGGCCCTAAACGATATCCATTCCAAACAATATCCTCAAAAAACTAGTGACAATACAAATATGGAAGAATGATTTTAGTCAAAATGTGTTCCTCATATAATGCAAACAAAAAAAATTGCTTAACAGATTGCAGACCTTTATTGTGAGTATAAAGGGGTAATCAACATACAATAAGCATTTTACTATGCATTAAAACTATATATAATGCCACGAGACTCCTTTGCTTTTTGTAACACCAAGGTTCACAACTCTTCAAACATAAAATTCCTTCATACTATTTACTCCACAGATAGATATTCATCAAACTGAGCTGGATAAAATTTATTCTGATATGTAGGAATCTCTGACGATTGACACCACAGAGTTGTGGTCTCAGAAACGAGCACCTAAAGACTTATGCTCTTTATTTTAATCCTTTATACATGATGTTTGAAATTCAGCGTATTTGTCCATTGTTTCAAAGGCTGGTATCTTATTCAAATTAAGCTTTCCTTTTTCACAATGAAAACCAAACAGAAGAGTAAATTTGTTTCATTAACAATATTAAAGCAAAGATTTCTGAGTTCGCTGTATGGGGAAAAGGCAATAAAGTTTTGAAGAGGGAAAAACTGCTTTGTTCCTTCAATCCCCTAGTTGAAATTAATTATAGCAAATGTTTATGAAAACATCTGTTCCATACAGTTATAAATTCTTAATTTTAGCATGGGCGATTCCAGGCTCCTCTATTATTTTGAAAGAGAGCGGTCTGACAATTGAAAGGTTTACAAAAGAGCAGACAATTTGCATTTCTACAGCACCAAATATGCAGTTTGGAAAGTCTTCAGGATCTCTGCAGCAAAGAAAAAAAAATATATACAAAAAGACTGAGAGGACTGAAGCTTTCTGATTTGGGTCCGCCGATAGAGCAGAAACGGCAGTAGGAGGGGAGAAGATAAAAAATAAAAGGAGAACTAATCCCAAAACATACGGAAAATCGAGATTTTACTACACAAACTAGATCTTTAAAAAGTGAAAGGTGGCGGAGCTGCGCGTTGGTGGGTTACGCGGCGTTGGGCTGGATTCCCGGGGAGCCAGGGAGGGAAGCGGGGCGCACCGCCGCCTCCCGCCAACAGAGGGCGCCGCAGAGTTGAAGATGATGCAGCCGCTGCTCCCCTCCCGCGGCTCCAGCCCGGGGACCGGTCCCCACGGCCACGGCCACGGCCACGGCCAGACAGACAGGCCACCTTCCCGACTCGTCACACAACAACACCCTTGCAACTACAGTGTTAAATTCAATTTACACCAAACAAGCTTTTAAAAATGATTAAATGGAGCAAGCTGGAAGCGCCGTTACGGAAACTGCAAATAACGCCTTCAGCTAAAGAATTAAGTGCACAGCACTTCTGATATTTATAAAATAATTATTACGCTGGAAAGTTGAAGAACGTTTCACTCTGAGCGAGTTGGTTGAGTTTTCTGAAATAAATATGATGCAACTTTTCGGTGAGCAATCTTTTAAGTACAACCCTGACTCCATCCCCCGCTTCAAGTTCCTGCAGCAATCAGTGCAAATTTTGAACGCACACCTTGCTTGGGACACATCTTTTGGTAGCCTTTGAGTTTCAGCAACTGTGCCCTAAAATATTGTATTTTGCCACGAATGAAATAAAAAATAATACACTATGATAATTAGCGATCTACGCAGATAATTAACCGTGAGACTTTGCCGTTAGAAGCATAAAAGTCTTACATAGGCTGAAATAATTCGTTTATCTTTAAAAATTAATATGAGAAAAATATAATAAACACTAATGGTGTTTTTTCCCCTAAGCTGATTTGAGTTAGGAAAGGAACAGAATCGTGAAACACAACAGAGCACCCGCACGTACGCTAATCCTGTGATAGTGAAAGCGGTCACATTTGAACACAGGTGAGGAACACTGACACCAAGGTGCAAAATCAAAGCCTGTGTCAGCCCAGCAGAAAGCTGCTGAGCAGTGTGACAGGCAGGCACTCTGGTTTGCACTTAGGAACAAAAACTTCTGGAGATAATACGAATATCTTGTATTGCACGTTGCTCAAACCCAGTCAATCCCAGCGTCTTTTGGACTGCTGATTTACATCAAGTGGCATCTTCTATGATCTTCGCATATAAAATCACAATTGCATCTGTGTACACACACGTATGAGTAAACTCTGCGTATTCTCCAGGCAAAATCTCTGCTCGAAATAATTTTTTCCTTTGCGCTTCAGTTTAAATCAAGACACGTAAAAAGAAGAGGGTTTCCATTTTAAATGAAACTGTTTCTGAGTGTTCACAAATCTAAACACCCCCCTGTCATTCGGTTAGCCTGTAAATTAACATACCACTTTTCCACATGTAAAATGTATGCGTGAAAAAGTCTGGACGGGAAAAGATATACAAAAGTCTAGATGATGGATTTGGAAATTAGAATGTAGCATCAGTGTTTAAGAAATGTAGCCCCTTGCAGCTCAATTTAAAATAAATTCAACAATAAGTATATTCAAAGGACTTATTAATAATATTTATTTTCCTGATGAAGCCTCTGCATTTACCAAAACAGAATGAGCTACATATCGTACTCTAGAGTGAAAAACAATAAAATACATAGAATAAGGATTTTTACTCTAATACTGCTGAACTAATTCATAGGAATGCTTGGGAAGAATTCTCAGTTGATTGCAAGGTACCAAAATCTTAAATAATTTACATCTTTGAACACGATGGGAAGGCCAAGTTTAACTGTGATGCTAATAGCAATTTAAACACTTCAGAAAATGCATGTACACAGAAAAATAGTTTGAGTTCCCTTTTAGTGGGAGCCACACAATACTCGCTTATATAAGCAAATGTGACTTCCACTGAAGTCAATAAGCATTTAGTCCAGTAATGCCTGGATTGAATTTGTTACCAGCAGGCAAAAGAAAAAATCCACAGGATAAGGTAAACTGTGATTCTTCTAACTTTTTGTTATTGTTTCTCGTAGTGCACCTGTCTTTGGTCTGTTGTAAATTATGTCCACTTCATTATGTTCATATGTTTGGTACCACAGCCTGTGTCTGCTACTTAACCTGGCTGATCATTTACCATGTGTAACTTAAACAAGCTCCTAGGTCATCACCAAATTTGACTCAAAAGACTGAAGCATAAGCTGTATACCTAATCAGCAATATCACCTCTAACTTCAGAAAATTCTTTAAGACCATATGCACTTAACCAAAGAGCAAATTAGGAAAACTAGCAAAACAGAGGATAGAGTAATCCACTATAACCAGAGACAAGGAGCACAATTAGACATTGCACAGAAAGAAAAAAATCTTAGAAGCTGCCTGGCATCATTGCTAGGAACTTACGTCCCATGATATACAAATGCCGAGTGACTTATCACTTGCATCCAGAAGAATTTAGCTAATTTTAACTTATAAACAGCCTAAAAGGCCTTTGAGCTATAAATTGCAATAATCTAAAGATGGCAAGAGGCAATAAACATGAGTTAATGACTCAGCATCCTCCTGAGATAGCACTGGTCATGCAGCTTTGCTTAATCTTAGACATGCACAATCACTGTAAAAAGGTGGTCTCCAGAGACCATTTACGCTGACAATAAGGAAAACATACCATCTCTTTGTATGTTTGAAGGCTACTGTTGTCCTTTAATTTACTCCAATTACATCCTATTTTTAACCACATTTCTATCTTATAGATAGATGCAATCCTTCTGTTTGCGATAATAAATCATATGTAAGAATAGTTTGATTTTCATATTCAAAAGCTGTAAAGCATATTCCATTGAGCCTAGGAAAAAAAAAACCAGCCGAAAAAGATTGAGCAGAAGTTTTCTAACATTCTGTTGTTTTGCCAAGATTAAATGATAGTAGAAGACAAACGAGAAAGGATTAAGTGCTCTTTTATTGAAATAGAATTGCCCTTTCAACAAGAAGCGAGCTGCTCTTCAACTGAGAATAACAGGTTTATCAGGAGAAAGGCCAGCCTGGCCCCACATGGTAGGGACACACAGCCTCACCTCCTGAAGTTGGGGAGGTGGTCTCATGAGAACCAGGACCAGAAGTTAAAAAGAGCAGGAGCAATTCTGCTCTGTTTCTTTGCTGTTTCTTATCAAAGGAAGCTGCTACAGCAGGGTGATGACTTCCAGCACTACCGATGGATGTCAAAGGCTTCTCCTGAAAGCAGAATATACTTTCTTGGACCTTCTTCCTTGAGCATAAATACCTTTAAGAACAGTGTGAAAATCATATCGCTTTCCTTTGCCCAGCACATACGCACAAAGAGGTTGAGCCTGAAATCAGAGCACCCACACGGCTACTGTGGTGACACATGAGTAAGTAGCTCCTTGCTTACCTGGACTGGGGGATAACAGGCAGCATTTATGGCTAGGAGGCAACCAGAACAAGTAAAAGCAGAAGCTCCGTTGCTGTTAACAGAAACATGGAAATTGAGGCACATGAGAAACTAAAAGGCAGTGGAGCTACTTGGCATCCCGTGCAGGGCTGGCACTAGCCCTGAGAGCCAGCAGCAGAACTGTGGGGTTTGGCTCTGAGGAAGCAGATGAGAAGCTTGAAATTACAAAGTTGTCACAGAGATACAAGACTGGGCAACGCCAGGACCTTCTTCAAATGCTACAGTTTTAAAAGCACTCAGTAAGAGGTGAAGAAAGTCCCACACGAAGCAACGTGGGAAGCAGCCAGTCCCTGAAACGCCCTGGGCCACCGAGGGGCACTTGGGCACCCCCAGCATCCCTGACACCGCTCCGCATCTCCTCCCCACCACAGCTCCTTGGAGCACTGCTGGAAGCAGTCAGATCTGTAGGTCTGACAGGATACTTTGGATTTATAGCAACATAAATTGGAGGATAATCTGTTAATCTAGTTAGAAATAGAACCCTGCTCCCGTCTATTGAAAAGACATGTTTTTAATAATGCAGCTATGTAACACATTTTAGCAGCATTACACACAGAACAAAAAAAAAAAGAGAGCTAACCAACGGTTTATTAAGCTATGAACAAAACATATTAGGAGCGCATATGATTTTTACTTCCTTTATCCATCATTCATAGCACAACAGAAAGCACATTTTCTCATTCCTTAGCAAATCTATTACATGAATGATTTTGAAAAAGCAGCTTCGGCTCTGGGTAAAGTTTAAAGTTATCTGGGTAAAACTTAAAGATGTTCCATCGGTAGCAGAGTGTAGAGGTAAGACAATTCATACATGCAGCATTAAAAAAAAGCCATGTTAGGATACCTTCACCTTACGGTAGCAGCCTACAGGTACTACCCTGACAAACCTGAGCAAGATGGTCTGAGAAAAACCCCAACAACCTGAGTACAACCAACACTGCCACACAGACACTGGACCCTGAAAGGGACACTCCTGCTGCCAGTGGAGCAGCCCTTATCCTGATCAAATCAACTCTACAGGAGAAACCTGCACCAGAAAAGGACACCTGAGCTTAAAGCTGCCCAGTTTCGTTTTATAAGAAATAGACTCCTAATTTGAGGCTTTCTAATTAAGGCTGCTAATTCTCAGAATACATTGTGTATCCAGTAGTCCCACACCTCAGAGAACATGAAATGAAGCAGTATCCTACATTTTCTATAAATTTCTCCAATGAACAAACATCACCCAAAGGGTATAAAAGAAGTACTGAGCTAGAGCTTTTAAACTGCCAAATCAAAATATGTCAAAGCATAATGAAAACATTAGATTTTAATAAAAATTCTTTTAAATCAACCCTTAGTTAATTTGGAGAGCACCAACTGTGTACTTTGCTGGTGGAAAAGCAGAGGCATGTTGTGAAGAGCAAAGGTATATATGCATTAGCAGTAAACTCTAGGTGTCTGAGAGATGAAAGTCCACAGCTACATCAGAATAGAAGAATGTATCAAATTGACAGCCAGGATGACAAAACACTTCTGTTTACTACAGTGCAAGGTAGTTTGCTGAACAATGGTCCCTCTGTTGTAGATACTGAGAAAGAAACTCCCCACAAAACGTTTCTGTGAAGTATGTAATTCACCACGGGACAGATTCCCGTTCTCCACCCTTGCCCTCCTCTGAGGGGGATAAGTAGTGTCAGTCCCTGGTGGCACTTCAGAACAGAACTAAAGATACAAGTATGAAATCCTTGGAGACATAAGAAAGATGAGATTTCAAAAATGCAAATTAGACAAGTATGACTGGATTTTTCTTGCAGACAACAATTACATTGAAGTTTTCTAAAAGGCTGACAATTTAGTTTACACACCAATAGGATAAATGTTACGTAATAGTCAATTTTTCTAGACAGTTACCCCAGTTCTCCAAGCCAGATAGAAACTGTGCAATACCTTCTAGCCAAAAGGTTAGACAAAAATATCACCTGGCATCAAAGAGCAACATCTTTTTGACTTTGGAGTTTTTTGACCAAGTACTAGCTAAGGAAATGTGGTAAGGCATGTTTCATGTATGTAGTTCATATTAAACGTTTGACTTTGGAGTTTTTTGACCAAGTACTACCTAAGGAAAAAGTGGTAAGACATGTTTCATGTACATAGTTCATATTAAACCACAAAAATAATAATCTGGAGAGCAACAGAACAGTCCTGAGGGACTGCAAATTCTAAAATATTTTTACTTTTCTTCTGATTTCCAAATTTTGGAGGTGGCCATAACTTGCTATGCTGTGTGACAGGAACGGTGCGCCTCTGTCCAGCTGGAGAGGAGAAAAAGCTCTGATCCAGAAACTTTGACCCTGTGTTCTCAGCAGGGGTGACACTGTCACCTCCACCACTGCGTCCAGACGGCACAGACCGCGGGTGCTGGGAAAGGCCATTTGGGCTCATCCATAGCCTGGTATTAGAAACTTTGAAGTAGGGATGCAAATTTCCACACTTGCTGTGGGAGTGAAATTCAAGCCAACAGCCGTCTCACTCGAGCACAGGCATTGTTTGAAAATAGTATATGCTGTGACTGCAGGTCGTAAGACAGGGCGAGAAGGAATATATACGTCTGAACAAGTTTTCCGTTTCCTCTCATTGGAATGACAGTGAATAAAGATGACGAAAATTACAGCATGTGAATACTAGTGTAATTACTGAATAGTTCCCCACATAATTATGCAAAACAGATCTACCCATAAGTTAATGTAGCCATTTTCTTTTTGAAACGGAATTTTCATGCCATCCATCAGTCACCCCAAAACACAAACCTTAGATGACTTAAGTACACGGAATTTACTCATTTGGTCTGTAATATAAGCAACGCATGTGAGTAGAAATAAAGGTTTAATGAAACAAAATAATGTACTCCACTAGGGAAAACACATTTTGCCCACAGAAAACACTCATGTAAATAAGTGGAGACTTGACTATTTGATAAATACAGCCCCAAAGGTTATATGTTTACTGAAAGAATATAAATATTGTACGTTATGTAGATTTTTTTTTATTTGACTAGAAACATTAATTGCTTTCTAAATACAATAATATTCTTTCCTTTCAAACTGTGAGGTCTCATTTCTTTTACTGCAACACGTAACCAATTACCTAACAAAAATGTTTACATTAATCACAATGACTCTATATTTTAGTTTTTATACCACCAATTTTATTTTTGCTTAGAACTGAACTCCCTCAGGCATTCTTTCATGCCAACTGTTAATTTCTATCAGTGATAAAGTTCCCTTAAGCTTCTTTTAACATCTACTGGACATGACCTCATAAAATTTAATGCCATTCATTAACCCCAAGCACTTAACTTTACACAGTAATGTCAGGCATCTGACTTTTCAGTGCATGAGAAATCCAAGTGGGAACCGTTTGAGAGATACAAATTACAAATCATTTGAGTAGTAGAAGGAGCAGCAACGAACGACATTAAAGGGTGAATCAAGACTTGAACAAAAGCAGGGTTCTTGTGATGCCACCCATCTAAAATTATAAAACATTTATACAAAAAAAGGAAGAGGCTGCAACATGATATTTGACTTCTGAGGGGACTGAAATTCAGAGCTGGGGCTGAATGCCAGGTTTTTAACACTGTCTGAAGCAGATATGAGGTGCAATCCTGTTTTCTCGGGTCTCCAGTAGCCTTCAGGCATTTCGGTGGAGCACAGGTGGTAGGACCACCTTAGGTTCTGCAAAGGCCAAGCACCAGCAAGACTGGAGTAAGGCAGAAGAAGCTGTTTCTTCAAAGTGCTCCTCCCTGTCTTCCTGCAAGATCCTTGCCTAGGTTTTGCTTTAGAGTGTGGTTGTTCTTCTGATTTTGGTTATGTACCAAGAAAGCTTTCGGAGGGACAGCACTGTTTTTATTTTCCCTGAGATGCACAGATGGGTGATGTCTGCTTAACTCATTTAACCATATTTCCCAGTGGCTTCACACATGTTGGAGAAAATGTGGAAAATTCTAGAGGTGAATGAAAAAAATACTTAGCAACAATTTTCTGGCTTCTCTTGGGCCGTTCAAGGACATTCCTTGTGGGGAGTGGAGACTGAGTGACAGCCTGTCAAGGCCCTGACTGTAAAAAAGGGCACATTGTTGGGGGGGGAAAGAAGAAAAAAAGTGGTTTATTTTCTATTTCTGTTGGCTCAAGAGATATCTAGGCACCCTCTGTGAAAAAGGACAGTGCTATGCAGCTAGAAACATGGTCCATCAGAGTTCCTGATAGCAATCTGCTTATTCAGCTCTGTTATGCAAAATCCTCTCCCCTAATCTGTACACAGGGCTCGCTTTTTCTTGGTGTCACAGGCTGTTACATTCTGGGTTAAACAGTTGATGCTGTTGGAGCAGGGATCAACTTAACATTTCTATACAAATTATACAAGGTAGCTATAAATTGCTTCATGAGAACCCACATGAGATTTGATGCTGATGTCTCTAAGTGCTACAAGTTTATTTATTTATTTTTAAGCAGCAAAAAGAGCCGGCTTTCAGAACTAAGCAGTAGCTCCTGAATTTACTGATCTTAACTGGAAATTATATTCTCTGCTGCCCTATAAATCTAAACAGATGGAAGTCATTTTGCTCAAGCTTTATTTCCACAGAAAGGTATCTCTAAGTGAAAGGAAGGTATTACAGAATTGAAGTTTTCACATGTGAACTGTCATCTCTGATACCAGCCCCATCTCCAATTTCTCAGAATGACTATTTTAGCTATAAACCACACATAACTAAAATCTACAGTCAATACACACTTCATACTATTGAAAATGGTTTTGCATCTTGGCTGCCACTGGTCTAAGATCACTTTAGCATAATTACAGTGTGATGCAACATCACTAAGTGAGCATCAGTTGGAAAAGTTTTTACTGCCTAATAGCAGGGAATAGTAATAAAGCAGATGTACACCAGGCCACATGACAATGGCAACCAATTGGTCTGTATTTGGCAAAGCAAAGTATTAATGTTTTATAAACACAAAGTATGTTATATACTTTTCTAACAATGCGGGTGTAAATCTCTGCACAGCATAAACACTTGTGCTGATCAACATAAAGATACTGCTGTGATAGGTACTTTGAAGTTGTAGATAAGAGCTCAAGCTGTAAGATGCCAACAAAAATGGAAGTTTATAAAGAATCACTGCCAGACTCTTAAATGTAGTAGCACTTGTGGGACTTTCTGCAATATAAATAGTAATTACCTTCAACGCAGAATGTATTTGCAAAAATAAATATACTGGTACACATACCCAAACTCACAACTCAGTTTCCTACTTATGAAACAAACTTCAAAAACTGCAAATTCTGAGTAAAACAAACCTCAAAATAATCTTTTGCACACCACCACCTAGTATGCAGTGCCCAAATATGTACACATGTGCATGCACATACAGAACCACTCCAATATACATACGCAAATGCTACAATCTTAGTGTGAGGGCATCTACCCTGTAGACAATTCAATCAATCTCTCAAGTGACACCCACACGTGCCTGCACACACAAAAGCAGATGTGGCATTAAGATTTACAAAGTTATTGAAACTTTTAACAAGTAAAACGCATCTTTACTTAGCTACACCAGAATGAGGAATAAAGGGGTTTACATATGTTCCAATTCTAAACCTATCAATCAAACCCATGTTATTCCTTTGGGAGCTTATTTACATGCATATTTATCAGCCTCACATGCTAATTCCCTGCTGTTTTATGCCTGCGAGGCATGTTTATGAGTCATAATTGTTGATCTCATTTGATGTATTTCACTGAAGTAAGACATTATTCAGTTATGTGGCCTAATGTCAATGAATTACGATGACCTGATCTTCGAAATGCAACTTGCTCTTTAATTTTTATTAGAGCATAACTTATTCAGAAGAAGAAATACACTAAAATGGAAGATTACATACTTTTGTAATTATTTTACTTAAACATATTCTTTTTCAAACACTCCTCCTTACCTCTAGGCAAAGTTTTAAAAGTGCAATTTGGAAACACCAAATGAAAAGAATTTTTGCCTGAAATCACTACATATTCCTCAGAGAGGGACCTTTTATAGGTGTTTTTATTTTGTTTTAACCACCACGAGACAGGCCTTTGGAGCACTGACACACGGTTCATAAAAGGAAAAGACCAGACACAATCCAAAGCCCTCAATTGTGCTTTGCCTTGACTTCATCAAAACTGAAACCAGAGACAGACGTGGGAGCAACTGGTAAATGAGAACTACCAAAGTTAGCTAAAAAGTCCCAAAACTGACTCATCACCTTGGATGCAAAATAATGTCAATTTATAAACAGAAAATCACTGGATGGACAAAGAGCAGACCTAAGCAGGGGACTAATTACAAAGTGTAAGAACTTCATTGTGGAGACTTGGCCTGAGCCACCAATGGCTGTCTAGGGGGAAGCCAGAAGGGGCACAGGCAGGCACCTGAACCTGGTACTTACACAATTCTGCTCCTTTCATGAAGAGCCATGACAGTCTTCCAACACCTCAAGTAATCTTTAAAGCTTTAAATCACTTAAAAAAAAAATAATCTAATTAATAAAATTTCTCAATAATCATGCCATTTTTTCTAATGCAATTACAGCATGAAGGAACCGAATTAATACAGTAGCTGGTTATTTTTATTCTCTTGCAGCAAAGACTTAGTATCATTGCAGTAAGCACCCACGCTGTAGGATCCATAGTGCAAGTGGCCCCTTATGCTAGGCCAGCAGAAGATTACCACTGTACACATAATTTACTACATGATTTTCAGATGTCACCTCTTCCTACCTTAAGATCCAGTACTGTTTTAATGCAATTATTATATATGTTATATATATGAAAAGTAACTAGCAATTGACAACTGATTTCAGCTTCAAAAAATCAGAACTATTTGACTTTTGTATTTGAGTTAAGAGATTGTCACAGTTAATACAATGTTAAATTTAAATTCATCTTTATGTATTAATTAAAAAAACCCATTTAGGAATGTTCAAAAGTTTTGAAGTTGCTGCTCTGAGCTACAGCTTTAGCAAGGAACAGAGTAATATGCAAAAATAAGAAACCTGTCTTTAGCCAAGTAATGCAAATGCCAGATACCAAATGCAGGCTCATTTATCCATAGGAATCACAAATTGAATCTGACAGATATGAGTAAGTGTCTTTAAAATTGCAGAAAACCTGCAAGTATCCTCCTAAATTTGCAGTATCTAGAGGAGTTGTACTATCATAAATATCATCATAAATATCATAAATATCATTAATTCCCAGATGAAAAATCTGCAGATTTTTCATGTGCAGAATTAAATCCATGTTTTTCATTTACAGCTGCTTTATAATTTTGTTTTTCCTGCAAAAGTTAAATATATGATGAAAAAGCCACAGACCATTTAATACAGGCTTTATATGCTATTTTTTAAAAAAGCCAAGGAACATGTAATACAGGGTTTATGGGATATTTTTCCAAACCAGAAATTTGCTTCTGATACAAGTATTTTACAACCCAGCTTCTTAAAAAAATAATCTCCACTTGAAGCAGCAGTTATTCTAACAGCACAGTTACAAGGCTTTAGTTTGTCATGCATTCATCATAAATATAAATTTATAAAATACATCAAATTTAATCCTGCAGAAAAATGTCTATTACAGAACTTTTAAGACAAAAGTTTTCACTGGTTGGGGTCACAAGAACCCAAAACCAGGGCTAGAATCTTCCACAGTATAAGCTACAATTTACGTCCATTCTTTTCTTTCAAATTCAAATAAGCAAAAGACACAAACGCATCCACCAGGGTGATTTTTATTTTTTTTTTAGAATAGCAACAATTCATGCTACACTTTTTCTGGCAATAAAATCTCAATCTTAGTGTAGCTGATAAAGTTCTGGCCACCTAGCTGTGCTAATTCACAATGGGGCTTTGGAAACTTTTGCAAATTAGTATTTTCTTTCATACTTCAATAGAGAATGAACCAATATTGGGGCACAACAGTTTGGAGGTGGCCTTGTGGCTCAATATGCTTCTTTCTGCCATTAAGATAACATCTGCTCTGTCCACCAGTCAGCAAATCAAATTTGACGAGAATTCATCTTAGTGAAAAGTAGAAATGCCCACTAATGGACAGATTTATGTTCCGTTGCTCCACCCTTCTAATATTTCAAATGAAAAGTAAACAAACCAAAGAATAGCATCTTCAAATATTATGACTAACATATAGAAAACGTACCTCACTATAACGAAAAGCAAACGTTTTCACATCACTGAAAACTTATTCTCACAGGTATTGCATAAGAACTCTACTCTTTCAATGGCACTTAGTACTGAAACTTTATACAGTTAATTTTTCGTAAGGTTAAATCATTGATTCCATTACAAATCCAATTTCTCAGAAGAAAAGAATTATCACTACCATAAAAGCTTTATCTGGATGAAGCTTGTGCCTTTTAACTTCTAGGAAGATCTAGAATAATAATTTGTAATGGGATATCAAAATTTTAGTGGAGAAATATATCATAGAGGCTACTTGCTAATATTTTGGTTACGTGGTCCCAGTTGCAGTAAACTGAATGGGATTCATTCAAAAACTTGAGCACACTCTTCCTATCCCAGAGTTTGTGTCTTATTGTTTGTCACTTTAGTATCCAAGCAGATGCATTTAACTGCCAGCTGTTTGTACAGAACTAAGATATTTAACAGAAGAAAGTTAGAGCAGGGCTTTTAAAGCGGCCATTATAGATTCCTTACATTACATTTGATTTTTAACCTTTCCACCTACTTTCCTTGAAATATCAAAGAGAAGGTATTCCATTTACCTCAACAGTAGCTGCAGAGTAAACACGAAGGTACCTCTGTATTCACAGATTAACAAGGTACATCAGGCAGTATGTCAAGCCAGCTAATGTCCCCAGTACCTAATAACATAATGAAACAGTAAAAGCAGCATGCAGTGCTTGCTTTAAAAAGAATCTCTTAAGAAGTTTTAGCAATTTCCCTCTTCTTAAGGCAGGAGCTGGCAATGCTGAGGCAGGAAATAGTGAAATAAACAAGCACAAACAAATCAACTTTGATTACTATTTCATTAAGCTGGAGTAGCGTTCCTTAAACCTGTGGCCAAATCATGTTTTAATATTAACACCCATATATATACCTGTACTGAGCCAACATTTACCAAAGTTTAGGGAATAGTTTTAACATACTCAAAACATTTTAACTTTATTTGATTACTCATAATACTGAAGGGATGACAATGACCCATATCTTCTGAAATATTTTTCATTTTCACTACCAAAAACACTTTTAGTTGAAATTTCTAAGCTGACAAGTGCTTATATGTTTTAAGTTTGTATATAAAACGTGACAACTCTGACATGTACCAAAGGTACTCTTTTTTTAGTGAATTAGCTACCTGCCTCACAAAAACTGGCTGAAAAAAAGCACAAGCTGAAGGATGACTTCATCATGGCAGCAGCGTTCTGGTCCTTGAACAACCTGGGCCCACTTCTGGCCCTGCTACAGATTCCTCCATGAAGCAGGCACATCATTTCACATTTCACCCTGCTTCAAATTTCTGTTTGTATGAAAACATACAGTCTCGTTATTCTTCCTATGGTGGTTATGAGAATTAATTTCTTAGCTTCTTGGGTACATGATACCTTCTATAGGTGGAGATACACACACAGATGCAAAACAAACATCCCAAGTCCAGCTTCTGTTTTTGAACAGATCAAGCCATGGAGCACAAACTGCATCATAAGCTTGTGTTATTTTCACAAATAGTGAAAATGAACTTAATTTGTTTTCCAATATTGTGTATCTTATGAGTAAAAAGAAGACGAGGACTTTTAAAAGCCCATCATATGCAATCTGCCTCTGTATGGCCAAATCTTGACACCAAATGCTTGACATCTGAACACTCCCCAAAATGAGGAAGTCCAAGTAACTATCCCCAGTCCAGCACCTTGGGCTAAATTGCTGCTTCCCTTAGACAATAGGGCACCCAGGCTTGTTACTTTTACAGGCAATTGGAACCTAGCCATTAATTTTAATAGGATCAGGATCAGGTCCCTGACTTTTTTGACATCAAAGAAACATCTTTCACAGTCATTTTGCTATAAATAATTAAAGCTGATTAGTAATAATAAGGTACCTTAACCAAAAAGGTAAACAGTGGAGACATTTATTATCAAAGTAAGAAAAGAAAATTAAAATAACCTGCAACACTTTCGTATGTGCAATTCATCAGAAAACGTTGTAAAAGAACAAAAACAAATGTTGGCTCATTCCAGAGGTTCTTTGTCATCATTAATGTATTCAGGTTTTCACAGCTGAATTGCTGTACTTTGAAAAGATTTTCATGAAAGGAAACTCAAATTCAACGTTTAAACAAAGCTGTCAGGTTACCAAGATTCATATTTGCTTGTATGTCCAGAAAATGTTTTCTCCTTTTTAAAAAACCCTCTAGGTTAGAAGTATTATTATTCTTTTGCTCTCAATTTGTAAACAACAGAAAATAAGCTTTTGTTAAGCGGCACGTATTTATTTATTTATTTGCTATTTTGAAGCTGAAACCAGCAGTTAGAAATATCTGTTCCAAAGCCGAGGTGAAACTACCTGGGTATGGATATTTTACTTCATTACTAGTTCTGTTCCTCAAATTGATACAAATGGCCTCCTTCTGTTTCTGTCTGTCTGCTTGCCTGATCAGTGGAGCTAATTGTCAGAGCTGGGGAGATCTCCTACACCTAAACAGAAGATATGCAGTTTGTAACCTGCTTAATTTGCCTTATGTCCTGGATGGCCCTCAGTATGTTGTTCATTAAAGTATCAGCTGTTTCGGTTGTAGCAGCGGCAACCTAAGCCTAGGCCTATTTTTCTTTGTTAAAAGGCCAGATTGTCAATAAATGATACACATCTAACCAGATAATTTCTTAACACTCAGACTAACTATAATGGTACCTTTTGCTTCTCCCCTTCCGTACCTCTTAAGTTTTGCACGTCCAAAGAGGACAAGGACACCCAACGAGGCTAAAGAAAAAGGCTTATTAGTCATTCAGAAGCCTAAAATTGAAACTTGGCACTTAAGTGAAAGTAGATTGAACCCTTCCCTTTTTAAAATAAGAAATTCCAGATCTTTATAAATGTCCACATATGAAAGATAGGAAAGATCCTGTCTGCGCTGACATATTTCTGTTATATAGAGCAATCAATTTCTAATACAATCAAATCTGTGGCAGTTAAACTCTTTCAAAATGTTTTAACATACATTTAATCTCAGATAGAGAGGTCTGTAACATCAGCTAGCTGCGCACAATTCACAGACTGCTTTGTAAATTACAATCTTCTGTATGTCAAGACAGAAGTGAACTCACACATTTAATTATTATCCTGTACCGATCATGCTGGCCTCAGCTAGAATTCTGATTTACTAGTCTCTCATTATACATACACAAGTACAATCAAACTTGTACAGTTCAATTTTTTTAAATTAAGAGAATCTGCCTTTTCCATATGTAGGAGATATAGTCATTTAACATAATTTGATCATTGCCTGGAAACACTTAATATGTGAGGTGTTTACGGGTAGTAACCTCCATATTATATTTTTGTATCAAGTCTGAGCAAAGTATTCAAAGAATGATTCTATTCTCAGCATTAGCTTCTACATAACTCCTAATAATGATCTAGTTTTAACGTACTCTTAATTACATCTACAGAGGTCGTATTAAAAAAGATAATTCTGGTTTAATTTTGTTGTTCAGTAAGTTACTATAGTTGAATTGGAAATTTCTGCTTGGTATTTTAAGCTTCTCTAGGCGTGCAAAATTTTGTAAAAAACAAACAAATATATTTTTCATTCAGCTTGCATATTTTCCTTTACACCACACGCATTATGCTACAAGTATACTAGGAGTGAGATGACAGCCAGCTAGTTGAGCTCTAACCTGGATATGGGAGAAGCTAGGAAAAGAGCAAAAATAAATGCTGAAATCAGCATTTCCCAAAGTAGGGTCACAAGGAGTTTTTAGCAGAATGACATGAGGCTGACAGGTGATTTATCCAGTATTTGGGCAGGGCTGGAAAGAACTGGAAACTCCCAATTGACACAACTGAATAAAGGTGGAGTGCCAAGAGCATTAGTGAGAATTACTTATTTTCATACACCGATTTAGAGTAGAACTTTCATAATTAATATTTAGATCAACAGACTGTGCTTTTGCTGTGCAAAAGGTCTTTTTTAATATCTGCCTTATCAACCACTGAAGGGAATTCCCCTACATGATGCTTGTGCCAGTTACTGATGTACAGTGTGTACTGATGTTGGAGTATAACCTCCAAACAGGAATTAAGGTAATAGGCAACCCACATGAAACCACCAAAAAACCTGGAACTACCAATTCTAGAGAAAAAAATCCAATTCCAGAAGCTGCTGACCCAGAAGACTGTGTCAGCTCCTCACATTTTCTCTGACAGCTGAAGACATTTAAAATACCCCCGCAGTTCCTAAGTAACAAATTAGCAGCAAGGCACTGAAATCAAAGGGCCCACAACTGGCAAATTGCCTTTACTGATCTAAGGGCATGTCAATGCCCGTGCAATCTTTAAAGGAAAAAATGGACTTTGTGCTGGATATTTTCAACTCACTTTAAATTCAATATATGTATTTTTAAACATGCATAGCTTCTCCAGTAACTGATGTCTTAATAACAATGTATTTCCAACAGAAAACAGAGGAGAAAATGAGTCTTGTGGAAGGAGCGAGTGACAGGCTGAGTTAGTTAAAGACATACTGTGTTGCTCCAATAGCCTTTGTCACTACAATGCTGTTGCTGCTCAATTAAAAGCAAGATAAACAGTAGTTATTATTAATAAATGAATATTAAAATGCTTGTTATGTCAGCATATGGTGCTTGAAGATGTAAAAACCATTCCTGCTTTGACTCATCCAATACGAAGCGAACCAGAGTGAAGGCAGCTCTTTCTCCTTATCATACCTGTGCCTTTAATGGAAAAGCCAAGCCCCCAAGGAGAAGAGCAAGGGTTTTGAAAGAGGAGCACTAGCTCCAACTGAAGGAAGGACACAGGGCGCTCTGAGGGCCTGGTGCAAACCACAACATGAAATCCTGAAGGCATTAAGAACAATTACAACCCTCAGCAACTCCTGCTCCCAGTACAATGCAAGGAGGTTCTCTGTTCCAATCTTGTCTTTTTAATGAAAACACAAAGTAGCATGCATATTTAAAAGGACTCTTAAAACCACCATGCTATACTTCATGTACATGTCCCTCCCTGCAGAGAAGATGAAAGAACACACATTACATGACACACGTGACGTCATAAAATACACATTGAAAAATATTTGATATGAAAGTAATAAGGCTTCAAGAACTCACTGTATTTGCATTCTCAATGGCTTTTACCTAGGAATGTGCTTCTCACACAGATAAGTCTAGACTGTTCTGATTGTTTCTTTTAAATATGATCATGGATATGATCTCTAGAAAGGGAGACGAGACGGGTAAACACCACCCAGGACAATCTGCAGTAGCATCGTCTCCCGGACTGGAGGGGGCTGTGAGGGCAAAAAAATCCCAACCAGTAACACTGAATAGCTACTGACTGATTGGAAGATAATATAATTTTCTGGCAGCAAAAATTCACTTAACCCCAGAATGAGTGTAGAAGGACATACTCAGGACCAAAATAGTCCTATATGAATGACACTTAAGATTTGGGGAAATTATTTGATAGCATGTGGGTCCTGTTAGGTGCACAGAAGGTGAGTACTTATTATTTCATTCCTCTCTATTTTCTACCTGTTTTCTGTATAACATTGAGATAAACCAGGTATCTCAAACTCCACATAAACTATAGATCTATATGATAACACTTTTTAGTGATCAGGGTTATGAGGTTAACACCAGAACAGCAAAACTCTCCAAAGAGGAGCAATGGAAACACACAGAACATGGTCAAAATGGAAATATGAATGTTCTCTTCCCATCTCAAATTTTTTCACGGCAGCCCTGAGAATCAGGAGGGATGCAATGGTAAGTGTGAGGTGAGCAACTGATCTATCTCAGCTGGATTAATTTCAGTCACACGCTCCAGTAGTTATCTTTGTCCTTCCAGCTATGTCAGCCTTCTCTGTCCTCACCACCAACTACAGCCTTTAGACAAGAAATATACTCCTCCAAATCCAAAACACTCAGACCCATTAAAGGTTTCCCCTTTTCTTCTATTAAGAACAAAGAACACATTACATTTTTCTGTGTGAAGTATGCTATTAAATAATAGCTTGTACACTAATTAAAGTAAATGTAATTGTGAGAACACACTGACATTGTTAAAGTAAATTACCCAATTCGTTAATAGTTTCATTTCAAGTGACCTTAATTGTATTAATTGTGATATTGAGCAAATTAAATTGAAGAGTATTAAATGCATTGTTCCAGCCTGTCCTTAGAGGATCAACTTTCTCATTACATCAATGAAATGGGAATACTACCTACTACGCTCTTCAAAACTTGTGTCAGAATGTGGTGAATACTATAACTTAGAGTAAAAATTTACAGCAGCTCAGAAACAGTTAACCTAGTTATCCCGTTTAAATGTAATATAAACCTCAAGCATTTGGAAATTAACAAAATAGTTTGTCAGATGCAATACACAGTGAGAAGGTAGAAGAACAAAGTTTCTGAAATCTTTCTTTATATATTCAGGGTTTATAAAGTCTCTCCCGGAGACAAAAAACAAGATTCATCAGTTTCTCTGATTAAGATCCCTATTTCAGAGGATATCATTCAAAAATATTGTTAAATTAAAATGAACAATATAATGAAGAATTTTAAAACAGAAAATGTAGCAAGATATCACCAAATTTAGTCAAAAGCAAACATAACAATGTACATATATATATATACATGAATGTAAATTAAAATACAACCAGATCCAAAGGATATAATCCAAAACTATAATTTCTTAAAAGAACTAAAATCTTCCACTTGAAGTATCAGATTGCAAAAGTGAGAATCCCTGCCACAAATTTCTTATCAACTACTAAAACTGGTATTTAAAAAAAGCTATGTAAGAGCGTATATATGCAGTGCACATTTTTCTATCTTGAAAAAATATCAGACACAAGGAAAATAACATAGGCCAAATCAACCATCAAAAAAAGACTGAAATACTGTCTTCTCTGGTTTTTTGGAATACTTTAAAGGGATAGAAAAAGGATCTTGAATGTCAATTAGTTAACAGCCTATCCTGAATTTTTTAAACTTGCAAACAAGCACATTCTCATGACTCATCATAACTCAAGATTTGAAGTTCCTCACTTACACAATTTGAAGTGCTATAAACATCCAGATCCTTCTCCAAATGACACTGAGTTCATCTGTAATGCTCTGCTTTTATTTGTTCAGTGGGGTAACTGTCTCCTGCTTAGTGTCTGCAACAGTGAACCTCGCAGCTGTTCCTAGCGAACCATGTCTTATCCTTCTCAGGCCACTTCTCCAAAATCTCAGGAATATGAATTGTGTGTCTGCCCTCCATTGTGCTAACAGCCCTGTACCAAATAAACCACGTTTTCTCTCTATACCTCCACTGTGATTCTAATAAAAAAAAAAAGAAAAAGTACTACTAGACTCAATCAACATATTTCTGGAATCCTATCCAACATATCCTTCCAAGCTGACAGCAAATGAACAAAAAGTAGTCTACGCATGCAGTTTTCCAACCAGCTATACTTAACAGCAATTCGTGTATTTCTGAGATTTCTTTCATTTTATGAAAATGCCTTGTGAGAGAATTTCAAAACTCCAGCTGGACATGACATTTCCTGGTTCTCCATCAAGTTTTGTTATCAATTGCACATACTAAAAATACAATACTTTGTGCAGAATGACAAATCCGACTAGCTCTATGATTCAATACTTATTTTCAGCATCCTTATCAGTGATGTGCTTTATTTTTATTACCTCATCTCAGTGAAGACTTCTATCACTTTGCCTCCAACATAATATTTTAAGCATTCAGCACAGCTTCAAAAAACAATTCAGATGTCCTGATATTGCACAATATTGCACAGTATCGATGGACCACCTCTCCTCCATATTTCTAAGATTAATAACTTTAAAATACAGATTTTCACCAAGTTGATTCTGTATCTTGCCTGAAACTTGAAGCCAAGTTGAACTACCTTCTCTTGAAACACTTTTGTGGAAACAATGATAGACAGAGTGTACGGACTGAATATACAGGAAAGACTGTATACTTTGATGCCCACAGACCTAACATATGCATCTAAGCATATGTTTTATTTAAAATGAAATATCAAAAATTCAAAGACGTATTTTGGATATATAAAGTTTCAAATTAAAATGCAGAATGTGTTTCACTGTAAAAGAACCTATGAAGACGAAATAGATGCTTTATATAAAATATTTACATAGATAGAACGTAAAAAATGTACCATAGTTGGTAACCTTTATGACTTGGGGAACCATGTATTTACATATCTTTATCTTCGCATGTGCGTATGTGTGTGTTGTGTATATATTTTTAACAGTTGACAGCTGTTTTAGAGCATACAGAGATGCCAAGCTGAATGAGGGTCTTGATTACTTCAAGATTAGCTATCTAAAGTTTCTATTCATTTTAAGTGTTGTTAGTGCGAAGAGTCATTAGTCACTTCCTTGTCTCATAGAACATCAGCATACATTTACATTGTTAATGAACATTTGGGGTAAATGAATTAATGGCACTTTTAAACATCAATTCAATACTAATAACTTGTATGTCATAGAAATGTTAAGGTTGGGATAAAAATGAGAAACCTTTTCAGTCAAGGTAACTAATCGCTTCTGGGCACAATAAAGGGTAAAATTAATTTACAGTGTTTTTTTTAACAGGGTAAAAATCTTGTTTTTTCTTGAAACAGAGTCGAGAGAATTACCAGTATTTTTTTAAAGGAAAAAAATCAGAAGAAAACGCTTATCTTTTTCTTGATTGGGGTAGACTAGAAGCAAGCTATATTTCCTCTGGAAAATGGTTATTATTTTAGGTTATTGCAAAAAGATTATTTTCAAGTTTCTAAAAATATGTACAAGAAAGCATTTAGTTTATCAAACTAAAATGGCTCCATATCGTTAAGATGTCAAATGTAATAGAGGAGGAACACTGACCTAGAAAAGCTATCTCATTTAATCGTCAGGTTTGAAAATACTTTCCCCTAGATGTTCATTCTCATTTTCTAACATTGAAAAAGCTTTATAAACGAATGAAGAAAAAATGGAAAAAATTAGCTCAAAGGGACAATGAAGTTTTACCAATATATTTTAAAGCAAAACATCAGCTTCTTATAAACTGAAGTAATAAACCTGACTAAGCAAAACTTGACACAGCTTTTTAAATAAGCACTAGTAAACAGAAGATTTATAGACAGATACACCCACACAGAGTAGCTGATCTGGGTGAGGGACTTAGGAAATGTGACAAAGTTGTTTCAACTCTGTAATTTAAAATAAATTTTTTATTTTGCCCTCCTGGTACATGTGTTCAATGACTGGAAAATTACAGGTAGTTAAGGTGCCACTGTGTATAACTGAGTACTTGAGGAATGTTTTCATGACAAGGACGAGCTTTCTCGTTAAGCTTATCACTTTCTTCGAACTAACTATACTGTCACTACCAGCAAATAAGTAGAAAAGACAAGCAACACAGACATGCATTGCATTATGCAAGCAGTTTGTTCTCACTGTTCATTAGAGTCTTCCAAATACTGCATTTAATTAATTTACTTTAGGTTACATAGAATGAACAGGCTCTAAAGGCAGAAATTACTATCTCAACTTCCAGGGTTTTTTTTCAAATAAAAATATAGGTGCTGAGTCTAACAAAAAAAGGAAAATCAGCCTTTTTATTTGCATAAACTCAACCAAAATAATGTACTGAACTTTACTGCAGAATTAAAAAAAATAAAAAACCAAATCCCTAAACCAAACCAGTGTAAGAGCCCCTGCTCAAGAAAGTAACACAAAGCCATGCTGCATTTCAATATTCTTATGCTGAAGTCAGTGTTTGGTTTATGATTAAAAAGGATGACAGCGCATTAAACATTTGGCTAATGTTTCTGTCTGTAATTGAAAGTTGACTTTTCGTGGTTTTCATTAGTGTCAGAGTGTTCTACACACACTCTGTGAAATGTTCTTTAAGTTGCCCTGTTCAACTTCATTGACAGAATTAAACAAATTATGACAGGTACAGTTATCGTGACACACTTATATAAGGTTTCTAGATATAGAGTCAAAAAAATACAGGAACACAAAACTCACCTTCCCCTGGCTTGTTCAAATAACTCTGCAAGGGATCAATGCCTATTTCTTGTTCCTCTGTTTGCAAAGGGTGACTGGTTTCAGACACAGAATGATACATACTGGCAATAGTAAATTCCAACTGCAGGGTATTTATCTGGAGGAAAAGGAACAGAGAAACAAAGACGTTAGTGTTTCTTTAGTTATTTTTCAATCACACAAGTCAATAGCAAAAATGCTTACACCCCTTTCTTATTTTCTAGGCGTAATGTGACCATTAGATGTCTAATAGCAGAACAACAGTGTTTCCATTCAAATGTTTTATTATTTGCAGTCCAAAGGAATCACTAGGGTGCCTCCAACTGCCAGACTGCAAGTAAAAGCCCAAGTTTCCACAGACCGTATAGGGGGGCAGGAGCCTCTTTCCTTCCTTTTTTAGCTTCCCCAACTCATCTTTTAGTCTGATTCCAGGGGGAACTGATGCTAGTCCTTGGGGATGATGAAGGTTATAGGGCAAAGCTGAGGTGAGACCCCTCATCATCGCTCTTCTGGACTCAGGATCTCTTATCCTAGAAAAACTTCCTTTCAACAACTACTTTTTTCAGAAAGTATAAGATAACAGAGAGAGGGATGCCAACACATGCAAAGAGATGGAGTGAGATGATGGCTGATTTTGTTTTTATCAAGATTTATATTAGGCTTCCAGAAAGAAGGTGGTAAGGAAGCATTTGAAGAAACATAATAAGCTCACTAGTGGATATTTACAAAGAAGTTCTTCTAAAATTAAGGGCGAAAGGGGAGAAAGCACAAAACTGAAACCCCAGAAGCAGGTGACACGGGCTCACCATCACAGGCTGCTGAATGGCATTCACATCACTACCACATACGTGAACAACAACTGTGTTCAAAGCTAATATTGGCTGCAGTGAGTAAGAGGATGCCAATAAAAGGGTGAGAAGCAGATGGTGTTATGGTCAGTGCAGTAAGAAGAAAAAACGACCTTTCCAGTGCATTAACAGTGCAAGAGTGTATTTGTCAAGACTTGTCTTTTGGTCACTGTACAGCAATTTATTAACTTGCAACACAAAAGTACTATAACAGCCAAATAGGCTTGATTTGCCCAAGTACATGAAGTAGCTGCCTATGACTGCCAGGTGAGTTTTAAATATTAATTACTGTAACTGCTTACTTTACAAGTACCATAACTTCCTAACTTCAAGGAAACTACATTTAAAAGGAAACATACACAGACAAATGCAACGAGGTATGCATCTACACTTTCAGGAGTGCTGTATTATCAATTTGTAAATCAGTTCAACTATGTTTTTCTTTTGGTTCTTACAAGGCATGGCATTGACCATATATGCTGCATACATACAGTTTACTGTCGATAAATGAAGGGGGACTGAGATTCTTAAAACCCTTCTAGTGTTATACATTATTCATCTGTTTCATTTTCCTACTAAGTTACATGAAAAAAAATCCCAACCCAAAATAAAAAACAAACGCTTGCTGAGCATTTCCTTCAAACCAATACACGCAGACCGTTTCAGAAAGCTGTATTCCTTGAGTGTTTTGTTCTTTTTTTGCCCCAGCACCTCTGTCAGTTTGGTGCTGAAATCTACCCACCACCATCTTTCACTACTTTTGAGCTAGAAGAGAACATCTGAAGCTCTTGAGAACAAGGAGCCAGGAACTGGACCAGTTTTGTAGAGGAACACCTTTATGCCAAAGTATTACAGTCGTACAATCATATGATAACGTAACACAACCCCAAAACACAGAATTGCCTTGAACAACTCTTTGTACTAGCTCAACAAAATATATTATGAATGCAAGCACACATCATGAGTTTTGTATGTAATTTATAAACCATAATAATGAAAAATGCATGCATGGTAACTTGGAGAAAAAAATTATAACTTGCTAGCCACTTAAACAACATTTCAATGTTTACCTGCAGTCTTATGGCTACGTAATATAGAGAGATGTTTATAACTACCTGATATCTTAAATAAATAAATGAAAAACTTGAAAGAATTTACTTTAAAAAAACCCCAACAAAACACAAAAACCAGCTTTGCAGAAAGAGATGTTTATAATTTTCTCCAACTGGAATTCTAGTTCCTGCTCTTGTTCTCTTTGATGTATCATTGTAATTACCCTTCTACTGATCTGTTGATTTTGTCGCCACAAAAATTACAAGCTTATTTCAAACTGTGCTGCCAGAGTTTAACTTTTTATTTTTATGCTCCTTCAGACACTGCTACGTGACCTGACCAAGGCACAACCTGTGTGCCTTTCAAACTGAGAACCAGGCACAAAATGACCTTACCAGCCGTTGTAGTCTTAGCAGCCACCACTTAGTTAAGACACAATATGCTTCAGACTTACATCATCCTGTATCAACAATATGGTATGAAATTAGCTATAGCAAGTTCGTTCTTCTATATTCTTCTGTTCTGTATCCACATTTTCTTTTTTTTTAAAATACTCCCCAAATGCCATGCCTTTACAACATGTAAGAGCTATAATTTACTTTACAGACAGAGCAGTTTTAAGCAGCTGAATAGATTTATTTTTGATACTCACACAGTGATTTAATCAGTTACTTGTGTTTGTTTACAGATACATTTGATTAGTGTTCGAAAAAATATCACTACCTATTAGTCTTGTCACTCCTTAGTCCAAGCAATTTTCTTTACAGTTTTATACTTAAGTTCTTTTCAGCTCTTCTAACAAAGAGCAAATTAAACAATTATGATTACACTTGGGATCTTACTCTGAGACAGATTAATTCTTTACAGGTTTGTGGTTGATCTGTAATGGCCTATAACATATTGTTCATATTAAATAAGACACAATTTAAAACATTCTCAATGTGAAGCAATAAAAATGTTATAAAAATCTGGAATCCAATTATTAGATTACAAGACTCGATGCTGGCTATCTAGTTAACCCCAACATCCCAGTCAAAGTTAAAAGCAACTCTTTTATCTATTCCTACTTTTATTTTTCCTCCAAAGATGAAGGGCTAATGTCATGGTTTCAGCTGGGACAGAGTTAACTTTCTTACCAGCAGCTGATGTGGTGGTATGTTTTGGATTTGGGATGAGAATGGTATTGATAGCGCACTGGTGTTTTGAGTTGTTGTTAAGCTCTGAAGGCCTTTTCTGCTCCTCACACCACACCAGTAAGCGGGTGTGGGAGGGCAGAAGAAGCTGGGAGAGGACACAGCCGGGACAGCTGACCCCAACTGCCCCAAGGGAGATTCCATGACACGTGATGTCATGCTCAGTATGTAAAGCTGGAGGAAGAAGAAGGAAGGGGTAGACATTCAGAGTGATGGCATCTGTCTTCCGAAGTAACCATTACACGTGATGGAGCCCTGCTGTCCTGGAGATGGGTGAACACCTGCCTGCCCATGGGAAGCAGTGAATGAATTCCTTGCTTTGATTGTATGTGAGCATTTTGCTTTACTTATTAAACTGTCTTTATCTCAATCCACGAGTTCTCTCACTTTTATACTCCTGATTCTCTCCCACATCCCAACTGGGGGTTGTGAGTGAGTGGCTGCGTAGTCCTGCGTGCTGGTGGGGGTTAAACCATAACATCTAAAAAAACCAAAGATCAGGCACCCTTCCCAGCACTGGGAGTTCAACTACTCTTTAATATACATGAAAAAATAATTAAGGCAGCATAAGAAACATTTATCTAGTTAGGGGAACGAAAAGAGACACTAATCTACCCATGAGACCAAGGAAAAACAAGCAGATAAACTCCTCGTCTGGCTGCTCTCCTCAGGTACAAGGGCAGGGGAGCCCTCATGTGCCGTGGGAAAGCGCTGCTGCGGCACGGCCCCGGCACAGGGCTCAGCTGCTCTGGCCATGCCTCCACTGAGGACACCATCACAGGTCTGCTCCTCACCGACCAAAGCACGTGGAGTGAATCCAGTCTGCTTTTTGGCAACAGCAAAGGCAGTTTGTCAGTACTTCTGTGACCTGTCAGCCCAAGTTCTCAATGGAGGCCACCAAAAACTCCTCAAAAAGCAGGCTTTTGGACTCCCACACAGAGGACCACTGTATATTCTGTGGAGATGCTAGCTTATGGGGCTTAATGCCCCATCCCTGGAAGTGTTCAAGACCAGGCTGGATGGGGCTTTGAGCAACCTGGTCTAGTGGAAGGTGTCCCTGCCCAGGGCAGGGGGGTTGGAACTTGATAATCTTTAAAGTCCCTTCCAACTCTGGCCATTCTATGATTCTATGATTATAGCACATCATTCTCTCTCCTCATCACCTCTTCTATATTCCATGAATGATAACTACCCATTTCCATTAGGAAAAGTTTTACTAACATTTACTAATATCCACCTTACTAACAACCTCTTTCTACACAGCAGGGATCAACTACTCGTTGCATTTTATGCTCTGATTTTACACACCCACTCAAATTCACAGAACTTTTCTTATTCTCACTGAGTGTTTAGCTTTGAACTCTGCTGCTTCTTTTTTAGATATGAGCCTCTTGCCACGTATTAGTCTTTCTTACACAGTCATACCTTCATCAACATTGTTGTTCTTCCTGTACAAGCCTGTGAGTTTGGAATGCTTCAAAAAAATATTTAAAATATTCAAAATAAAACCCACTTCTTCACCACACTGTCAGTGGCAACAGCCTCAGCTCAGCCATATTTCATCTTCCATTAATATGCATAAATCATATCTATCTATCTAGAAATACAAGACAGATAAAAGTCAAAGTGAGATATGCTCCTATCATTAGCTGAGCTGCTAATGAAGTATCAGTTACAACTGGACCAGAGTTGGGCAAAACATGTCAAAACCCATGTATTACACAAATGTAAACGTTTATCGCTATAACCAGAACAGTACAAAACAGCAGTCATCTATAATAAGATTATAATAAATGTTCACATAATAAATTGATTATGATGAACGTTGTTAGAAGATGAAAAGTTGAAAATAAAAATAAAATAAAATTAAAATAAAAATAAACTTCCTAGAGTTCTTTTAGCAGTGAGACTATACACGAACACTAGAGCAAGTGGCAAGACTACCATAATCTCTAAAATTTTGATGTTTAAAATCAGAATTTCACAGACAAAACATAGCACAGTTGAACATGAATACTGTACCTTATTTCAAGTCATAATACATTATTTTACCTCTTCACTTGCAACAGATACTGAATACAAATATTCAGTATTCAGAGGAGATGTTTATGGATAACAAGCATTGTTGCAAAAATAGTTCCTAAATTATTTCAATTAAAAAAACCCCTATAAACACCTCATCTAAAATGTTTCCCTTAATCACCAGTGTTTATATAAACTTTCAAAAATGGTTTATTCAAACTACAAAACACAGCAAAACATATCAAAATTACTCTTTAAGATGTGAAGAGTATTCTGTTGTTTGGGCAACATTAGAAAATATAATCAGCCTCACAAGGGATGTTTTGAAGGTGTAACTAAGTAGGTGGAAAAGAATTAGGCAATTCTGAGCTTTTAGAACATCCCTTTCCCCTCTCTTCCCCTCCCCCAGTGGTGAAATGAAAGGAGAGGAACGGCAGGCTTGAGGAGATACTTGGGAACAGGGCAGAAAAACTGCACAAATTGCAGCACTTGCTCCACTCTTGCTCTCTGACATCCTCTTTCCCCTTACCCCTTTGCTTAATGATCAAGCAAAAAAAGCAAAGCATTTTATACTTAAATAAAGGAAAAAGAGAACCCACTAACTTTGAGGAAGAAGGTGAACAAACACTGTTTAATCTCGGATATGCTAAAAATAAAAATCAGTTTATATCAGTACCAGCAAAGCTACCGGAATATGACATTTCTGAAAACTACTGAAGCATACCAAAGTATTTAAATAATACTTTGCATTCATTCTATTAGACTGTATCAACCACCTTCTCCAAATTATCTTTGGGCCTTTATTTCATGCCACATAGCGAAGTTTACCATTTTAATTACTTAAATTGATGACAAGTAGAGGAAATACTTGTTTAGCTAAGTGATAAATTAGCTGCCCTGTGAAGTCAAATTGATTAAAACGACCTGACTAAAAGCAAATGTCTGATGTGGTAATGGTCTTATGCATGTTTTGTTAAGTTTGACAGCATCATGTTATGAGGGTTCACAATTCTGCCCCTCACTTGCAGCTTATGAAGTAATCAAGCATGTTAGCACACAGAAGTGAGGATTCTCCAGAATGTGGAAACATTTTAAAGTAGATAAGGAATTAAGTATTAGGAGAATAAACATGTATTGTGTTCATTTAAGGCAATGAAGTGCAGATGACTTGCAAATAATCTAGAAATGGTTCCAGACCCTGGGTTTTCTTTCACTGGCCAAACCTCCTGGGCCTTACATTATTCTTCCAGAACTAGGAAAGAAAAAAAAAAAACAAAACAAAAGTCATCCTTTCTCTGAATAGAGGGCTGCGCAGGAGACAGTCCTGAGCACGAACTTTGGAAAATTAGGACTATTTAGTATGTTTGAAGCTGTATACTTTTTACTAGGACACTCATTAATATGCATTTTTGAACATTTTGTTCCAACCTGTAATATTCAGTGCTTTATTTTTTGCTCTGGGAGTGATTTTTACTCAGGCCACAAGGACCACCCATCTCATAGCACTGAGCTCCTCTGCTCTCCATCACTTTTCAGCCCTTTCCTACCACCACTTCCATTTAAATATAGAAGATATTTAGTAGTTCAAGTACCTCCAAAAAAAGAATCCCCAAGAAAACCCCACCAAACCCAAACAACATCCCCCCCCCCCAGTTTAAAACTAGCTAAGGTTTCTACTCAGGAACTCCCATGAGTTGCCACCAACCACTGAAGAAACATGCCTTCAGAGGAACACTCACTAACTCAGAAGAAAAGTGCACAATTTGACAAACTTTGGATAGCATAAAGCAAGTCTGTTTTCTTTTGTAAAATGTATCAGATTATGTATCATTAAAATAGAATGATGCAAACATAAAAATGGACTGACATGGTAGAGCAGATTAACATTCACATCAGCTGGGGTCCGGAACAAAACAAACAAGATCATGCCACTGATGGACAGGTTAACAGCCAGTGAGTCTGATGATCATGAAATGCAATTAATTTTGTCCTGTTTAATAACATTTCCTGCATTTTAACTTCTGCCTGTCTGATCTTTAATACAAAAACAGAGTTACATTGGACTTTAAATAAGTTAATTAAGTATTAAAATCAATCATGTGAAAGTCTTAATATTTAATATTGTTAGATTGTATATCAAAGTGGTTTTATTATTTATTTACTCCAAACCTTTCCAGAATACTTCATGTGGCAACAGGGGGTCTGTATCTCACAAGATAAATGCATTTACAATGCCAAATAAATTATATATAAAAGCATTTGTCTTAATACATGTCATTCAATATTAAATATCACCCATTGGTACCACCCTGAAACCCTAATCCATTTTTACCAACCGCACATTTGTATTATTCAAATGTTGTCTATTAAATAGTTGTCTCAAGAGCCACAGTAAAGGAATACATACCTAAGAACAATTATCATAGGAGCTCTAAAGCACTGTCTACAGATTTAACCCTACAACTTTCATGTCTTACCAGTACTTAAACATGCAAAGTATAAATTCAGCAGTGAATTAAAACGTCAGGGATAAGAAACAACACAAATAGCCTAGGACCACGGCAATGTATTCTCTTGGTAATTCACATGATAGTTAAAAACTTTTTTTTGCTAGAAGTCTTTTTAAAAAAAACAAAACCAAAAACCAACCAAACAAAACCAACCAGAAAACCTTATCGTAAGCACTTTATAGTCTGTTAATTTGCAAGACAGGAAATCTTCCTCAAATTTGTTACAAGCAGGGAACTAGTTCATGCAGCTGCTAGCTTACAGTTTTCTTGAGGTTACACAATTCTGTAAGATACGCTAGTTTGACTAGGGAAGAAAAATTTGAATAAAGAAGAGAGGATCAAAATCCTTATGTAATGTTGACTGCTATATTCTATACTGATAGGCCCCACCAACCTTGTCAATGATAGCTCCCAAGGTCTAATGCTATGAATAGCGACATGTGACGTTTATGGTGAAACAATTTCTTCTTCTGCATTGAAAACAGGGACAACAAAAGCATAAAAAGCACCAACCGTCTAAATTCCCAATACTACAGTTACAGTATGAGCTCAAACAAAATATTTAAAAAAAAAAAGAAAAAAAAGACACAGAGTGGTAATATAGGGAACAAACAAGAAGAACTGGTAGTCCTCACACATGATCAAAGTTATAACTTAACTGGAAAAACAAGATTTGATGAAATAAATCACATTACTAGAGTAGTAAGAGAGAAGTATTGTTTACTCAGAAAGAACGCCAGTCAAGAGTGAAGGTGCTGCCTTGTGAACAGAGGTTTACTGTTTACCTCCCCTTACTCTGAAATCTAGAAAGTAGGAGAAGGCTGGAAATTGAGATAATAAAATAAGGTGAGAGAGAAGACTACGATACTCATAGAAGACATACACTGGAAAAGGAATCTAGCTGGACACTGGCTGTACAGTAAGTTCTTGGAATATTATGGTGAAAGGATATTTTTATTTCATTAGTTTGCACTTTGTTTTAAAGTAGGAGAAGGAAAAGCAGACAGGTAGGTTACTGGATTCTAAGCCACAAGTACATACCAGCTCAAAACAGAAAGATGAAAAATTCAAATGAAAGTGGTCTTAGTATGAAAAAGTTCATGATTCTTAGGAAAGGAAGGACGTGAAAAGACATTGCAATGAAAGAAAAAAGATTTCAACAAAGCAAGTTTCAATTTTTAGGAAAAAACCCCAAAACCAGAAAGAGGAATTCAGGTGAGTTGGCCAACTCCTTAAGAGAGCTCTTACATTATTCGTAGGCTACCCCGATGCAGAGAAAGGACAGAATAGGCAATGACATGAACTTGGCTAAACCGCACACTTCAATGAGCCAAAGGGAAGGAGGAAGCATGCGAAGTAAAAATTAGGTCATATAATGCAGGTTGAGTATAAATAAGCACAAAGTTATTGGGCGAAATGAGAAAGGCAGAGAACAAATAAGATGCAATTAACAAGGAACATCAGGAGCAAGAAGAGAACATTACGTTCCATGTGAGGATACACATATGCACACACGAGAAGGTAGAAGAGAACAATGAAAAGATTTGATCTGCTCTCTAAAAGAGAGGGAGAGTTATCAAAGATGAGAAGGAGGGGTTAACTGTTTTCTGCCTCACTCTTTGCTGAGATTCAGTTGCAGATCAGACGGCTGACACATACAGCACCATTTAAACTATGTAGGTTAGCTCAGAGAAAGAAAAAAATTAGAGAATTAGTTAAATTATTATTTTTTTTTAAATCATCACATACAACCCAGTTTAAGGTAATTTCATGCAGTAGTTTTGACTTAATTGATACCTCTGTCAAAGCAGGCAGGCCCATCCTTCTCCTGACTGATCCTTGTTACCCCTGTGCTACTCTCCCACTACTGGCACAAGCACCTACACAGAACCAGGTCAGTCAACTCATTTGGGTTGAAGCTATCTTGCCAAAAGAGTAAGTTTTAACCAAGACCAGTTAAGACCCTGCATGTGGTTAGAATAATCAACTAGAAAAATAGAAGACAAAGAGCAACCAGTTATGAAGCAGTCGTGATGGAAAGCATATGGGCAAGTGGATGATAATTTGAAAGGGAGCCAACAATATCATATTACTTCAAAATGACCAAAACAAGTTAATAAAAATGAGATGTGTAAATCTGCTCCCATCATCTGATGCTGGTAAGGCCTGAGCAGCAATAGTGTATCCATCTTTAGATGGATAGCACAGAAGGACAATAACCAGCTGCTGCAGCCCAGAGAAGAGCAACAAGACCAATAAAGAGCCTAGAAACTACAACCTATGTGTGAGACAGAAAGAAACTGAGTATTTTACTTTACTGAAAGGAAGATGGGAGGGAATGAAGGATAGGAAAAATGCAGTAAAAATTCAAATCTTTACATCATTCAACTATGAAGTTACTCCCTTTTCTGACAGTAATCTAAAAGTGCTGAAAGCCCTGTTCATATTAAAACAATTCAAACAATTGGAAACCTATTAAAGGAAAGAAATCCCTTGTTTATTTTATTTTAGAACATATTTTATCTACCTGGTTACAAAACACTTCAACATAATTTAAATTAAAGCTTTCTCCTTCCAAAGATAGTTAAGAGATTAAAGTAGTTTACTGCTGTTGATGGTATGGAAATGACTGCTTTTAAGTATTTAAGAGTTTTACTTTCAGGAACACACAGGCACCATGCTATGCTACACACTTTATGTTTTAGTAATACATATGTAACTCAAAGGGCCAAAGAATGTCAAGACTGAAAGAAATCATCAAAACAGTGAACTGGAAAAAAAGGCAACTTAGCCTGCAGCCTTACCCAAAAATGATAGTAACCAGTTTAGACACTAAAAGTGTATTCAATGAAGTAAGTTTCTGGGATATCACAGCTTTAAAGTAGTAAGCAATTAATCTTGGATTCAGCCTTTATTCTTTCACTATTTTTAGAAAATAGTTTCCTACAGGGGTTGACAAGAAATTTTTATAGGAACACTAGCATGTTCATGCACGCACAGAGGCATTTACATCAAATATTCCTCTTCCAGTTTTCTCTTCTAAATATGCAGATGCTAAAGCAGCATGGTCTCATGCTGAGGTACAAAGAAAGTTGGTGTAAGTCCTGTTTGGTAAGGAAAAAGGACAATTTCATAGGCACTTTCAAAGGAGCAGAGAGAGACAGAATTTGTTTCGTATCTTACAATGACATTTCTATATAAGGTGAAGAACCATAACCCATGTTCACCTATGGGAACCTTATGAGTGAATTCAACTGGGCACAATTGCAGAGGAAAACTCAGTGCAAGAGGAAAGCAGAGACAAGGTGCTATCTGAAATCTACCTCAGCTGCAGTGCAAGAAATGCAAATTGCAAGGATTTCCTATTCTGCCAATGGGAGCAGTGACTTACTTGAGTATGTCTAAAAGCCACACTTGGAGGAAAAAAGCTTCAGAGTAGGGCTACCCCTGATAAAAACTATGTTGAAGGCTCCCATGAATGCTCCCTCTCACACCCAAATGCCCAGTCTCCAGACATATTCCATTCATGTCACGTACTGCCTGCTCGTGTTGTTGCTTCTCTTCAGCCTTGTTACATCAGGAGTAACAAAAGCAGGGTGCCTAGGAACTACTATAGGGGCTCAGGATTCCTGTAAAATGCTTATTCATACCTAGGATGTAGCGAGATTCAAACAGCAATACCTAAATAAAGCAAAACAAAATAAAAAAAAAAATACCTCAAGCAAAGGAAACCTGTAAGACTTGGAAACACAAGGTATATAGGTGAAACCTGCTAACCTTAGCAGAACAACGGGCAGGACTCTCTAAACCTTTTTGATTTTTAATAGATAATACAATACATTGACTGCTCCTAAACACGTTAGACTTAGCTGAATGCTCTCTTTAATTCACCAGCCACCATGACATGACTGGATCACCCAGCCTTGTCTGATGATCAAGGTTTGCTGTATGCACCCAACAAAAAGCAAGTGGAATTCCCACAAAACAGTGAACAGATTTGAAGAATTGTACTGGAACAACAGCTATCATTATACTTCACAGAAAGCTTGCAACACCTTTGAGGCTAAGCTTTTAAGCCCATTTTATTAAAAAAATATAACAGATGTAAACAAGATATGGTTAGAAACCTCCTTGATTAAATTTTTCCTATTGTTTTAGAAAGCCTTTGCAGACAGTTTTCTTCTCTGTTAGACAGACCAGTATGACTTTTAAAGAATATTTAACATACAAATCACGATAGTATTAGCATTCTGAATACTCCTGGACAAAATAGCTGTTCTTACATACTTATTTCCAACTCTTTTTTTTCTTATCCTTATGACCAATTTTATTACCATCTCCAAACACATGAAATACAAATTTATGAAAAAGTAGCTTTCAGATTTTTTTTTTTTCCTGTAGATCTCATTTTTAAACTGGTCATTTGCAAAAGCCTAGAAAAATGTTATTTTTGCAATGCTGTTGCATTTCTGGTATTAGTTCAGGTAGAAAAGTGACCTAGTTCGGGCAAAGAAGTGACCTAACAGTGGCCAAGCTATGGACCACTTAGAGCATTAAGAAGAACGAAATGAGAATTTTGAACTGGATCCAGAAGTAAATGGAAAGAAACCAAGCATATAGAATATAGGTGTGATCTGTTCTCACTTTTCTTTCTTACTTAATAGTAAGGCATCTTGGAGCACTTAAAATTAGTAATCACTTTTGAAATTTTGGTCTATCATGTATTATTCATCTTCCTTTTTCTCCTAAAAGGAAGACATAAGATGGCAGTAGCAGGTGTTCTTAGCTTCCTGATGGAAAAGGAGGAAAAAGCTGACCGAGGGGACAGATCTTTCGTCAAAGTAGAGGTGACAGACAGAGATTGTCTAGCTGAGATGACTATCCTCTGTCAAACACATATTGCAGTTCAACCTGTTGCCAGGAAGGCTTGAAGCTTAAGGATTTCTCAAGCAGGCACCAGATCCTCTGCCTACTCACCCAAACTCTTGTGCTTGGGAAGTTCTTGTTCTTTGCTGTGGAAGAAAAAGGGAAATCCTGTTCTGTTTTAGCAGCCACATTTACAAGCAAACCACTGAATAACAAAACCAGATAACTTTAACATTATTTGTCATTTTTGATTAAGAGGTTTTGTCAGTGTCTTATTAGAAATAAAAGTCAAAACCTAAGAGAGAATTGAAATTAAATGATTTAGAAAGACAGAAAATCACTCCTTCACTGTGCTGCTCCAAGTCAGCTTTCTTTCTTCCAAAGAACCTCACATACGACTCCCCTCATCCACTCCAATAACTGAACACAGTATTTTTAACAGAAAGATTTATTTCTAAAAATTGTCATCTAATATATCTATATGAAGGTAGCCTGCTAGAAAGAATATTTTCTCGCCTCCTTCAAAATCAAGATGGCCTCTGTATTTAGTGGAGCTCTTTCACAGCGCTAACGTCAGAAACAGCAGATGAAGAAAGCCGTCTCACTTTCCAAAGACGTATACACAGTTTGGCTTTTAAAAGGTAACATAGAGGGCTAAGGGGTATTTTGGCTAAAACTGGTTGTATTCTTTTTCTCAAAGCCAGTAGGAACGATCATGACAGATGTGCAGGAAAAGAACAGTGGTTTTGGTTTTGCTGGGTTGTTTCTTTCAGAAACGCAGTACCATTTGATCACCAAACTCCTCAATTCACAGATAAAATGCTTCAGACCTTATCCATAGTCTAACATTACATGTTAAACTTTAAAACTTATTTTCTACAAATGGCTACTTTCATGCATATGTGCTATGCTGCCAAAACTCTTATTATTCATACTATCAATAGTCTTAAAGATACCATCTGAAGTAACTACACTGGTTTTCATCCTCATCAATAGCAGTCTTGGTGCAAACTGACGTGTGAATATTCTGAAACTTTAATACAGCAAGGACTTAAGACCAGTTTTACAAATTAACATAGTCTGTCATATCCATTCCAAGACTTACACCCGTATGGCACTTCTGTACAACTTAAAATCAGTTTAGTCATTTTCATTCTAGTTTATATTTAGACAGTCCCTCATGAAAGAGCCCAGAACTTTACCCTAACCTAGGTCCTCTCTATGCCATATGTATATGCAATCTACTACATCAATCAAAACGGCTCACAGTTCAGATGATGTATACACAAATAAATGTACTTTACCTAGAGGTCAAAATAATTTCTGTAAGAGCACACTATATTCTCTTGTTTTTAGCTACCTCCTACAACCATAAAGTATAAAAAATTAACGAGCTGCAAAATAACAAACTGAACACCATACATCGAGTTTCTTTAGTGTCACACTAGGAATGCTATAATTATAATCAAGAATACACTTCACTTTTAACTCTATTTTTACTGTGTAAAAATAGACCATGGACCTTGTGGCCCATGGTCACGTATGCAGGTTTTATTACAAAATGGGGTTATGGGGAGGAAAAGGTAAAAAAAAGAATAAACAATTCTGCTCTGAGGTCACACGTGCAGGATCTAAGGTTTGGATTTTCTGCTTTTTAAGATACTGTCTATATGTTTTGCCTTTATTTCTATCTTAGCTTTTGCAACCACCTAAGAGAGTCTGGGGGATCACTGTGACAGTGGATATATTAGGATTTCACTACCATCAAGTCTGAATTGTTTCTTAACAAGGCAACGAATCACCGTAGTTCTTATTTGACAACGGAACTGTGAGACTTTCAAAAATGTACTTTTAACACATTAAGTACAATAGGTAGGATCTCTCAAAAATGGTTTAGATTCATGAGAAGTTCTGACCTTGAGGCTTTTTAATTATTTTTTTTCTCATCTGAGTCAACTACGTAATTATTTTAAGAACCTTTCTCTATTTCAGTAACATGCGCATTTCTGGTAAAGATCTGGGAATGTAATTTAAATATACTGCATGTTACTGTGACTTGTGGGTATTCAATTAGTAAAGGAGAGGTCTGCATTTGTACACCTTTCCTTCATCTCTGAAAAATAATTAATACATACCAGATGCTGTGCAATGAGTTATTGAAATATGCAAATAAAAATATTCAAAGGGCCTTCACTTATTTTATGACAATAAAGTCCATAGCTATGATATTCCAAACAACCCTAATCCTTATTTTCTTAAGCGTACACATGTGCAATGAAACACATAAGTAAAAATCTTAGCTTTCTTTACTAGAAAACAGGATTTGAGTTTAAAGTCTAAATGTCAACCCTGAACATTATAAAATTATACAGAATAAGGAGGAAACAGGGCTGATAGTGCATATAAATATGACAGTGTATTAGGCTGCATTTAATTACCAGTTCAAACAACAACCTGATCTAACCTTTGACAAGTAAAATAAATGTTCTGAATAATTTAACCAAAGCAAACACTTGCTGTTAAATGCTGGCTAATTATAGTAAGAGTTGTACTGAGAGGGGAAAAAAACCCAAAAGAGATGGTAATTTATACACTTCTCCTGCAATTGCTACAGCTATTCCTTGAAACCCTTGAATTTTTTTTTCCAAGCGGGATAGCTATTAAGATTCTACTTTGGGGAAAAAAAAAAATCTGTCTATGTTTAAAGAAGAAGCACCATATTAGAATAACTAGCCCTGATTTACAAGCACTGAAGAAATAGTCCAAATCCAGAAAGTAAGGTAACATTAGTTTCAGGAATATCCACCTTTTCTACTGCTGACTTTCTGATACAAACGGTCTCTCTGTTCGTAATGCTCTGTACTACACTGGAAGGTAGGAAAGGGTAGAAAAACAATTAAGTCTTTTCCAAAGTGTCAATGCATATCACGCAAAAGCTTATTACAGGATAGGGGAGCACAGTTCAGCCACGTCCAATGCGCTTCTGAAAAGAAAAGTAATGAATAAATTCTTTCTTTACATAAATACTGCATCAACAGTTAAATTAGATAAAGAAACCAGAGAGATGTTTTAAAAAGAACCCCTCTCAAATTATGTAATGATGAAATCATTTCCCCAATATGACTTTTTCAGATATATTATAGCCAGATATTATTCATGTGAAATACTGAGCTTGTTTCAAGAAGCTAAAGATCTCAGAAAAATAAAAAATATTTGTCTTTATCACATATATGTCAGCATGCTTCCAATACCAGAACATCAATAACCATGAAATTGAAACCACTAGAAAAAGGGCATTTTTTCCTGCAACATGTATGTCTTCCAGTTATAGGCTGTTTTTAAAGAAAAGAATGGCTTTTCCTATCATTGGACCAAAAGTTTCACTTATTTATGCAATGAAAAGTTCGCTGCAGCATCAGCTGTCCATCTGCATGCACAATAGCTGCGGTTCAGCAGAATCAGAAGACCATGAAAATTTCACGGACAAGCAGCGTATGGTAAACGAAAGAAGTCTATAAATCCCTAATCTTGAATATATATTAATATTTGAAGGCTTTATATAATCTGCAAAGTAAAAAGTGAAAAACATTAAAAATATTAAAACTGACTGTAAGTATGCTTCTCTGTTTTCCCAAAAGTAATTTGTGTGCAGAGAAGTTCTGGCCACAAGTTTCCAAGACAAACATATTATTTTTAAGTTACCTTTTATATTTTCATAAATATTTAAACTCTTCGCTGAAATTTTAAATATGTTTATAGACACACAAATGCTAACATTCTTAGCCTCTTATAATGAAAAAATATGTATTAAACTGTTTCTTGCACACTGTAAGAGAAGTAATTTTTTAAAAAAACAAATAATAAATTCACAAAAACATTCCCACAAATTGTTTACTTGATAATGAGTCAGGTGTATCTAAGACACTGAAGCGGATTTTCTAGCTTACAGAGTAAATTAAATATTGGAAAATTGAGTTTGAAGGTCATTATTATTCTTGCTCCATAGCTCAGGATAAAGTCTTTAAGCAAACAAAGTAGTAAAGAATTTGACAAGATCCATGCCTGACACTCTGTAGAAATTCAAGTACAGAATTAATTTTACAGTGTCTATTGCTTTGTGCCAAGCGGACAGTGAAATGCACCAGTTTTTCTTTTGCCAATGCATCCATAAAAACATAGTCGGGACAGAGGGAAATCTTAGGCAGTCATCGGTAAATGCAATGAATCAACTCTTCCACTCTATTATACTGCACAGAAAACTTTGGCATTTAAACATAAACTGGAACAGATCTTTTCTAGAGTTATTACGCTTTTTGTATTCTGCACTTGAAATGTTACCAGGTTGAGTAAGGTAAGTTTTACTAATAGGAGACACCTTTACCTTTCTGTGAATTAAAAGGTAGCAAGAAATAAAAATAGCCACTCAATTATAAAATTTTATGTTTTCCAAAATACTTATATTATATATAAACAATGAAATAAACAAAACCTACCAGGTCATAGCTTGTGAGGGCTGATGTGAAGACTGCTGCTTGATGAAGAGTTCACACTTAATGCTAGCCACTCATTGATGCCAATTACAATTCCCTGCTACCCCTAATTTTCTCAACTGTACTTTACTGTACTTTACAACATTAAACATTTAAACAAGAAATATAATATAATATTTTTATGTAGATAATTAAACCTGATAAAAACACTAGTGTACTAAAATGCTAATATACTAAAAAGACCCCAAAACTCTCTTGGCCATCGCTGCAAGGAATACGCACTGTTACTCAACATCAACACAGGTATCAGCCTGATACAGCAGGTGGTGTACCTGGAAGGGTGAATATAACCATATAATTTACTTACATACGTACACGTACTTGGGCGTAAACCAGAGAATCTCTTTACCCAGTGTGGCCCACCTGGAGGAAAATTTATCTGCGTCCAAAAGATATCTCTAACCAGACCAATAAAGGAGAAGAGCAATACCACGATGCTGAAACTAGCCTAGCTTCTCCCCTGACTTTATGTGCCAAATTTTAACATTGAAAACCACAAGAACTAAAGATTGAGTTAGTCCTTTAGAGCCATACTTTCATGGAAAAAAAAAAAAAAAAAGAGATTTAGAGAAATCAGAATTAACAATAAAATAAAAAGTAGAATTGATAAACCAACAGAAATCATAGCAGAACTAAGACTGTGGAGTTCTTTTTGAACTAATCCAACATTTCACCCTGGTTAATCCGTGATTATAAGTAACAATTAATTTAGTCTGTGCTGGAAGTTTCCTGCATATTTTAGATTGCACGTACTTGTAAGGTCTTCCTGAAGAGAATTCACTTTTGTGTAGAATGGCTTTGTGATGTGGATTAGCCTCCACAAGGGATCTAAATTGACAATAATGAATTTGTTTTATATAGTAGGCTAGACTTAAATGAGAAGTGAAAGGCCAGTGCCAGCAGAGTTCAGTGATCAGCCACTGTTGTTCTCTATATAATTTACTGGTTGAGTTTAATAATTACAGCATTGCCTTGATAATCTGTAGCTGTACTGGAAGGAGAGGAAGAGAAAATGCTTCTTGTGTTAATAGGAGAATTGAATTTTTTTATTTAAATGCAGACCCACATAAACTGCAAACAGAGTATTTATAACGAACATCTAAGAACACTGACACTGGTTTAAACTAAAATTAATTTATATCACTCAAATCCGGAAAAACATAATTTCAAGCCTTGATCTTATTAGGATACTTAATGTAATCTTATTAGAATGTGAGCTTCTATATATCAAAGTGTTTTATACATTGCAAATATATTTTAAAGAGCTCCAATAAACATTACTAAACAATTCACTACTGATCTCCAAACCTAGTTTCACAGGGGCAGATTATTGGCTCTGTAACTAATAGGGCAGGAGAGGCAACGCCGTCACACGGGCTGTGTTCTCGCTGCCATACAGAACCGGCTGTCACATGAGCACGAAGGAAGTTTCCAGGACTTTCTCATCTCTTAACTGCCTGAGATTTAGCGCAGAGCAGCACGCTTTCCAAAAGGACAGAGTACCTACAGCTTCAGCGGAAGCAAATGGTGATCATAGATGCTTAAAATTTCAGAAAATCAGGCCTGGTGCCATATACAAGGAGAACGCTGCCAGAAATGTCACTCACAGAATCCATGCCTGCCACTCCGCAGAGATTCATATATGCTTAATGATGGCTAGCAAGTACAGAGAGCAGACCTAGCTAAGGAAAAACAACAGAAAAGCAGGCAGCAGGCAAGCGATGAGCACTCTGTCTGCACTTGTATCCCCACTGGCAAAGAAAAATGGTTAAGAAACTGGTAAGGCTGATGCCAAAAATTTAAATGTTTCTAAGGACTACAGCAGACCTTGAGAGATAAAGTTTTTAATCTCATTTGAAACAGTTTCAATACTTCAACATTAATGTATGCACATATATATTAATGAGGCAGACATGTTAATCCCCCCGATGTCGATGTCTGTGAAGCATCTTAGCTCTTACTTCCTTCACCATCAGTCGTGTGTAAGTAACATACTGTGGCAACATATGAATAGTTCATAGCTCCAGCAATGAATGAATGAATGAACAGTGACCTAAACGCAAGCAGCAATTAAGGTTTCTGTTTCTTTACCCATCAGCTACTGCATACACTCACAGCAAACAAGTGTGTTTTCCTGACGTGCACACTTGTCTGTTAATAAGTTAAAGAACCATTTCAGTCAAGAGCCTTTATGTTTTTCCCCTACACGCTTCGTTTCTTGCTACATGCATCGGACTTTCACTCGGGTAGAGATGTTGATGACAGGCCAAAGAAATGGAGGTGATGCTGCCAGGGACTAAGGTAAAGAATACTACAGTACTTTGCAGAAGCACAGAGGGTCTGCCGTTGTTTCCCTGCGCTTGGAAAGCTTAAGCACAAGCTTTCTGAAAAGCGCAATGAGAGCTTCCAGTTAGCGCTTCTATTCGATTTTAGTAAGCAGTTATACATCCCTTGCAAGACTGTACCACAGCAAAGTATCAGGAAAGAGAAAAATTCCAACATTTTGAACTGCAACAAGCAAGAAATAATTACAATATGCTGCTTTGCTTTGTATCCTGTTTTTTTCGAGGGGTGTGTGTTGCTCTTCAAGTTGCCTGAGTTTTTTCTTGGGGTTTTTTGTTGCTTGGTTCAGATTTTCGAAGTGTTATAGGGGAAGAAAAGAAGAGCAAAAAAAAAAAACCCACACAAAGGGCCATACCTTTTTGTTTTCATAGGTTCAGCTCAAAATTATCCTACTAATAATCTACTGCAAATTATCAATACAGTACGTATGTGTTCAGATCAATTACATTTTCAGTCCAGTAAAATTAAATTCTAGTTGCAGAATCTTGTTACAGGAATCACCATAAAAAAGCAACTGCTGGCCTTTAAGGGACCAGCAGATACAAATTTAAGTAAAAGCAGTTCACAAAAATACTTTTCCAACTGTGAACAGAATGACTGACACAATGTTACTTGTCAATGGAAACTCCAAAGAAATCCATTTTTCAAATCTTTTCTCCCAGTTTAAAAACTGAATCCATTTTCTCTATTATCAACAATATATGGTTCAAAATTCTCAGCCCCTGTTACTCTGGCAAAAAATGATCTCTGCAAAAATAAGCTGAAGAAAACTGAGACAAGTCAGACCAAAGAAAAGAAACAGATCCTGGGAGTAGTACATTAAATGAGCATTACACTAACGCATTTGACTTTGTAGAAAGTAGAGAAAAAAACAGAAGGAAACGTATCTGCTTGAGATAAGTAGATATTTTTTTTCTCTTCTATACTAAGCTTTTTAGGTACAACAGTGTAATTTTATTTTATACTTTTTTAATCAAATAATCAATGTGGATAATTGGTCAAGGGAACTAGAAGTCTACTAAAGTACAAAGTAGATGATTGGCTCCTTTATTTTTGAAGGTTGCATCGTGTTGCCTTGTGATTTTTAAAGCCAAAATTTGTAGGGAACGTATTCAATAACTCACATTTAACACGTTAATAAACTTTTTACATACCATGAACAGTGTGTGCTACAGAAATGAACAATCCCCATCATTCAATATTGAAATTAGCTCTGCCCATTCCAGCATCAATTCTGAAGCTATAGCACCTATCTGGTATGTGTATATATATTTTTAAAAAGCACTTCATTTTACATGATACTGGTATTCTCCAGCACCTCCCTATGTTCTTAGAAGAACAAGGTACAACTTTTCAAACCTTTACTTCCTCCCAGTCTTTTAAGTAGTCAGAAATATGCATGCCTGTGGGTATGGGGGTGTGTTAATGTAATATATACACTACAATATAGGTAAAATACTGCCTTTGCAGGATAAATGATGCTGCTCCTTTGACTACAAGATAATTTTAATATAAGAGAGAGGAGAGAGGAGAGAGGAGAGAGGAGAGAGGAGAGAGGTTGCAGGAACTTATCTCTCAGAACACAAAATAAAGTGTTTCACAAATGAAGAAAATAATTATCAGAAACCACTTGTTATGAACAATAATTTAATTTCCCTGAACTCATACCCTGCAACATCCACCTAACAGTGAAGAAGCTGAAAAGTAAAATGGCTTATAAACTGTTAAAAAGCAATACAGGTGAAACCAGCACTAAAATGCAAACTCTATTTTAAAATGTAGGTAACACTGATAAAGATCTTACTGAGAAGAAATGTATGACTGGGCAAAGAAAAGGCTCGTTCATTGGACTAACAGAGCAGAACATTTTGGAAACTGCAGATTCAGCTGGTCCCTGCTCCTACTTTACCCAAAGCACATGAGGGGATTATATCTATGTAGGAAGGGGAACAAATTCGGTGAAGGAAAGAAATAGTGAGTTAATCTCAATTCATAATGGGTGGACTTCTCCACTGTGTGTAACGCCCTCCTAGATATACAAGAGCTGCTGCTCTCCAGCATCATTTCCTGGATGCTTCGAATCGGATTATCAGTTTTGCTGCAGATTTACAAGGCATTAAAGTAGCTTTAGACTCCCTCCCACTCTCCTTTCCCTCCCTGTCCTCCCTGAATATTAATCCACCTTTATTCTTGAAAATTATTTACATTAGAAATTAAAAATCATGCAACAGAGATTATAGGAAAGCTACCAATACAAATTTCAACTTTCATAAATAATGATCTATTTTTATTCTTCTTCATTTTAGGACTTGCTTCTATGTATTCATATGTTACTTTTCAACCTTGCTGGAGCTGAGAGGTTGAATGGACACTGACAGACCATTGAGGGAGAACAGGTTCTTTCATGATAAGCCAACATAGCTCTAGGCCAATTCTGGGCATTATTTGGCAAGCGTTACTGTATTAAGGAAGCAATTTTTCAAGGTTCACATGCACCAAGTGCAGTGTGTATTATACAGCTATTAAAAAAAGCAGCATTAACATAAGTCTGAATATATCCTGTTCGTGTAATTATCTACTCAATTCAACATGCCCACACAACATTTACATACAACTAAAAATGTAAAAACTCACAGAAAGCGAAATCTCTACTGTATGATGCTCTTGGATACCTTTCACTCCCACCTCTTCCTTAAAACCACATCCAGTAATATTATTCAAAAAAGAAACTTGCATGTTACGTGCCCAACAGGCTTAGGAGTCTTACATTCGTATCTACAAAAATTATGAAAATGAAAAAGCAATCAGAAATTTCATGGACAGTATACACACTTATTAATATGATCTGTTTTATTAGGTCCCAGTGAAAACATCTTATTAGTTCTACAATTAAATGATTCAGAAACCATCCACACTATCTTTGCCTTTTAACAGTTCCAATCAGTAGCAGATCTAGGTGTAATCAACAGCAGCAGGGGGCTTTAGGAAGCAAAACAAAACAAAAACAGTGGGGATCTTTACTAGTTTACAGTAATTGATACAAGGAGATGTTATATGTTACTGCAAGTTAGCCGAAGATACGGAAAAGCTACACGAAAATTTGCTATTATCTACAACTACCATTTTAATACAGCAACAACAATACAATAAGCTTTTAAAAAATGGAGTATTTAAAGTTTACTGAATTCCTTGCTGATCTAGAAGATCTTCTTTCTCTCTTTTTTGCCGCCTCTAATTCTGCATTTTCTGTAACAAGATCAATATTTGGGTTACCATATATTCAGAATTCATGGATGTCACCCCTTAAATTTGTGAGTGGGCTGCACGAGTGATATAAAGTCCCTCTTCTGTAGGAGTTGAGCACATGGTCTGAACAGCACTTTTAGCCCCTGCTATGCATGGTAGCGAAACTATGTTTCCCATATGTTAGTGCTGACAGGCTGACTGATATAAATTCAACTCAAAGAAACTTACATACAAGTTATTTTTACGCTTTTTAATCCTTTTGCTCTATTAACAGTGTCCCAGATATAAGAAAGGAATACATTAAAGAGAAATTGATAAGCGGTGCAATAATTTATGCACCCTTTGAGTGCTAGGACATCTGCATAAAACGAGGCCATCGCCTTTTTGATGTCAAGGATCTTGGGATAGTTCCAAATTGTAAGTATTTAAATCCTAAGCTTTTAAATTCCCATTGATTTTAACACAAGCGCAAAGAGATAAGCATCCAAGTGTCTGTTTGGATCTGCCCTTGCTATCAACTCCAAAAAAGACTGTATCTAGCCACAGCCACGCAGCACGCATAAAGGACAACCAGCGAGCACCTTACAGTGAAAGCCCATGCTGTCACATCTGTAATGTTCCTGACCTTGCTAATTTAAAGCAAGCTTACATAAAAAGAACGATCACAGTTTAGGACTGAGGCACAGGCAGAGCCACAGAGATGACACTCTCCCTCCACCCCATCCCTTCTCCAGAACCAGAGAAATCAGCAAGCAGTTGCTTTCTTGGTGGCCAGGTGAAGACACAAGAAATTCAAACTTTGTTACAGATGACTCACTCAATGACCACCAAGTGAGCATCAGAAAGTCTTACACTTGCTCGAGCCACTGTAGCCTCTTAAAAGAGCAGAAGTTTGAAATTACATAAATACATCTAATTAACTACCTTGCATATGGATAATTTTATTCTTCTTAATATTTTAATAAGCCTTGCAGCAAAGCCTAGTGCTTTAGCACACAGCTTAACCAGAAATACAAGAGCGGAACATGCTGGGGTCAAGGCATGACGGAAAAAGCATCAAAAGGAATCACCCCCATACCCTTACAGGAGTACAGCCGTTCACTCCCAGAAGCTGCCAACAGTGGATAAAACATACCACCTATCTCACATCTGTCCTCAAAAGAGGATGTTTTCCAAAGAAACTGTGTATCATTTAATGGAAAGGCACCTGCTGAGCCAGGTAAGATGCAGTTACACAAATGCAGTAAGGACCAGGATCAAACCACAACTTTTTTTACACCCATGGGTGAAAAGCAGTTGTAGAGGTAAAGACTGGGACATTTCACCAAACACTAGGGAAGAACAGGGACTGCTGGTGCTACCTTTGCAGCTCATGGGTCATGACCTCAGGAGAGCCAGGGCATGTAGGAGATAAATTCTCTCATTTACTCAATTCTTCATCTTGCTATCTCCCACACTATCCTCTAGAAAGGTCCTCAGAGAAGTTTTTAAAGGACGAATTTCAGCCAGCTGTATTAAGGACTGTGAGCTTGACCATAGCCAATAAACTAATTTCAGGCAAGAAATGTTTAAAGGCAGTTAAAAGAAAAGACTCAAACCTACAACATAGATGCTCCATCATAACTAGCTAACCATTTCCAAAACGAATAATCTGCTAAAATATTTTAAAAAGCATCTTTTTAATTCATTGCTTTGCAACACCAAAGGTTACTACCTCTCCATAATTCCTACAGCTCAGCTGGCCATCATGAAACAATGAAATGACAGAACTTTGCTGTCAAAAAGCACCATCAAATTCATAGTCTGTGCTCCACCA
>NW_015090803.1:7800478-7892978 GCF_001431845.1 Calidris pugnax | reverse complement strand
CATTTTTACTAGTACTATCTTGTGATAACGTTTTTGTAATCACTTGTATTTCAGCCACTAACAATTGAATGCAGTTTTTTATGTCATTAACACAGTTCTACAAATCACAGGGAAAAATCCAGGATCTGAGCAAAAGAGGATAAAAGGTCACGTTTTCAGAAGGTAATCTTTTCACACATACAAGAGGCAATAGGCCAAGTCACTTAGCTTTTCCTAGCTAATCAAACTGCACAATTTCAGCATAGTGGTTCTTTTTAGATGTAGGTGGTGATAAAACGATCCTCGGCTTGGGAACACGTCCAAGATACATACACACTCCCAAACACCTCCCCCTACTCACCCCACCTCCAGTTGATTTGAACACAGACATATTTATCAATACTTTTTAAGGTAGCAACCACGCTGATGGGGACAATTATGAAACAAGAGAGAGGTCACAGTCAATCCAACTCGGAGTATGTGACCGAAGTTATGCGGGGAAAAAAAAACGAAGTAGTGTCAGCATCAAGCATCTGTTGCTGCTGGTGCGCGGACAAAGCGAGTGCCAGAACAAGGAGGCAGTTTTGTAGATCTACTGTTTGTCAAGTCGCCCACTGAAGCAAGCCTTGAAATCAGTGTGTGTACTGCGGCCATCTGTTTACTTTTCACTAGCGAAACTCTGACTCTTACCATTTCTTTGAAGCCATGGTCAATGTCAAGAAACAGGTACAGTTCTGATGATGGTGCATGTTTGTTTTTTTGTTTTTTTTTTAACTTGGCAAGGAGACAAAAGGAAGGAAGAAGGAAGACAGAAGTATATAATTAGCTTTAAAAAAAAAAAAAGGATTACAGGAAAAGGATCTTCATTTATTCAGGTATATTATACCCCAAAGGGATTGAGCTATCAAGGTCCCATGAAAGCAACCAGTGAAAACAGAAAGACTGGCCTGCCACGAAAAAAAAATATTTATTTACTTAGCTTTGTAACAGAGAGCTGCCTAATTGACCTGGACTTAAGAAAGTTGTCTCTACTCTCTTCCCTCCGGTGACCAAAAAGAGAATAGTTCAAATGATCTGCAATAAAGTGAATTTAAAAGCCCAAATACTCTCAAATTGCTACTAAATCACCAACAAACACCACGCTGCCAAACTCCATTGCTCATTAGTTTCACTGTGCAGAATCCCCACAGAGAAAGCCACTGCCCATTTACCAATGTTGTTCATGCAACACCTCGTATATAAACTTACTGAATTTTCACCCATTTTAAGGCTCTTTTTTATAAAATTAACATAAACTTGCTTCAACCTGCACTATATAATCTTGTTTACTTATGTACCTTCTTAACTTTCCCCTGTTTCACTTGTGTCATGTATCTACTTGCATTTCCTGTCCTTTTTCAGGAACCCCAAAAATTCCAAAAGAGATTTTTCTTTGTAAAATTTTTCTTTTTTTTTTTTTAATCTGTCAAAACTCTGAAGAGATTTCCCTCATTTTCACTTTATTTTTTCTTTACCTCAGTCCCAAGTCTTAAATGAGATTGTTTAGATGAGAACCCCAAAATATCACAAGTTAGGTACCATATAATCGACATAGGTGCGTGCAAAGCTTACAATTAGGGCTGCCCTGCCCTAATTCCATTAAAACAGCCTTAGATAGACAGACATACTGCACACAGGACTAACGAACCCAGGCAAGATATGGTTGTGTGAGGAAGGTAAATCTGTGGCAGCAGTAGATATTGCCAAAGAATTGGAAAAATGTTCACATACCGGGTGAAGGGATATGGTATGATTTCTGCAGAACTACAAAACTCTGAAAAATCTCCATCAGCTTTTACATTTAAATGCTTGCTGGGTGTGGTGGAAGCACGTGTATTTATACACACATGTGTGTATTTTGGATGTACCAGTCAACAAACAAAGATACTGTTTTCTCCAATCCTTTGAAACTTACTTGAAAATGAACTACAAATTTTGTGCAGAAGGTAACTTTTTTACCATTCAGTCAGGTCTTTCACCTCTGAAACAACTGCTCCAGACAGTATTCTCTACAGATAAAAGAGACGTTGCTCTTGAAAATTCTTATGTACAGCATTTAGAAAGAAAAAAGACATAAGCTTACTGTCACGTGGATAGTCTAAAAGGCTATAACTTTGGAGAAATAAAAGAGGTATTACATCTTCCTCTACACAGAAAGAATGCACCTTTTGGAGTTCAGTCTTTCCATAAAGCACATAAAGAGTAATCACCAAAATTAGTGAAATGTTTCAAACTTCTTATTCCACAGAATAACCTGACGAAAGCAGACCACTCACTAATAAAGTGCAACTTAATAAATCATGTGAAATCTTATTTTGTTCAAACCCTTACTAACTCCTAGCACCATCTGTTACCATCAAAACTATATGACAAGATATGATATATAATTAATAGGTAAACAACAATCTAATTAAAATGGACAAATACTCCATGTTCCTGCCATTTGGGAGCTCTAATTACAGACTAAATTTTAAGCTTGAATTAAATATTTAAGCTGGAAAATTAACTTTCCTTCTCGAGCCTTGAATACATTAATACAGATATGTGAAGCGACTTCCTGATGGGAACTTAAACATGTAATTTAGTTTCATCAAAGCAGTTACTAATTGTTAAGCAGCAGTACCTTACCATATGTACACAATAGCTATTTAGAGCCGAAAAGGTGGTTTTAAAGTACCCCTCTGCAACCCTTTTCTGACATAAATATAAAATGTATATACAGCACAGCAGTTTACACTACACACTGAAAATAAATTACACAGAGACTTCAGCTTTCAGTGGGTCTTAGCATGCATAAGTCTGAATAGATCTAGATAAACAAATGCATATTTTTGCTGCTGAAGAAACTAAAGAATATCTAGAAAAGTTAAGCTATTTTTACATTCTACTCACTTGTAGAACTTTGAACTTAAGAGTAAAACCATGCAATTTGCCTGAGCCATCCAGCAAAGCAAAATGCTGAAAAAACACAGGTATTTCATCCAACTTAATAAGACGATTCAGATTTTCTTAAACAGTAATGTCAAAAGGAGAGAAAGATGAATAAAATGGAGAACAGCATTACACAAAACATTGTTAAAAAGGTTCCGAGAATGCAAGTGGCTAAAATTTATCTAAAATAAATGCAGCATAGTAGATATTATTTTACTAGGAATCCAAAAAGCACACTAACATAGGAATTTGGAATATTTGCATTCTGACCAGTACTTGGATGCTGGGTATTTAACAGTGCCCACCATTCAACAACAGACTTCACTATTTTAGAAAAAAAAAAACAAACCCCAACACATCTCTGCTCTTTATGCAAACCACAATGCTTTCCAAATATTGCTGAGTTGAACCACCTTGCAAAGCATTTCCCTCATCTTATGGATACAGAAAGTGAGGCACAAGGATGCTAGGTGACACCCACAACCATATGTTAAGGCTTCAATGGTGTAAAATACTCCAAGTATACAGAACACTATGCTTTTCCGTGTTCATGTGGAACTTTTTCAAGGGAGGGCACACAAAGATTTCAGTATGGTTTCAATCAAGAGTTGGTTCTAACAGGCTCATATGGCCCGAGTCAGTGATATAAGTGAAACAAGAACCTAGATTTGATGATCTTCAATACTGTCTTCTAATCCTAATATTCCCCTTTCCACACTAGAGAAATACATTTGACTTACTTTAATTTCGATTCAACTGCAGAAGAGCAAGACACAATGTTAAGAATAGTGCATTTTTCTTTTTAAGTATCCTTGAGATGGTATGTTACTTCTACAGGAACAGAACATAAAGAAATTTCATCCATCCATCTAACCTTAATAATTTTTATTTACAGCATAAATACAGAAGACAGATGAAGTACTGGGCCATGACTTCATCAAGGGATTCTAGTGACATCAAACCCAAACCTCTAATAGGTTGTGATGTCACTACAAACGCTCAAGGGATTTCTCATTCCATAATTCAGAAGAACATGGCAGCTTCTCAATTTATGTAGTTAATGGACTGGAGTCCCAGAACACGCTTTAGGACCTACTCTGCTTCTATCACTCCCTCACTGCTATCTCCTTTGTCCTATTCCTACAATACAGTTATAATTTTACTCTTTCTACATGATAAAAGTACAAAGGCAGTTTACAATAATCAAGCTGGTATTTTCAGTTACACAGGCTGATACTGTTCTTTATATAGAGCTTTATACTGTATTTGTAAGTAAAATTTACATTTTAAATTTACTGAATCTCTTAAATATTATAAGCCACTTAATGTAACAATAGCCATGTCTTCACTATCATAATACAGTCTGTGAAGCTACTTAAAAATGATTAAATAATTCCTTAGCAGTTGAAAGAAGGAAAATCTTCCCTCCTGGACAAAGCTGACTTGGAACTTAGGTATTATACATATTTTTCAGAGACATACTTATATGAATTTCACCCATGTCTGACCATCCATCATTTTCTCTTTGTATTTTTTCATCAGTACTCCTGAGCTACTTAGCTTTGAGCAGGCCCAGAGCATATGTTCCAATCCATATTTTCAAATTATTAGATTAGGTACTCCCTATAACACTCTTGCGTTAGGTGCTGAAAACAAGCAGGGACTTCTCTGGCCATATCTGCTTCATTCATTTGGCCAAGCTCACTGGGTACGAACACTGCACAGTTCAGCCATTTCAAAGGGGAAACACCAAACAGTGCTGATGAGATTAGAAACCCCAGTTTTCATCCCAAACCCAGGCAGGGGATGAAACGCAGACACCAAATGAAGATTCTTCTTGTGGTGGACACAAGACATAACAAAGATACGCTCCGCTACCTCGCAGCCATTAAAATTTATCTTCCGTTAATTACAGTTGGTTAGGGTTTGAATCACACTCTGATTAGAGGGAAAGACTGCTGCTAGGCAAAACCAAGTACCAAGTTCTGGGGAGAACTATCGTTCCCTCTGCAGTCCAAGATACAGCCGTATTCTTTCCAGGCCTATTTATAGACCATATTGTACTGTACATGTGCCATGGATCCTAATGTGAGGAAAATTATATAGATATTCAAAGCATGACATATTGATTCAACATATTGAACGGATTGTTTTTCCCTCTATTTATTTAAATGATTATAATAGTTTATAGTGAGCTTAGCCCTTGAGACAGATGGTTGTAAACTCAAAATTTAAGTTTTAAATAACTGTATTAAAATGAAGTGAATGATTTTATCCACCCTCCTCATTAGAAGGAGAATGAATTTATCTAAACACACTCTTTAACCCTCTCCTGAGTTGTTTGTGACTATTTATCAAAGAAAGTGAACTTCCTAAATTGTTTCGGCTGATGAATTCGCAACTCATTGACTGGAATTTTAAAATGTGTCTCATTAAAATGTGTCTGATATGCATAATATTTTTTTTACATTGTATTGGGCAAAAGTAAGCTTGGTTTTAGGGCAAAGAAGGGAATTCTACAATTATCCATTTGAAAAGAGCTTTAAACTGTAAGTCTACAGTTTATATCTCATCTAATTCTTTCCAAGAGAAAATTTCTAAATTGCCAGGCATAAAGTAAAAAACTTTGTCCATAACTCATGCAAGTGAATGAAGCAGTTTTCTCTTAAAGACTACAGCTCTACAAGAGTTCTGCCTGTGAAAAATACTGAATTTTATTTATCCTACAAGAGCTTTATCCCTTTCCATCTCTCAAGTTTCTAAGTATCCCTTTTGTCCTTTCCCTCTTAGCCCTCTGTCATTGCACCTAATGCTGACTTCTGAGCTTCACTGCCGGACAGTGTCAGAGGAGAACAGATCATTTTGCAAGTCACTCAGTGTTTCAATATGATAGTTACACTTCACCTCACTAACTCCATTTGCATAATTTTAAAAATACGCATTGATAAATGTGATGCCCATCCAAGCCTGCCAATCAGTCCGAGCCCTGCACAAACCAGTCAGAGCTCCATCGGGTACTTCTAAGAGATTCACAACAGGCGGATCACTGTCAGCAAAGGGTAACTGCTCAGAATGGGCAGACAGGTAGAAAGAAACAGTTAATGCTGAGGACTAACATTCATGTAATACATCTTTTAAGGGGTTTTAATTTGGACTGGTCACGTTCAGGACCAAAAGCCCACTAGCAGCTGTTGTAAAAGAACTTCATTTATACACTGCTGGTGTGCAACTTCTGATTTAGCCTAATGCAAAAGAAATCAATTTTCCCAATGCTGGCACTACTCTGCAGTACGAACACAAGCACCGTGGGGACAATCTGCTTCAGAGATACATTCCTGATCCAAACTAAAATGCTAACCTAGGACCACATCAGGAAAATCAAGCCTGGTTTCAATTCAATTGGTTACTTAAGAGTGCACATAAAGGTCCACTAAAGCATTTTTTGGGGGAGCCTGCAAGTAGAAAGGAGAATCAACATTTGCTAAGTAAGATCAACAGTTTCTCATGCTATAATGCTGCTGGGCAAAGACCAACACCTTACTTAAAATGCCACCAGTCTCCCACATCTTTAGGTTCAGCAGGCAGCAGGCTGAGCACAGGGCTTGTCCAGGAGGAGAGCTGAATGGCCATTCAGTGAGATGTCAGACCACAAAAGGTGTGAATGCTTTTTTAAGCCTGCCTGGTGCCATTTACTAATCTGCAGCTTCAGGCTCAGCAATGGTTGTGGAAATGTTAGAATAACGCTAAGTGAGTCCGGAAGTTTATGTGCATGTGATTTAGATTGGTTTGGTTTTTTAGTAAGTGAAAAGTAAAAGAAAATATATCAGATTTAGGAAATCAGATTCAGTGAGATATTTGATAGAGACAAGGCCTTTTTCTTTGGTACTTAAAGACACTTCTTAGGGGCAATTATATATTTTAGAGTAATTCTGAAGAACCTGGTCCATTAAACTAATATCACCAATTTGAAATTCTGTAGTGAAATGACATTTCACTAGGTAAAATGACAAAAGAGCAAGCAGAAAACTTACAGTGCGCAACTATTCAAAAAATTAAGGTGGTGTTGTGCTGTCTTGTTTTTTTTTTTTTTTTCTTCTATTTTTCACAAGTCATCTTAAGTACATCTCATCAGTTAGCTTCAGGTTACCTCTTCAGAATTTCGTACGATTCCCAGCATGGACCAAATGCTTAGGCAAAATCAAGTTTTCTGACAAGCTTTCAAAAGCATCATCTCTACAGTGTGCACTTAGACCCACACTTGAGCGAAGAAGATGGAGACCTCCATTACAAGGCTTAACAAGTGCTTCTTAGCATTACTCTGCATTCTCCCATTATCTATTTTTCTTTAGTACTACTGAGGCACAATTTGCATTGCCAGAAAGATGTTATGAGCAATAACTGCTCACTTGGGATGGTCTCTTTTTACACCCTGTTTACTTCCCCTGACTTAAGAGCCTGATATGCAAGTCTTATTCATGAGAGTTACTTAATTCAGTATTTTTTTGTAATTATTTAGGAGTTTCTTGATACAGAATAAGATCTTGTTTTAGATATACAAAGGAAGAGTCCTGACAATTCAGAAATTAGTGCATTCCAATACATTGCAATAATCTCAGTTCCACGCTGGTGAGAGAAATGTGGTCAATAATACTACTGAATTATGTTACACGTTTAATTAATTATTTTTAAAAAATATTATAATAGTAAATAAAACTGTGTGCCATTGGCTATTAATAAATATGCTCTTTCAAAAGGCTACTAAGAATTCCACACATTAATTATTATTAATAATAAACTATTTGGCTAAAGGAGTAATCATGGATCACAAAGTAAGTGACACAAAATGAAGTGCAAAATATTCATGTAAGAAGAGGAACTAGATACAAAAACCTGATATTGTACACGAATTGCTTTTGGGTGCAATTATCTTCCTCACATGTTAATATAATTTTGGCATCTTATTATATGTTTTATCCCACGGGGAATTTTAATTCAGAATCACAATTATCAATAAACTTTCTTCACAAAAACTACCAGTCTCACCTCCAGCCTGATTTCATACAATCCTGCAAACAGCAACTGATTTTATGTATCCTGTGGTAAATCCAGCGACAGATACTGTGCAGGAACAGAAGTTTAGAGCATACGTGTTCCCTATAAGGACAAACATTTCCTTTCTCTTGTTTACTATGCCACACAATTTATAACACCTTTCTATTATATGGTGTCATTCGGAACATACAGTACCCATTTCATATTGATTAAAAAGCGTTTGAAAACATTTTATCACATTTTAAGATACAGCCTTCGTGTTTACGTCCATTTTTGATATCCACAAATACAACAGATATTAAGCGTGGAAGGCATCATAAGTAGATCATAAAACAAATACTTTGACCAAAACCACAGGGCATTCTATGCCTTCAATCAAACCACAGCAATTAATATGAAATTCTAAATACAGAATATAATGCCACATAAATAGTATAACAGCCAAGTCCTGTCTAAGAAGCCATATGTTTTTTCCCATTGTTCAAAAAAAGGAGATGACTTCCCGTCACTTATGTTTCTGATTAGCAAGGTGATTTATGCCACAATCACTAAAAATGCCAGCAAGTGAATGAGAAAATGCATAGTGACTGCACCAGATGTGCACAATAAACAGGAATCCCATTGTAATCTCTGGTACTTAGTTTATATGAAGGTAATGTAAGAAACACTCTTGGATATGGCAAAGTCACTCTTTTTTTACATTTGACTATAAATGATATGAAATAAATTGTGTGTTTTATACTTTATGGCATGCATACATTGATAAATTAGGTACAGTTTTGTATCCCGACTTATCTACAAGACAAACCTGGCTAAGATCATGGGGATTAATTGCTTCAGAAGTGTGAAATGCAGCTTTTCCATTCTTTTCTGCACACTCAGTGAAGAAACAATGATTAATCACTGTTTAACTATTCTCTTGAGGATCTACAAGATTGCCAAAGCAGGACTTATCCTCATAAATCCAAAAAACACAGGTTTAGATTTGTTGCCAACAACTGAAAGAACATGAACTTAAAGCCATTCGTTATCAGATTAAAACAATGTCAAGGCTTTAGAACCCCCTACCAGTGCAAAATTCTTTTTAATCTGCACCTAACAATCGGAATTGGATTATCAAATCAGATTTGAGAAAAATATATGTATTTGTATATGCAAACATACCCCCCGTTATGAGAAGTAAAACAGCCTGGTAATAATAAAGCCACTTGCATTACTCCAGTATAAGAGAAGCAGCATCTTTAAACAGCAATGCTTCCACTGATATCAATGCTCAGTAAATAACAAAAGAACAAACAACTCAGTTAAAATTGCATGCATTTCCATTTGTTTGCAACAAATCCTACTTATGTATATAAATAATTTGTTTAATGTGTGAAAATTTGTTTAAATTTCTTTACTTTTTGATACAGGAATGTACTGATAACAGTGCTTTACATTTGCGTAACAGTTTTATAATCTATATTTAATAAAAATCACTTTAATAAATAGCTCACTATGTAAATAGATCACATGATCGTATGAGAAATGCAAAAAATACCTTTTAAAAACTTCCTCCTTTTAAAGAAGGTATCTATAAAAAAAGCAAAATCTTATCAGGGAAATAACACACACTGCTGCACAGTCTCTGGCTGCATATAACAGCATTAGAGGAGGGACAGCCTTTTCCAAAAGACCCAGTTTAAAAATTTTAATACCTTTTTCTATACCTTTAAAGGGACACAAGTACAACTAACACCAAACACTTCCTAAAGAGCCCCCAGAAAAAAAAAAACAAACAACAACCCTACATTTGAAGGATTACAAAACAAGGAAAGAAATGAACGTTTCATCCTTCAAACATGCCGTGTCAGTAACACACAGACTGCTGGGGGAGAGAGGAAACCCACTCAGAGCATCCAGGTTCCTTGGGAAGCAGGTAGAAGCTGCTGCAGACCGGTGGTGGTGGCCAGCAGCTGTCCCCACCATCTCCAAGCTGGCCGGGTCCCTGCGGTGCCCCACGGCCTCCCGCATCCCCAGCTGTGCCAAACTCATCCGCAGCTCCTGTTCCTTCACTCCCCAAAAGTTAACACTGACAGTATCTCCTGCTGGGCTGCAGGCCAAAGTACAAGAATGAATGCATTGATCTTAAACATCTGTGTAACTTGCCCCACGCTGTCCACCTGCAGCATCCCCGCAATGCCCAGGAATTCCTGCCCCAGGACAGAGCCATCACTTAACGTGATGACCCACCACCCAGGCACCAAGCTTAGCCATGGCAATCGGGGTGCTAGAATTTTAATGTTGCACTGTAAGAGCCATTTGCAGCAGAAAACCCACAACGTGTCAGGAATTAATTTCTTAACATCGTTTCTATAAATGTAACAGAGGTCATATTTCTACAAATGTGAGCCAGAGATCACCAGGAAGGGGCAATCCTTCTCTAGGTGAAGTTCGCTTTAATGCAAGGATAACAAAACAAGAAGTTTAGTTTCATGCAGACACTGGAAGCACACTCCCTGCCTGGCTAACTACATGAGAAATAAATGCTCATCTAGATTACCTTTCGCTTCCAGCATCGCTTTGAATTTTCTGCCACTTCTCTTAGTTTCCCAAACTGGAAGACCTTGATTCAGTCCCAAGTCACTGAAGGTGTTTACAAGCTTGTGTCTCTCTCAGAAACAACTGAAAGCTAAGTTTGTAAACTCATCAAATTTAGTTTAGAGAGTTCAGGCTTCAGGCACTAAAGGAAATGCTTAACTGGCACTTCAGCTCCTTTTTCAGATCAGCTCCTAAGGAGGACCAGTGTCCTCAATCCAGTCCCACAATACGACTAATATTCAGTCTACTTATAAAGCCCTTCGAGATTTCCAACTACAAATATGAACCAGCCTATGTTCACTAGGATTTTCACATGTAACCAGATCATAATACACTTTTTTGCCTGTTTCAAGTAACATCTGACAAATATTATTCTACTCTTCTGCAGTTTTGTCTACTTTCTGAGGTAAAGCACACGGCTTGAAAGACAAAACGGAATGTGCAATGCACCCCTTGCCTACAGCAAGAAAAGAATTCACTGCTACCTTGGTCATTAAACAGAAGTCTTTACAAACTGATATATTCTGAGGTAAACTGTAGTTTAAACTACAGATTTTAAGCTTATTTACCTAGGTGGTATTGAAAACTATTCTGTCCCCTTCTTTCCAGATATGTAACTTCCAGTACCTAATTAGGAGGAGTGGTACATTACAATTATTGTGATATTTGTAATTTATGTATTATTAGTTTTAGATCTGCTTTAAACATGTTTTACCATTCACTGGAATGTGAATGGTATACGTGCTATCCTCCATATTAAATATGCAACATGAGTGAGGGGGAAGAAATACCTAAAAATTACGATTTATAAAACTGGTTTTGAAAACACATATTACTTGAAAAATTCCTCCAAATATTTTTGCAGCAATCAAGAAAAATAATGTATGCGTTGATGTTAAAAGATGCTCATCATCAACTGCTACAACACTACATGGTCACTTTAATCCCTATTTTAAGAGTACTCTTGGTGACATTGATCCTGTGAGACATTCAGATTGCAGTAACACCACACTTTATTTTTTTCCTACCATTTTCATTCACTGAAGAGAAACTGTCCTGAGGAGTGCAGGCAATCTCCACTGCTCCTCATTCCAGCTGGACTTCCAAAAGGCACTGTACTTGGGCGCAGAGCCTTCACCGCTTACAATGCACCTGGTAAAAAATGCTCTGCAATGTCTCCCTTTTAATACTGCTAACTACTGTCAAGGCAATAATGCCACCTTGGGCTTTCCTGCATGTATATCCCACAATTCAATACATTTTCCTCCAGTCTCTTGTTTCTCAGCCCCGTATATACATGGGCTAAGTCTCAGGAACTCTGAAAAGTTCAGGATGAAATCGTTCCTTATGACCCTTTTCCTTGGACGTGAAGGAACTTTCCCCACAGTAACAACCATGTTGCTCTATATTCCCCTTCTGGATGACTCCCAGACTACAGAATCAGCTTCCAGAGGAAATTATTTCAAACAATGAGTTTTATTGCTTTTCACATCACTTATACCTCCACTGAATATAATAGGGACTATAACCTAAAGCTGCTGAATGATACCTCTGCTCTCCTACACATCTTGTCAACCAAAGCAGAGTTTTGTATGACAAGATTTTTTTAATTTTTTTTTGTACACCAGACAGAGATCTCTCAAAAGCCAATCAGATATCATGAAACAAATTCACAACAAAAACTAAGTTATAGCCAAAAGCCTCACTGCCTTCTGTTTCAAACACAAGGAACATTCCTTCAATTCGGCATCATCTAGCATTGACAGATGGAAACACATACCTACAAAAATCATACCCTTCCCAGAAAAGTGAATGAGAGAGAACTGCCCCATATAAAAATGCTAGTCATATTAATAAATATCAATAAATACAGATATATTATTAAAAACAGTTGTGCTAATAAACATTGCTGGGATGGAAAGTACCTTGAGATTTATTAATGAAGGCAAGATGAAAATCTGTAGAAAAGAACTGAGTAAAATGCAAATGCTTACTCTATTACAAACAATATCATCTTCACTACTACAATTACATTTGTGAAAGTGAAGCATTCATATATATGTGAGTGCATATATATCATTTTTTTTTTTTTTTTAAATCGGAAACAACATTTTTTTCTCCTCAAGTGTTTAAAGTGCTAGTGTTCATAATCTCATTTAATAATGAGACAACTCTGAAACACATATCACTTGGGAAAAGCCAGTCTGGATATCAGAGTGTAGGGATCTTTTTGAAAATTTTCGTGGGAAACACTGAAAGAAAGAAAAGTGAGGACTGCAACATGTTCTAGCTTTTCGGCTATCCAAAGAGTCATATACTGAATTAATGAAGTTTTCACAGAACACAAACTTTAATGTTTTGTTCATACCATAATTTACAATAAAAACATGGTTTCACCACAGATCCAGAGAATGGATGGCCACATTCTAACTACATCTGGACAGTGAGCAAGACAGACTGAAATGAACAACACTGCTAGGGCCCCACAGGGTTAATATAAGGTATTTGACTTATAAACAAAGTGACATGTAATTTCTTTCAACACTTACCCAATTTACTTTTTTTTTTTTTAATTATTTATCGACCCTAAACAGTAGTAGAGATTCTTGGAAAGTCTGGTTCTGATTGTGTAAGATTGTGGTTTTCAAAAGCAAAGCACCTGCTCTCTCAAAATTTCTTTCAGAATTGTCCTTCTTGAATCTGGAAGGAAGATCACCAGGAATAACAGGGAATGCTACCTGAATGGACCGTTGCTTTCTGATAGGAAAGGAATTTCACGATGATCTTTGGCCAAAAAAAATGTCATTAGTCCTATCTTTCACTGAAGCAAAACCATAGGGAAAATGGTGTGGAAATGCACTTGAATTGCGTGGATCCACCCTTAAACCAAAAGGCTGGCTGAATGCAGATGTACTGCTCCATCCCACTGTCACAAAATTAATCCATGGATACTGTCCTGAGATGGAATTACGATTTTTACCACCATTATTTTATTAAAGTCAGCAACAGTAAGAGCACCAAGGTGCAATGACCAAAGGTTTATGCCAGTTTCAGCTGACTAAGGAGAAAACCTTGGGCACTTCTACCACAGCTGGAACCGGTGCTAGTGCACAGCTGAGATACTTCCCTAAAATGACCAGGGCAGAAAAGGCATGGAAGGATTCAAACAGGTTTGGGCTCAGAGGTTAAGGTTGTTCTCATTACACTAGAAAGTAAATCTATAGGGGAATGGAATCATCTGTGTGCTGCAATACGGAAATGACTTCTCAAGGAGACAATAGGGAAATTAAAGACAGCCTGCTCACAAAAATATACAAAACTAGCAAAGAAAAGGCAACAATATCTCAGAGAAAAACAGTGGCTCAAACGAGGCTTAGAAGTCATCACTACTAAGGGTTTGATACTGAATATCAGTTTGATACTGTCATCACTACTAAGGGTTTGATACTGAATACCCGAGTTTCCAAAATAGTTTATTCCTGAAAATTCAAGATACACAGCTGGAACAATTTTACTCCTTTTTATACAATTTCCTTTTCTCCCCATGCGATCTGACTCTTGCAATGTGAATGAATACATGTGCAGTGAAGGATTAAGACATCACTGATTTTTTTTTTTCCCTGTTTAAATAATTCTGTGTAGGCAACACAATTTATTGGTATAAAGTAGGATTTATGGTAATATATTTCCTCTTCAAGACATAAATAAGATTTCTTAATAGTTTTCTGTAATTCATTTTCATATAGTACCATATTCTCATACATTTACTAGCATAATGCATCTGCTAGAATAGCAATTGCATACCCTGAACACTATTTTAAAAACTCTTCAATACTAACAATCTGCTAGAAATATTGTTATCCCACTTCTTCCACAATTCATTGTCTACTTCTTGCAGCCTTTTATCTTCATACTGTATACGCTGGATTTTACAAAAATTAAAAAAAACAAACCTCACAAAACAGAAACATACAAGGTTTCAAAGAATATGAAAGCTATCAAGCTAGAAAAGTAGAATGTTATACTGAAATAATTATCTGAAAATTTACAGACGGCTACAGGTCTTTATTTTTCAACATTTCCCCTTACTGCATGTTGTATTGCCTTCATTTTCTGAGAAGTTAACTTTTCAAGTCTCTGGTGGTGATAATTAGAATACGAACTGCACATATGTCTGTTTTTTTAACGTGGACAGAAATTATGTAATTATTCAAATTATATCAGAATTTATATTCAGAAAATTGGTTGTCAGTCAGAAGTGTCTTCCTTATAAAATGACAAAACGACTGCAGCAAGAGCAGATGAATTCTAGCATGAATACCCACTTAGAAAATTCTCTCTTCAGTTAACACGTTCCCAGAATTTTAGTTGTCTTTGCTGGACTACCTTCTACTAGCAAGCCTTAGGAAATTTTTTGCTACCACAAAGGAGCTAAGAGAGCTAAAAGAGACCAAGTAAAAAATGGGATATATCAGAGAATAAAGGCCTTGAATGCAACCACAATGTAAAATTTAAGCTGCCTAGTACAATATCAACATGCAGAAAAAATGTTTTCCATATATTTAATGCCAGTTACCTGAAATACACTCCGAGAGTCTTAAGAGCCTTCTGTTGGTAGTGCCTTTTTCAGGAGCTCAATGGATAGCGTAACACTAGAGAAAGACCCACAAGTACAGGTGGAGTTCAGAGGGCCTGCCTAAGCTAGAGGTTATTTTTCTAGTGCTATCCATGTAGGAGTTGCATAAATGTTCCAAAATACAGAAACAGACATACACATACATATGCACGTATAAAAGTTATTGTCAGTGTATAACTTACTACTATCCTGAGACTGAAATAATTTATGTAACATCTGTTTTCATATTTTTTCTATTTTTTTCTAATTAACATGCATATTTAACGCATAAATGCTCAGACCACCTATTTTTCTGCTGATTTTGTCCCCTTCCTAAGTCATGTGTTCCTGTGGGTGCTCAACACAGATGAGGCATTAAATTTGGTTGGAGGAATAGTGGGTGAATAGTAAACAAAATATTTCAGACTATCCAAAAGCAGAAAGTATGCTAAGAAAATAATCTAAAAAGTCTGCTACAATGGGTTATAATATAAAATATGAAGCAACTTCCCAAAGAAATACAGCCTTTTCCTCATGCATCAGAAGTGGAATGAGAGTGACCCTCTGCCCCTGCCCATGACATTAGGTCAAGTTTAGTCTCTAAACTTTCAGCATCTCTACTTTCGGCTTGTATAGAAAAGCAGAGAGCGGGTGCAAATCAAATTTTAGTGATGTAAGATGCCACAGTTGTGTTTTTTCATTTCTCATTGCCAATACTTAAAATATGCACTTGATGCTAGACGTTACAAAGCACTGAAAGTCAACTATATCAGAAATAGATCTAAAACCACAGTAAATGTTGCTATTACCCAATATCAAATTGTTAAAGTTAAGTTAAAATTCTAAAACATTGAGGAAAAAATAAAGTCAGGGGAGTGGAACGAATGTATCCCTTTACATTTACAGAACTAGGGGGAAAATAGCGTGTGTTTATACAATCAAGTTCTTCCTTAGCAGGCTTTAGAACTGTGAATATGTTTTAGTCCACCTTTCTCCTACCATCTTGTTGCTACAAATCTAAAACGAACAGCAATAAAAGCACATGCCTTCCTTTTCTGTATATATTCTACATAAACACTGGTTTTACTGTACATCATCTATGTTTGTGTGAATTTAAAATCCATAATGCAATTCAAAATAGAAGAAGGGGCGGGGAGGGAAGCAGGAGACTGTTACAGTTCTCATACCTACCAGACCTCTTCTGTTTTGCTATTTATGGCAGAAGTCTATTCATCCCTACAGATGGCACAGCCTTCCTGTCCAAGCCTAAACAGACCCATTTGTGTCATCCTGGGTCTGAAAGTCTCTCATACCTAAAGTTCAGATATTTCCGAGCTCATTCTATTTTGGACACTGTGAAGAGAAGCATATTCCTCATTTGCCAGTAAGCAGAAGACATGATCAATGCCTATCACTGTTAGCCTTAACTATCTTCTCTCTGCACCTTCTCCCGACAGATTTCAAGAGATGCAAAGTTAAAAAGGCAATCACATTCCCCATATAGTCACAGGACACCACTGACCAGCAGGTGATCCAACAAGCAGCCCTGAAAGGTGGTGCATCTCCCACCTTTAAGCACCCTGTTCTTTAAGTGACATGAATGAGACATCAGTTAAATGGAGGAAGCATTTATCTTTCTTTCTTCTCTTTAGCCCCTTTGCAACCTCAAACACACACAAATTTTAAAATAGTGACTTTCTCAATTGCTATGGAAGAGAACAATCTATCCTTTATGGTCCCTAAATCAGAAGTTGGAGATGTTAAATTTTTTTTGAACATTCTTTAAAAATATTCAACCTCAAATTGAAGTGGAAATCCTCTCAGAGGACAATGAAAATTAGGAATATGAACTCTCCATTCATACCTGAATAGCAATTTGCCACGTTTTAGTATCTCAACTGAAACAAAGTGCACCTGATGAATATATAAGTACTGCAATCTCATGACTACAGTTATTACAGTTGAGGTGGACTTCAATGGAACTGAAACCCGGGTCTTTGCCAGTATTTACATAGAAAAGCTTACCAGCATACATTCTGTGAGCAAAGTGGACATGTAACCTCTGCAACACTCTCATTTCTTCAGCATTCTGCTTATATTCTCCAAACTTAAGCACTCTGAAGCTCTTTTGAGGTTTCTAAACATCCTTCTTTACCTTTGCACATTTTTAACACAAAAAATGTTACCATCTTGAATGTAAGAAGTGTAAACTAGGATTTATTAATGCATCAAAACCAAACATTAATCCCCACAATCTTGCCCCTGTTACAAAGCACCCTCTTGATGCAAACTCCTCTTCTGGCTGGCCAGATTGCTCATTTAGTAACTCTGCTAAAGGAGCCTGTGGAGAGCTTCTTCACCAACCCCAAAGGCATTGTCTTCCCTTTCCAGTCCCGCCCCTCTCACTGTGGTGAAAGACTTGACCAGCAAGCTCCTGTTCCTCAAATGGAACGGACAGAGTACCACCGCCTTTGCTCGCCTGAGCTGGACACTGATTTGCAAGGCTTTGTGAACAAGCACCTTGTAGCATCACTGCAAATTCCACTGGTCTGTATTTGAACTGCAAGGTCTAGGAAAAGGTTTTCAGTAAAGATTTTCTCCGAATCCACACAAGTATCATTGCACTCCTGCAACTTTTTTTTTTTTTTTTTTACATCAAAAGTCAGTACTTTCACTATAAATTAAGGAAGCATCAGTAAGGTCACTATCAATGAAACTATCAAAACAAAGTCTGAAGCACTGTAGTTTTTTCCTCGGTTGCTAGAGAATAAATGTAAACTTTTGTTAATGCAGAATTGCTTCCCCTCAAATGTAATTTTTTGGGAAAAAAACAGCAGGGGAAGATGACACAATATGACATGCCTTAATGTTGAGTTAGACAAATTTCTAACAGCTGCCATTTAAGCTATACTTGAGATTCTGTATTTTAAAAAAAAGTGTCTTTAGTACTCATACATTACATTTTACCAATAAATTCTGAACTAAAACTTCATTAGCTTTGAAAAGATCTGTACTATTCAACTGTTACCATGAAAGCATCTCAACTCTTGCAGGTGAACCAACACTTGCAGTTCCCATTGTGTTCATCATTAATAATAATCTGCATACTAAATAAAAAGGTATACTGAAGACAGATTCCTAGAAAACTCACTGACTTTTCCCTTTGCCAATTCCAGCAGCCCAGAGACACATGCTCACAAAAAATGGAAATGCAAGCGTTTCAAAATAATTTAGCATGTTGCTAATAAGAGAGGATGGGGTCAACATGAAGTCCTTAAATATGTGGCTGGAGTATAACATCTCCTGTACATAATTTTGTTTATAAGCACTTCTCACCTTCGTTGAGCTCTCTGCAGCACAGAGCAGCAATCTGACTACTACATCCCGTAGGTAAAAGCACTGTGATATCCCTTGCGTAAAGTAATATAGCTACATTTCAGAAACACAATTTTCATCAATAGGGAATCATGTCCAAACTAACAATTTATATCTTATTAAGAAATTTCTGACTGTGAATTTGACTCAATTTTATCTGTCAGTTACATTTATAACCCTGAGGTTAGAGATTTGAGGATAACTGTGCATGAACAAAGGGCTGAAAAACTTTCGGTTTTGACTGTGCTGGTATTGTCTGCAAGCTCCATGAACCGCTCCACTCCCTTATCTAACAAAGAATGTCTCTGCAACCAACTGGGAAAGGTGGTCAAAACTATCATAGAAGTTTTTTCTATGGAAATAACGTTATGTGTTCACAAACTGTAGGACCAATGTACAAAATATTTTGAGCACATCCACATACAAAGTATCTGTAGAGTGAAATTAAGTTTCCAAAGCGTGAGTGCATATCAGGATTCAAGAATATCAGGTTGAAAGGCACCAAGCTTTCTTGATTATATCCATTATATTAATGAAGAGCTATCATCCCATCGTTTTACTAACTCTTCATGAAAAGACTGAAACCTTGCATAACAGAGCACCAATTACAGAAACAAGTATCACATTTTTCAAGATGTGTATTATGCTTCATCAAGACTTGACTTGACTTTTGGTCACTGTGCAATTGCTGTCTATTAGGTTTGCAAATGGGTATGTGAAAACTGTGCATTTAATAATGAAGGCATGACTGGTTGGTCAGGGAATCAAAAAGATTCACCAGTGTTAAGATACGAAAACCTGCTTTGATAAGCTTCATACATTTCCAGGTCTTAAAGTGTCTTTGGCATCTGTTTAACTTATTAGGTGTTTGAAGCAGTCTTAAATGTACAAATAAAAGGAGCCCCGAACAAAATGCTTAACCTCCAACTACAGACTTATGAAACCTCTGATAACCATACATAAGATCAGCAGATGAATAATCACTTCACTTCTTTAAAGACTGTCTTCATTGCTTTCTGCCTTCTCTCCAGGTTCACCTACATTTCTTACAGGCTTGCAAGGAAAAGTGACAACATATTTGGCCTCCTGATTCTCAGGCACCTAAAGGACTGCTTCTAGAACCACATACATCTCTCTTTTCTAGAAGCACAGCTCTTCCTGCTGTGGACAATAAGCTTGCAATCTTATAAGCATCACAGTCTTTCTGGTGACCCCAAATTCTTCATCACAGCCAAGTCAGCTTGGACATTTTTCTGCCTTCCTCAGCAAACCAGAATCCCACTGGATACAAGATGTGTAAAATTCACCTTCTCAGGTAACCAGTGGATGAAAAGGTACAATTGGAGACCTATTTCTTCTTTAAATCAGAACTGAAACAGATTATAAAAAGGCCTTATCGAAGAAAGATGGGGAATAGGTCTGTAGCTTTGAATGTTCAGACCTTTTCAGTTGTGAGGGGTAGATCATAAACTTGATGCTGGTAGTGAGGCTGAGAAGGAGAAAGCACGCTGACTCTGTGCGATGCCATACTCATCTAGGAAGGATGACACACTACTGTCAGGTTGCTGATGGATTAACTACCTATTATTTCCAGAATTTTTTGTTTTCCCAACTTCCACTTTTCAAAATTAATTAATTAAAAATGATTAATTAATGCTTCTGATATACTAACCACCTTCAACCTTAACTCGATAAGTTTGTTTTCTACCTGCTGTATTTTAAAGCACATCAAGAAAGTAGTAACAAAACCTTCAAATGTATGTTGGAATAATCTTTTCCAGTGCCAGATTTTAAGTAAAAATGGATGAACATGGCCATAATATCTATCATAATGCCAAGTACAAATGGCTGAATGTGGCCATCTTGATCACAATGCCATGCAGAAAAATACTATTGTTAGTTTGTTCAAAACCTCTGAAGCAGCTATCAAAATAGAGTCACACTCTGAGAGAGAATACATACACGTAAGTTACTGAAAAGTGTGACGATACCAGTAGTTAAAAAGACAATCGCAAACATGTTCTGTCAATTTGTGTATATCATCACCTTTTTTAAGAGATACTATCCAGAGCTTTGTTTACTATCCTGCCTGCCTTTGACCTCCACAGCATGAAAGAATCATTTTTGCTTTTTTACTTTCTCTACCACTATCATAATATGAGGCTTTATTTCCTTTTTCATGTTCTGTCCTGTCCTGAGAAATACTCCCCATTGGAAGGGGTCACTAACTCAGCCCAGCCTCTTGGCGAGCAGGCTTAAATACGTTTATATTGAGAGCCTGCGTTGGTAAGCTGCAGGTCCCCAAAAAGCATATACAAAGCTAGCATCTTTACAATGATTTACTGAAAGCAGCAGCTCGTTTTAATAAAACCATCCCAAAACATAAAATTGATTGAACCAACTGCTGTGCAGGGCATACACAACAGCTGATCAAAATCATTCAAGATTTTTATTCCTATAGAATATCTCCAGAGCTTGTAGAGTTTTTCCTACTTTATTACTTCAGTTCTGATACACAACTCACTTAGGCAAGCAGAAAAATTAAAGCTGACTGATATTTGTTCTGGTATTTTTAACCAGAAATTTAGATAAACTCAAAATAATCTCTCACACGAAAAAACAAAATAAAAGCCAAATATACTTGATAATCACCAGCAGTTTTTATAACGTAAAGACTATTATCTTCCCAATTACTACCCTTCAGATGATATAGCATGCCTTGACTAACTGTATCCCAGAGAAACTCCAAAACACACCACACGTATTACTCTACAAGGCACAACATTCCATTTCCATTTCAAAGTTTTAATGGATAGATTTAAAATAGCATTTTAATATAAAAAAGCACATTGTGCTTTAATAAGGCAGCAAAAGACAAAAACTTTTTCCAAACTGAAAATACATCATGCTAACTTTACCTTCCTTATACAAAATATCACCAATAAAAGTTTACCTATTTTGTTGAGCCTAACAAAAAGTTCATCTTTTCAGTGTGCTACACGAAGCTTTGCTTGCCTTTTATATAGTAAAGTAATTTTATGGTATTGTGTCACAATGAAGGACAAAGATAAGCCAACTGTTTAGATTCCTCTCCTTTATGTTGTGGCTTTGATCACTAACAATGCTGCGTGAACAGCCAACAGAAGGCTGACATTTCATAAAATATGCAGTGATAAAAACTAATACTGTAGCATCTGGGAGCGATATATAAAATGCAGAAATACACCTAATAACTGTGATCTTAAATTACAAGTTACTAAAAGCTAAATAAGCAGCATACCTAAAAGAAATAGAAAGATTAAGACAGGATTTTTGTGCTTCTACTCCTAAAAAGAAATTTAAAAAAAAAATTAATCCAAGATATGCCATCTATTATTCTTAACAACTCCTCTAGTTCCCTTGGATCTTAAAAGCAGCCTTGTAGAAGAGTGCTTTTTTGCCGTATCATTAGGTATCAGCAAAAGCTAAACACATTATAAGCCTTTTTTGTGCTGTATTAATGCTCTAATGCTTTGTGAAGTCCCCTTTATTGTCTCTTTTAAAATATCAATCACACAAAATACATATAAAACCGGGTGACTGACTCTTCACTGCTACGGGAAAAGCTGAAGCTCTATAACGACTGAAATACCTAAAAATCCTTCCAATAAGCTGCATAAATTAAGTAAATCTCAGAGTAGAAATTACATTATTTTCATTTATTTACCTTAAGAACACTAAGAACATACAAGACAGGCCACATAAAATGGAGGATTACATCCTAGAAAGCAATGAATCCCTAAAGAACTTACAAGTCATAGTAAATAACCAACTGCTTTTTTTTTGCTCTTACTATGTTGCTGTAGCTAGGAAGCTACAAACAATCCCTGGGTGCATTACAGGGAAATATATGGTAGTACTAAGGACCTGAAATTATCTGCACATATGGCATCACTGGAATGCCATAGCCAGGCCTAGTATCTTTAATTTAAAAGGAAGTTGAAATTAAAAGAGCCCAAAAAGGAGTTCTAAGAATTACAATCAGGAAAAGCTTCTTACTATTATATGTGTGTGTGAGAGAGATATAAGATTAGTATATTAGTTTATTTATGATAAGATTAGAGGTGACTTGATTGAGATCTGCAACTTACTACATACGGAAAAGATGTCATAGTCAATAACTGTCTAATCAAGCAAAGACAGACATAACTATTGAAAAAATATCAGACAAATTTGGTCTAGAAATACAACATCTTAATTATTACATCAGGTTAGCTAGGGACATAATGTATCTCCTTTTTGTATCTTAAATATCAAGCTAAAGGTATAGCAATGATTTTGATTTAAAGAAAAAGAAAAAAAGGAATTCATTCTTTACCCTGTATTATGTCAAAGATGGAATGGCTAAATAATCAAAAGGACCTCTCCCACACTGAAAGAATTTTAATATTAAAGAAACTGCAATACAAAATTAATTTCTTTCAAAAGAGTTTTACAGACAAACTGTTCTCATTGATGATTCCATGGGTCATACTTTTTTCCAGTTACTCAATATGAAATAATTATTTTATCTAATGTAACATAAAAAAATAAAGAAAGGATGCAAGTATATTATCTATCTTTACAAGAATAGATCATCAAGAAACAAAGAAAGAGTGACATATGTGGTGCAATAAGTTAGTCAACTACTGGTCATCCACAGGTCTACATAACATTAATATGAAGCTGAAACAATTAAAGAAAAATCAAAGCTAAAGTAATTGCCCCAGTTAATCTGAATATAATGGTGCAACACTGCTTACATCAACATTAAAAGGGTAGGAGTTCCTCAGTGTAGTTATGAGATCTAGAAAAATTCCTAAAGACCTAATCTTACCAAGGAAAACAACAAACTCAGCTTTTTAGTATCAGGCCTTCATTTAGTACCAGGGGAGAAGGAATCATGTATCAGATGAAAAAAAATGCAAAAGAAAATCTGTATTTGTTGCTTGAAGAACCGTGAACCATATTTTCTGTCTGAAAAAAACCATAACAGTTTAAGTACGTGGGAGGCAATTGTCCTTGTGCTTATAATTAGAGTCCAAATTTAGGGATTTCACTGCTTAATGCACACCCACCCGCCTGTTATTCTTACCATGTTTTTTTATGTCACTTAATGGAGATGAATACTCTTTTTCCCACCTCATATTTACATCAAGGCTATTTAGGTTTTTTAGGCTGCTATAATAGGTTAAACGGCAGTCTCAACATCACTCTTCATCTCCCACTGGACAACGAATGGCATTATAAGACTGAGAATAGATGAAGGCATATTTACATTCATAATGTTCTTGACTATAACATTTATGTAAATTATGATTTTACATTTGCAAATACTATAATTCTCAGTTTCAATGAATACTTTACTACTCTTTCATCATTAACTTCCTATGTACATTACATGGAGAGAAAACACCAATGAAAAATAAAGAAACTAAGTGCTGTGATCAGAGAGCTACAAATCTGCTGTAAAAGGAAAAAAATGCTTCGGTTCTAAATGAATCTTACCCCTGTATAGACAAGATGCTGGACTACACCTCACGGTTCACTCAGAGCGCATAAAACTTACAGAGGTTTGTAAGGAGGTCACAAACCCCAAATTTCACATTGATGACTTTTATTTTAATCCCATGAAAATCAAATAACTGTATTGGTGATGAAAATGAATTTTTTCCCTATCCGTATAAATTATATTTTTTCTATTCACTGACGAAACACCATGGAAACAGTATGTTAATTACAGAACTGCATGTAGAGTTTGGGAACATGTTTACAGATGTTACACAAGAATGAAAAACTCCAAAATATCAATTTTCATTAACTAAGCTATTGCTCCACCAAATGGATAGAATGATTTTTAAAGATCCTCAGCATGGAAAATGAACTTTTCAGTTAAGAAGAATATTCATTTCTCATACCTATCTTAACAAGATACATACTTACGCACAAAAAGTGTATTTCTATGTACACTTTTTTGGGATTGTTCTATGATGGTCAGCTAAGCAATTCCTTCAATCTTATAAAATACAAACCTCACTAAAAAAAATTTCTATGCTTCCACAATGAAAATCTGTCAAATCAAATTGGTCCAAATATTCTGATGTACTTTGAAATGAGAACTTTTTTGTGTGTTTTGGTAAGAGCTTAGTATGACATTTTCAGATTGTAAATGCAAATATATGTAATGAAACAGCTCTAAAACTACCACAGTCTCAGACACATTTTTAAAGAGGTGATTCCTTGATACCTGAGAACCACTATGCGAATGAAGAAATGCTACTCATCTTAAGGAACCAAAATTGGGCATGTAAGACGAGTCAGGTCATCCCTGCGTATAATGAAATTGTTCTGTACTTTGTTTTTCAAGTTATTCAACATGCAACCATTAGTAGACTCAGTTTGAAATGCAAGGACTGTGATACATTCATACAGAAACTCTTTAAAAGAACAGGGACTTCTCTGGTCACTCTTGCCTTTGTACCATGTAATAAAAATTAATCTAAAAGGACTTCAAGTTTGCAGCCCAGTTTGGCCAGTGGAGAATGGATGGACTTGGGCAGTGACCCAAACCATTAAACTTGTCTCTTCCATTAAGTACCAACTCCTTTTCCACAATTACTTGAACTAATTTATTTTCTCTGTAAAGCACTAAATTTCCTAAGTTTCAGCTAAATGCTTGGCAAAAGGGAAGTCAGCAGGGATATCACTGCTGCACCAGCCTGAGTTATGGCTACGAAACAGGAATCCCTTCCTCTCAACACCCTACAAATACTGTGAAAAGCGACACTTATTTTGTGGGACTTCTAACAGCAAAGCCTTCAGGAACATTGAGGAGACCTTCACAAATTCAGAAAGTTTGTTTGTACAGGAAACAGAAGTCAATCTAATACCACTCCCAAATATTTGCTCCAGGGAAAATACTGAAACTTTAAACTACCCTCAACATTAATTATAAAAATTAAAATAGTCACAAGAAACAGGATGCTGAAAACTATTTGAATACAGCCTAAGTCTTATATGCAGCTTTTACATCAATTCTTCAAAGAAGTTTGCACATGAATTCTCCTGTATTTCAGGTTCCTGCATTTTAATTTTGCCCACTAATGATATATTCAAGAAAGCAATTACATCAGAAGAATAGTGTCAGAAAAGTTACAAAAACCAGATTAGCCAAATTTTCTTTTCAAAGAATCTGGCAGCATAAGGCAGATCCTCATCTAGCGTAAAAATGTCATGAATGAAGAAATCTGCTGAACATTAGAACTTTCTTTTTTATATGAAATAGTTCATACTTTTCATGATGTATTATAATACATTATTTTTTGGAATGAGGAAAAGATTTGTATGAGGATGTTTTTATATTTATGTTAGTGTATTAAGTATCTTTGCTAAAAAGTAAACATTAAAGTGAAACAAAACCATGATTTCTTCCCCCCAAAATACTACAAATCCATGCAGATTTCGTAACCATAGTTTTCATGAACAAAAATAACCACAAATTCATTCAACATTCATATTTTATGCATTATAATGCATTCAGGATGTGGAATGAATACAGATATACAATTAATTGGTTACTATTCACACAGCTGGTCACTATTCATCCGGACCACAGATTCACACTATAAAATATCCTCAACTGGAGCACCAAATCCTGATTAGACACAACCAGATACTGATTCACCACTTAAACCATTCAGTTTAAGCCATTTCCTTTGCTTTTGTCAAAATTTACTTTTTACAAAGTAAATGCCTTTTAAAAAGTTTTGCAGCCAAAATCTAACTGAAGATATTGTATGACTTTCCTGTTAAAAGAAAAAGCCACAACAAAAAACCACCGAAGAACCTAAATTCCTCTTTAAGTTTTTACAGTCATACTAAGAAAACTTGCTAACACTCTGAAAATTCAGAAAAGTATTCCTGTATTTGCTTTATGATACTTTCCAAAGTCTGAGTCTCAATGACCAAAAGGAAACTAAGTACAATCTGTGCTTTCAAGAGCAATGTGTAATTAAGGTCTTCCTACCATTTAGTCAGGGAAGAAACAGTGTTGCTGCTGGATTTTAAATTAATTAAAATCACTTTCCTGTCAGATGGTATGAATGTCTCGAAGCAAGAGTGTCTTGATCTACTTTTTGTTGTTATATCTTATGGAAAGAATACATTCACCTAAAAAGAAGAGCATTTTCTTCCTTTTCTACCGTCTACTCCCCCCCCACTAAATACAGTTACGTGAGAACCACAATTTTTTCTGGGCTCCACCTTGGATCCCACTATAGAGTATATTTATGGGATTTTAAAATAATCTAGAATAATATCCCATGACAAAGTTTGAACTTTTATAATACTGAGAAATTCTTGTAACTGACCTACAACTCCCTTGCAAAAGACAAGAAATAAGGCAAGTTTCAAGATAAAGTAACCTGACTGTGCTTTTATATAACCCAAATATTGCACAGCATGCATGCTCCTGAACAATAATAAAACAACATTCACCTGTTTCTCCTAAATCTAGTTGAATCATTTGAACAAGAACCAGCACTTATTAAATTAATGTTTATTAGAAAAGATCTTACAGGATCATATTAAGAAAACTACTGCAAAAGTTGGTGGTAAGATTTTAATCCTCCTTTAAAGAGCGTAAATCTGTCGAAACATTATGTTTTCAAATAAGGTGTTTAATATAAAGTCATGTACTGCACATCACTCAATGCAACCTTGAATTAAACCACATGAAGTTGCTCAGAAAGTTCTGAGTTTTATATAACGTTCCACATTAATTTGTTCAAATACAATATAGCACTGATAATAACGAATACCTCCCGATCATCATGGCTCCTATTACCTTAAAGAAATGTGTAAAGTTGTATATTTAATATATGCATTCATTGAATAAATAGCAATCAGCAATGTGCAGAAAGTCTTAAATTAGTAGGCAGTCGGTCATCACTGTCACTTTAATTTGGCTTTATTAATCTGCTTTCCACCTAATTACAAATGGTGTCCAGTCACAACAACTGAGGAATGCTGCTACTCGCACTGGAAATGCAGTCCCTAATACTGGACTCCAACTGCATGCAGTTGGCATCTACACCAGTACCTGTCACTAACATGCAGTATATGTTCAGACATTAAAATCAGCGTAACTTAAAAGTAAAAAGCACTAATATTCTGTGAACTGACTTAAGAATTTTCCCTAGAAGCAAAGCATTCTGTAAGCCTGTCTCCCTTCCTAGGGAGGAAGAAAGGGAAATGGAAGAAACCCAAGGGAAACCATGAAATAGCATCCCTTCACAGGAAGTTGAAGCCAATTTTATGGGACTGATATATAGAGATATAGATATATAGAACCGATTGGTCACATCTATGGTAGAAAGATCATTTCAGATGCACCAAAATATTGTTGCAAACTTTTTTTTTTAAATATACACCACTGGCAACTCAAGTTTCTCCTGTCCATGATTTTCTTCATGCAGAAACACTTAAGGCTGACACTTTTAATCCCTTAAGAACAACTTTAACAAATTCTTATTTAACAAATTCTGATCAGCATTTACAATCATCTAAATTAGCAGTCATGTCTTATTGAAAAAAAAAAAAACCAACAAATAAAAGTCTTCTGACCAGGTTCAAGCAATACGACTTGTTACCACTGGGATGCTTCTGAAAAAGTCTGAAGGCCAACAAAATGCAGAAGAGACAATAGCATATAATGAAACTATAAGAGAGACACACATAATTGTAAGCAGTCAACAACAAAGGCAAGAAGCGATGGTCCTCAAGTAGAATCATACACTGTTTTGAGTTGGAAAGGACTTCTAAAGGTCACCTAGGTCACCTAGTTCAACCCCTCTGCCATGGGCAAGTACATCTTCCACTAGACAAGGTTGCTCAAAGCCCCGTCCAACCTGGCCTTGAACACTTCCAGGGATGGGGGATCCACCACTTCTCCGGGAAACCTGTTCCAGTGCCTCACCACCCTTATTGTAAAGAATATCTTCCTTATATCTCATCTAAATCTATCCTCCCTTAGTTTAAAGCTAAAGGCCTAAATCCCTACAGGCCCTGGTAAAAAGTCTCTCTCCTACAAGTCCCCTTTGCGTATTGAAAGGCAGCAGTAAGGTCTTCCTTTGTACTGGGATTTCCAGCAAGAGAGGCTCATTTCCTAGTTAAAATGAAAATGCACTATAAAGCAGGCAGGGGCAAGAGAGACACAGTGGACAAAGATCATTGCCAGAGGCAACATGAACCAAGAAGGATGTGAAGCAGTACCAATTTGGTCAAGCGAGGAGCAGCTACATAAGGCAGGTAACTCCTGACATGGCACCAAGAGAGAAGAAAGGATGTCTGGAGAATGGGCTAGTAACACACAGCAGTGCTGCTCTTCACCAGGACCATCTAACAGCTACTGAAAATAAAGCAATGGGAATTACTATTCCTGTGGTGATACTATATACCCTTGAGGGGAACTGATATAACTTGATTTTTGCACTTTGCACAGTAACTCTCGATCCTGGACCTTTCCTTCCATCCTTTGAAGCTGCATGTCCTTCAACTTTTGCTGCACCTAGAAAAAAGTCCTTTGGCTCCTGGATCCCTCTCTGTAGCCCATCTCTGCAATACAGCCATAAATTAAAGACAGGCGCATGGACCACCCGCGCTGTAGGAACAGCAACAACAGAACACTGCAATGAATACCTGTTGGGTTTTCTTGAAAGACTGAAAATGCTCTGCTCATACAGATGTGTGATGACCTCTATGAGCTATGTAACAAACGGATAATTTAGTTGCTCCACAAACCGCAGATTATTGTAGTATTTAAGAAAAGATGCCATCTGTAACATGATTGTAAGTCACCAGATAATGCTTTTTAGACTGATAGGGAAGCTTATTTGAACTTAAAGGAAGTAACTGACAAATTATAAAATGCCACCTATTCTAGAACCTGTAAGAAAATACATCAAAATCACTTAAAAGATTTCTTCTTAGAAAGTACTGCATTTCAAATTATCATCATTTTCTACAGCATTTAATTATCTCAGATATTTTCTCTGAAAACTACAGTTCATGTTTCCTGATGTTTCATAACCCAGTTTATAAAATGAAGACTTTAGAGTCATGCTGCAAGCCAAAAATTATCAACTATTATATGGGATTTAATTACTCTTGAAGTCAAAGGGCCTATGTTTAAAGCTATATAATACTTCAGTTTTGTTATAAATCATTTCAACAGTGATAAGTGTTTGACCAGTTCCATTATTATGTCAACATACAAGAAAATCTGAAATTAAAGAAACTGGGAAGTGGCAAGTGAAACCAATCCTGGAGAAGACAGGAATAATTTCAAGCAGAGGGAAATGCAGGAAAATAAGTAACTGGAATTTACAAATATTTTGTCTTCAGAGAAATCATTGGTCTTAAATATAGGTTTAACAAACTAGGAATAATAAGCAAAACACATGAAATGAGCATTATCACTTTCCCACCAAGAATTCTTAAAATGATTCAAATTCAAAGTCTAAAAAATCTACAGCATACTAGTCCTGAACACCTGTGTCAAGCTTATTATGGAGCAAGCACACGGATACCTAATTTTAAAACAATTATACACATCTGAAATACTAGGGTTCCTCAAAAACATCAATCGCAATGTTCTTTTCTAAAGCAATATTCTTGCTTTCCTTGAAAAAATTTCTATTTTCTCATTTTCCTAAGAGCTGTAAGAGGCAAAACAGCCAAGGACAGAAAAGATTCACTCCTCAACAAACAGGAGATGGAGAAAGAAACCAGGTTCATTTTGGCAGTCTGTTTTAATCACGAAGACAGAGCAGGCAATTTCATTTTACTTTCTTCCCTTCTCATTTTCACTCTGCAGCCAACAGGAAGCAGCAGATCTATTGATTACATGCATACTATGTTATTTCAGGGCTAAGTAAAATCAAGATATGAAATGGAAGGTAAGATCAGCAGCCACAGCTTTGAGCTTGCATCTCAAGAGCTGCCTGTAGTGTGGTCTACCACCGAACAAGCATAATACCTACTTTGGAAATGAAAGAGATCTGGCAGGTTACATGGAAACCCCTGCTGCCTGAAGCTAGTCTTCACTGGTCTGAATGCTGCCTCCAACACTTGGAGTGAGAGGAGGAAGCATTACGATACTGAATTTGGCTCGCTCTGAACTCACCGTGGGGTAGAAGCCAACTTTGTCAAAAGCTTTAACACTTAAAGAAAGATCTCCCAGGCTTGTTCATGAGTGTATAAATCTTGTCTTATATTAAATGTACATTGAGCTAACCAGAATATTCAAGAGCTGCTATAGCAATTTTCAACCACAATTTTAGTTCGTTTTTGAAATACACGTATTCTCCAGTAACAGCAAAAATGCTACTGTTATCTTTTTTGTAAGTAACAAAATAGAGACATTCCCAAAATTATGTAGATCAGTACAATGAGTTCATTATAATTATTTACTATAGCATTATCGTGTCATTTTTTAATTTCACAAAGTTGGATGCAATTAAAAATGATCTTGATATAACCTACAATAAGCAGTCTAAACACTTGAAAATGGTGAAATTGTATAATCACACATGCACACAGAAAAAGGCTAAGCCACCAAAAGCACAAGTCTTTACTTCTCAACTCTTTTTGACAGTTCCAAAATTCAGGCACAAATCCAGAAGAACTTTCTGCCCCACGTCTGGTCAGTAAAGAAATTGAGGTTAACCTTTAATTTTTAATGTCACCTGCAGCCAGTGACTGCTTTTTCTAATGCAAGTGACAGATAAACAGCAAAACACTCCCAAGATGATACACAAAGCACCACACACCATAAGTGCATTTTTATTTTTATACCAACTCAATTTCTCAAATGGATAACCAATGTTCCTACTAATTTACATTAAGAATTGAGTGAGGCATGAAAATTGTTCTGATGCACAGGCTCTATTTCTTTAATGTACTGTATAGCGTTCTGTACTTTACTGTAACGCTGGAAAAAACTAACTACACTTAAAAGGTACAGAACTATACATACAAAAACACAAGCACATATATGTCTTCAAAATTAACTTCAGAAAGGGTTTTAAATTATCCTGCGTGGAATGAAGGAAAATAACTAAAGTCACTGACGGAAATCAGTAAAAGCAAAGAATTGCTCCTATTAAAATGAGTTTCTTGACCTGCAATCTCTTGAACTGGTGTTTTTCTCTAGACCAACACCAGTACTTTATAGCTACATTGCTAGGATTTCAAGTTTCTAATTCCTTTATAGGATTCAACGGTATCACCTTAACATTTGCAAGGTAATTCCAAACTAAACAGCGGGAATATGGCAAACTGAGGTAATATAATCTAGCTATTTAAGGCAAAATTGGCAAGTCTTTAACAGCAAACACTGTATCATTACTAAACGCTGCCATGTTGTTAATGTAAGGAGAGGTTTGAATTAGATAGTGAATTGTCCCTCCAGGCCGGGACTCGGGGCATATTATAGGAGAAGGCAAAGAGAAGCTCCCGCTGACGCTGCCTGTGTTTCACCAGCTCTGTGGAAAGCAGACTTCAGTTACCTGTCACTTTTAAAACCAAATACTACAGTCAATATTTTCACTTGTCTTTTAAAATTTCATGTAATAAAGTGGGAAGAAAAGCACCTATGTTTGTAAAAGAAGACAGTTTTTTTACAGAAAGGGTATATTTAAAATAGGTTTTGGATGACTGCAGGAAAGACATCACAAACGCTAAATGCTAAATGTGTTACTATGACTTTAACGAGACAACCTTAGTTTGGTGTTTGTTTGTTTTTTAGAACCATAGAAAAATTAACTTACATAGGGGCAGGTGCTCAAACACAAAGGAGACAGTTGTCCTTAGAATGATGTTCTCCGCACATTCAATAGTCAAGTACCATTGGGATAAGGCCCAGTCACCAGCAGCAATGAGGAAGATGGAGCAGCAGTTCCAGTATCAGACTTCTGGAATTGACCTTTGGATGGAGAAAAAAAGATGGTTGATGAAAAATGCTAAAAACATTCTTCATTTTAAGTTTGACCTAAAAAGATTCAAGTGACCTAAGGCACTGGATTTCTTCTGGAAATTTCCATATAACAAAAAGTCACGTGACTGAAACTAGGTTGTTGGTTTTTTTCAAGTCAAACAAGTATTTCACATAATTATGGAACAGGAGAGAGGGAACCAACATGTAAGGCAATCCCACATGGTTTAATTTATTTATTTTTAAGAAGATAATAATGGTAGAGAGACAACTCTAATAACTTAAGCATTATGAAGACTTCTTCAGTATTTAACCTGAAATTTTTATCAACCTGCAATTCTTGGCTATTTCTCAGCATTATTTTCAATTCCTCCTCCTGTGACTCAGCTTCTCAAAAACATGTATTTTACAAATTTCATTAACTTGATATTATATGTATTTTCTAGAAAGTGCTTAATTCATTACCAAAAATGGACAAAAAAAAATTGTACAGGGTTCAATAGCACACTACAGCGGGTTATAAACATGCTAAAATGTTCAAGGCTATGGTTCTAACTCTCTTCTAACTGTTCAAAAATGCACTTGGAAATCAAGAAATTTAAACAAAAATAAAAATTACACTTCAAAACATATCTATGCAGAATTTTTCAACTACTGTGAGATAATTAAACTCTATTCACATAACGATGGGATACACTGCTATTTTAAAGTATTTTTTCCCATTAAAAATACGTTAAGCTAACAGTGTTAAATTGGAAATAGCATCTTCCCTTTTTGAAATGCTGGTACTTTACTGTTTCTACTGTCCTTCCATTAGAAAACCTAAGAACAGAAACATCTAGACCGATTTAAAAAAAAAGTCCTAGAAGACACCAATTTAGCAACTAAGTACCCAAATAGTTCCTATAATTTGACCACTGTTGTCAAAACAAATTTAACTGCATTTAGAAATCAACTATGAAAAACATATTCACTTTGAAGGAACAAATTTTGGGATTTATTTTTAAGAAATTAAATTAAATACAATTGTCTACACATGAGTATATTAAACAGTTCCAACTATACAGAGATGTTTTTTGTTTTTTTTTTTTCATTTGGATTAGCATCCTAGTTGCAATATACTAGCATATAAATATGTTTTTATTCTAGAGCATACTTTGACTTATTAAGCCTGGCATTAAATTTTGTAACAAGATGTAATATATCTAATTCAAGAGGACTTAGAGTATTCCTGTATTACTTATTAATATGTTAAGTGAATGTTTGGACAATTGATTTCAACTAGGTTTTGTGACTAAAACATGTGACAAAATACAATTTTCAGATTACATAGTCCATTTGTCATAACTACTGCTCTTTCTAATTTCTATAGGTGTTAACAAATTAAGCAAAAGAAGATGCACTGACTAAATAAAGAACAGTAGCCAACTCAGAATTTAAAAGCAACCATCAGCATCATTTATATACAGCCATTAGCAAAGTATCTTTACTGTTTTTCCTTGCTGTTCTGCTCTCCTGTTTCCTTTGATTTTTATGCTCTCCTTCCTGCATTTTTCCCTTAAACAAACCAAAGCCTGCAAATAAAGAATAGCAAATATGTATATTTGCCCAGAATTTACTACAGTGAGACCACAGTCTTGTACTGAAGTAAAAATGAATAATAACAAATGTATTGCTCAAGTATCACAAGTCAATTCACTCACAGCTGGATCCAATCAGTGACATTCGCTTAGAAAGATCAATATATTTAACATAATAATCCTGTAAATTCTGACTGAAACAACAGAAACATCCCCAGCCAATGGCTTAAATAATGATTATGTAGCAAAAGAAATAGAAAATATTACTCTATATAAGTTCAGAAAACAGAGGTGATGACAATGAATTTCATACCAGTGCAGCACAATGATTTTCACATTATTCAAAGAGTTGTGATATTAGTTTGCAACAAGTTACACTGTAGAATGATCTCTACCCCCACATTGATGTTTTCTAAGTTATGAGTCAAATAGAGTATGGAGAATAGGAAAAGAATGTTTCCCCATTTCTGATTTCATCTACTCCAAATGCTTAAGACAAATGTATTGTTAGTATGTAGAAAATTATATCATTGGAAATGAAAAAAAAATGAAGATATGAATAACTTACTGCAATAATTTCCAGAATACAGGATTATGTTAAGATTTGTATAACATGACACAAGATATAAAGATTATTTTTCTTGAAAAAGAAGAGAGAAAGTAACCTGACTACATGAACTAGAGAGTATCAGTAAGCAGGAAAAGAAATTGCCTGTATTCTAGCAAAGGTGATGACATCTTCATGTAGACTGTTCACTTTGTCTGATGGATCCATACTAGACATTTCTGGAACCTACATGGGGACTACCAAATCAATACCACGGCAAAGGCAGACCATCAGTCAGACTTCTTGAACATTATTTTCAGAAAATAGTCTTCAAAACATGAATAAAGAGCTTTCCTTACTTGTGTAGATGCCTGCATACCCACACAGGATGGAGGAAAGCAAGAGTTTGGTATCATGTAATATGCTAGTAGAATGTTCCTGACAACTAGAGTTACTCCAATGTTGGAAGAAGTTGGTATAAGGAAGAAAATGCAGGAAACAATTTAACCTGGACTTCTAAATGGAAGCATTTAGGAAAGCTACGTTTTGCAGCTAACAAAACCGGCACAGTAGTACAGTAGGAACATACTTTCCAAGGGAGTCTTTATGTTCACGGTCCACCGGTCCCAAAACAATCCTCCTGCTTGGAAGATTGAGAACATGAAAGAATCCCAGGACTTTGCCACTTGTTCTCAGTAAGTCTTGCTTCACTATCCTTTCAACATACATTAAGCTAAAGCCACCTAATGGGGCAGGGGGAAGGAAAGAGAGTGGAAACAAAGAAAAGAAACCAGCTTGATTTTGCTTTTCTCTATTCTTCCGCCCCCAATAAAATTTCCTTCAAAAAGAAATTACGTTACTGAGAATAAATGTAGCAAATCTCATAAACTATCCTGATATTTCACTATTTTAGTAAATACATTTGATTCTCTTCTCATAGAGAGTCAATGGTGTTTCAAAGTTCTATTCTGGATCTCAACCTGAATGCTTTTCACACAGTCTTTCCATTTAAGTAAACTTTAGATTACACTTTAATTTTGAATAACCACTTTTTAAACATCTGACCGTCATAATACTGTACTAAAATTAAAAACTAAAAATACTAAAACTGACTTCAGGCTGTACTGAAAGTATTTTATGAAGAACAATTTGTTTAAAGACAGATTATATAGCATGCTTAAAGTATGAAATTTGTTTACTGAAGTCTAGGAATATCCCACTTCTGCATTGCTTCTCAGGTATACATACGCACAAAAGAGCATTTTAAGATGCCAGAAGCTGAGTAAGATACACACTTGTATAGGTCTATTAAATCTGTGAATACAGGAGCTGCTGCATTTCACAGTCTATTATTTATATGACAGAATGAAGATCTGAAAACATGAAATATAGCCTTAAATTATTCACTTATTCTTTTCACAAAAGAAGAAACCGTCAATCTAACACTAAAAGACTTCAAGCATATTTCTAAAGGTTTCATGAAAATTGCCTTATTTATCAAAACTTTATTCCCTCCGTTTGTTCATTAAATACTGTAGCTTTGCATTAAGGTCAAGCAGTGTCAACCAATTACTGTTGTTGGAAAAGTCCTACTTCTTAATACTCAAAGAAGCCACGGTATATAGTGAATTATTTTAATAGGCAGACTGAACACTGTTTACCCAAAGTACATTTCAACCATAAAAATGTATTTTAAGGGTTTCTATCAACAATCAATTATAGTACTATTTATTATCACAGTAGCATTAAGCATGATTCTTTGTCTGTTTAAATGCCAGCCTTAAAAAAATATACATCTATTTAAGCATATTCAGCAATATTCTGGTTTTAGCTTATACTAAAGAAAAGTAACAAAATTAAGTGACCCACAAAGCAAACTGAAAGGTAAAAGATAAAACACTGAATTTTAAAGAGACAATATCAGTTGGTATAAACATTCTGGCTCATTTTCTCTTGGTGGGCAAGAGGGCTTGGCTCATATGACAGCCCTGAAAAAAAATCCACCCTTCTTTCACTGCTCCTAATTTTGAAGCTTTATTTTAGGGTAAAATTCTCTGTGTCGCAATACAGAAGACGACTAGGTAAACAACAGATGAATGACGGATTTTAAGTGGTTATGCACAAATCTATTGAACACCAAGAAAAGGCCACCCATGGGCCATCATACCAAATACTGAAGTCACAGTTGTTCAGGACAGAAGGATTTCCATAAGATATTTCGATGTAGCAATTCCTGATATCTAATCTGAATCTCCCCTCTTTCAGTTTAAAACCATTACCCCTTGTCCTACCACTCCACTCCCTGATAAAGAGTCCCTCCCCATCTCTCCCATAGGCTCCTTTTTTGGGGCCTACACAGGGAGATGAAGAGCTGATAATTAACCTTTTTCCATCTCTTACTGTGCCTTATGCAGTTTTGACCATCAAAATTCTTAGAAAGATGTAAGCAAACTAGGAAAAGTCACTGGGAATGTGACTTCCTGGAGTGCCAGGGCATTTCACCCACTGAAGCTTCTGAAGAAATGACTTGATCAACATTCCTGCTGCAAGAAAGACTGCAAAAGATGGTAATCTGTGATCTTCCATGCAATACACAGTAGGAGAATGAAGAAAAAGGAAGGCTGCCTCTGTGCATCTACAACATGGCCTCTCACTTATCTCCTATCTTCAGACTCCCATATTCAAATCCACCACATCAGATTCACTTGCTACCAGACATGTGGAGTAGAGATTATTACTCTGTGTAGATGCTTTTAAATTTCTTTGACATGAGCCAATACTAGATTGAGCACATTTGTGGGTAACTTTTACTGATTTTTCATTCTTTGGCTAAAATTACCTACCATTTCATGGAAGAAAAAAAGCATCAATGACCATTTTTATTTTCATGTTACACACATGCCCTTAAAAGCAGTATGAACAGTTTCGTATAAAAAACCTAATGGAAAATTGTACAGTTAAAGAAATTATGCCCTGAATAGCACAACGTGAAAACAAAGTGTTTTCAGGCAGCCTCCTCTCCCTGTGATGGCTTCTTCAGCCATTTCATTGATAGCTCTTATGTCCTGTAAGAACAATTGAAAATTGTTTGCAAAATGAAAGTGGCATCCTAATCAACAGATCTTCTGTGAATTAGAGAACAATCTTCAGCCTTATGGGACATGTCACTTCAGTATAGAGGATCAGAAGAAATGGACCTTCTGTACCATCCTTGTGAAGAGAGAGAGAATAAGATCTGCTTTTCTAGATCCATCAGCTCTACTGGATAACACTAGCCAGCAGTGGGAGATATGGAGGTGGGCTGTAAGATAAGGAAGAGGCCAGAGGCAAGAAGAGCTGTTATAATTATAGCTGGGAACACAGAATTTGTTAAAGGAAGTCTACTGTATAATTACATTTGAAAATTTAGCGAGATGCCCAGAGGCTGGCTTGCAGCTGTCAAGAACTGGTAACGCTAGAGTTCTGCTCAGGAGGCAACCACTACTGCAGCTAAACACACCTCCCTGTAGCTGAGCCAACTTTGATAAAGCAAAGGAATGACTTCTGCTAAAATTACTAAGATTACACAACACGTGAGATTATACCTATTCTCATTAAAACGTGTCCAGAGATAGGGCATTATTTTAAAGGATATTAAATGTAAATATACTAGTTTTGATACTATATTACATATATTTTTGAATTAGTGACAATGGTAGTATTTTATGAATTTCATATTTTATTTATTTTATTTAGTAACAGTTAAAATGCAGGTGGTTTTTAAAAGACATTAATTCATAATCACCTTAACCTAATCTACAGGTTAGTATTGATTTGCATACAAAGTCATATCTGGCCAAGTTTATCTGGCCCAATTGAATGAAAATGAATGAGTAAAATGCAGACACAATGCAAGATTAAAAAAAAAAAATATCTTTATATCTGTTTCTTTCTTGTATTTAGAGGTGATATCGCTACTGAGAAACAACGGTAAACTACAAACTGTTTGTTGCCTCACTATTATAATCAGTTTAAATACTACAGTTGTCTTCTCGATAGAAAGGTAGAAATATTTTTTAAGTATCATAGGCTTTGACCACTTAGAAGAACATTTTCAACTTAAGACTGAATGAATAAAAGGTTCCTTTCTGTGCATCAACTCTGACTTTTGCTCAGTGCAATGGGACTGTAACAGGATTGCTTTTTGCTACCCTCAACATCTCATTTGAGGAGAGAGGAGAAAAAAACCTAAGAAATCAGCTATTTTTTCCAAATTTCTGTCCTGTAATTTTCATTATATGAAGATGGACATTTAAAGGATTATCATTTCAATAAATCTATTGAACATACAAAGCTTCAGTTTTGTTTAGATTTTACAAATAATTAATCTTTACAATTTAATTTCTTCCTCTGCTTTCATTTTGAAAGTAAAATACAGTCACTTGAAAAATTCAAGTCTTTAAAAGGCATACAAATTAAATTTAAGTACTGTTTTTAAAATGAGAAATTAAAATTCATTTTGAAAGAAACTTCAGGAGAACAATACTGATTTTCGACAGTGATCTAAGTTTTGTTCAAATGCTTTTGTCAGGACTGTCTAACTTCTGATATTCTGAGCCTTGGTCAATTCTGGTTGCACAGAGATTGCAAATGTAAAAGAAAAATGTCAGGCTTTATATTGATTTCCTCTATTTCAACATAATAGTTTCTTCCTATGTTGACTTTTGTCATATTCATCTATATCACACTATATAATGCAACTTTAAGGACTGCAATGATCCCTTCAGCAATGTACAGAGAAGAACTCAAGTCTTTCATCTAAAATATTACTGTAGAAGAATAAAGGCATTTTCATGAAATAGTTAACCTTATGTATCAACAGTTCCACAGTAAAATATAAAAAATCAAACTACACTGAGTTGCTGACAGTTGCATGTGCTTGCTGTTGTTCTGGACAAAGAAAAGCCTTTAAACTTTTTAATACTGGTTTCAAATGAAACATAATGCCTTATATGGAATTTTTCTCTAGATTCTAATATGTAAGCACATATATCTATGAATCTAGGAGGCATTTTTACCTTTATTTTAATACACACCAGAAACCCAAACACAAAAAATTAAACAGAAGAAAGAAAAGTCAGAGTGACCTTCCTTGCTAGCACATAATGCAAAATGAACACTGCTCCCATTCTTAAAAAATCCACTCTTCCTAAGATATGAGCCTTTTAGCAAAAACCTTTGTATGGAAATAAAATTTTCCAATACAATTGACAAGTGCTAGCACCCCATCTGCCAAAAAATTAATGAAATCTGGCTGTGGGTCCATGTGACTCCTTTTTACAACGCTTCTGCAACTTGATGTTCCTACCGGTGTGTTCAGGACGGTTCCAGCACTCTGGGATATCCAACACCACACCTTGAATGGGGGGTGCCAAACACCAGTCCCACTAAAGCTCAAAGGCTGTGGATCAAAAGGCAGACTGCTGATCCTACCATTGCACCTCTGCCAATACTTGTTTTGACTCTGTGCATATCTCTACACATATATGAGACTGTCCTGTCTTTTGGATTATAACTATCTCTAGAAAGAATATTTGCCATTCTTATGTTTTAGCTAAGGAATTACGACTTTGACTACTCTTATCAATACAGATATCCATAATATATAATAATTCATGTTTTTACTCTCTCTTATTGGCACTTATCTATGTATCTATTCACTGAAACCAGCAATTTTCAAAAAAGGTGCACAACACAACTAGACATTTTAACTCAACATTTACTAGAGTTTTAAGACATTTGACCATTTTTATGAGATTCAAGTTATCCATCCACATGAAGGCGTACTTTAACATAATGGTACTTACAATGGGAAGGAAAGAGCCTACTGTTTCTAAAATTGCTTTCAAATATTTTAAATAGTTTACCTCCATTCTTTTCTTCATATAATAGGGGAATGTCAAAGAACACATAACAATTCCTAAATTAAGGAAAGAAAAACAAGAATGCACATTATATGTAAAGTAGTAATAGGCAGAGACAACTTCACTAGGCTGTGACATATGACATCTGGTAGACTATTATCATAATAAATGGGAAAAGTAGGTGAAATTCTGTCAACAGCAAGGTATGAAGAAATGCATCTTCATCAGAATGACAAACATATCTGCCTTTAACAAACACAGGTCAAACTGAAATTCCAGTATCTATGAATTAAATATTTTTGCTTTATTTTATCCTCCCCCTCCATTTTTTTAACAATGTCACTGAAGCATCACGTGTCTTTTATTAGAGTTATGCATTTATGAAGTTAATTTCTTTTTAGTGAGGATAAATTAAACTTGCTAATAATCAATGACTGAAAACTCACTAGAAGCAGCCTATTGCTTTTTCACACTTTTAGAAATCACTTTAACTATGCAAAATGGTAACATCGATTGTTAAACAGCAGCCTAAAAACACTGTGCATTGATCTGCACTGCATCTGTTCCTATTGGTATAGCCATGGAGGCATCACACAGGTGTTGAAATAGCTTCAGCTCCAGAGTTGAGCAGCTGAATGGTAAAACCACTGATTTCCTGGGGATCACACCATGTATTTGATAGTATGTGCAAGCTACAAAATATTTTTCTCATGTAAAAGCAAGAAGAGGGAAACAATGACTTTCTGAAGGTAGGTCATGTTCCCACAACTCATGTTTCTTATATTCGTTTTGCTCTGTCCTTTATTTTTCAGTTTTATGTCATCAGATGAGAATAAATCAAGAGAACCATCATAAAATTCTTATTCTGTGGAGACTGAAAATTTTCATTGAGTGCTTCAAAAAACATTAGAATATTGTCTTTTTATTTCTGAGTAAAGGCAAGACCTAATTTATATTTAGTCCTTTCAAAACTAGATATATACCTGCAAAGTAACATTTACCAGATAATAATAATTTTCTGCATGTGAAAAAGTAACAGTACATTGACAGACACTGAGCAAACATCAAGTTACAATGCATGATGGGTTTTTTCAAAAGTCACAGGTGGAAGAACTCAGGAAAGCAAACAGAAGAGCATTTGGGGGTTTTTTTTGTTTTGGTTTTTTTTGTTTGTTTGTTTTGGTTTGTTTTTTTTTTTTTACTTGCTTTGATATGAAAAGTTACTTGGAAAAGCAAATTCCCTAGAGGTACTAAATAAAATTTTGGAAGAAAGATTTAATTTTAAAGGTGGGATATTCAATGTTACTGTATTCCTAGATATCTGTTTGCTTGATGCCTTGTTAGTTTTGGGGTTTTTCCAATATCGCACTGGAAGTGAAGACAGTGTGCATGATAGCATTTACTTTTAAACCAGTTTCAAGAAGATAATGAGTGATTTGGTCATATATTTTCAGAACTTCAGTAGAAGCTGATGGCATTAAGATACCAGAGAGATTGATTTGGCAATTGTGACTATCTCATGTGTGCTCTCACTTCATAACTATCGTCTCTTGTCAACATATAAATGAGGCTGCTTGAAGTGTAAGGAAGGAAACCACAGAAATGTTGCCATTTCAATACACTCTAATATGCATGACACAGTTTAATGCTGATCTAAGCTGACCTAACAGGAGACTGGCCCGGAGATCCCATTTTGTCCTGTCACTGCCTCCCTCCAGATAACTCTCTGCTGTGGATCAGCTTCTGTGCAACCTCTCCCCCTTCTCCCATTCACTGACAAAAGAACTTGGAAACAAACCTGTTCTAAACTTCTTCAGGCATAAGAAGAAGGATCATGAAGAAAGATAGGTAAGGCAGCTAATATGTCCAAAGAAAGATATGCAAGGAAAACGGACATTTCCTTTTCCATGGGTGGAATGGCTAACCCAATTTGCATGGTTGCAATTCTGTTCTCACATCAATTTTATTGTTTTTAAGTCAACTATCAGAAAAGATAAATAGCTTCTGAGCTGTCACTTTTAACACAAATCTAAATGAACGCATAAAGACCTGCAAAATGATTTTATAAAGGAGGATGGGGACATCTAATGCTGCATGAAGTCAGGATGTGTGAGTGAGGCCCAGATTCCACTCTCAATGGTAAGTGCTGACACCCACTCTTCAAAAGTTGAGCAAGGGACATCCTGCTGACAGCGCTGAGATTGGCACTTGTACTTGTACTTCCGAAGTTCTACTTCCTTTTCTGTGGTGTAGCACAGTTGCAATAGGAAAAGGGGATTATAAATGGACTTAACACAGTGCTGTATTTACTGGACTTAACTTGGATAAGTGCTTACTGCTTTCCCACTCAGCAACAAAAGAGGAAAAAAGAGACAAACAAAATACAATAACCCTGGTAGACAGTATGTGGTGAGATAAATACTCTGTTCTTATTTATTTATACTCTGTCTTAACTTATGTTAAGACACGATTCGTGAAATGCTCTCTAACTTGAGTATATTGAGTAAGTTGAAAGTATTTCACAAATCATGTCATAACAGAAAACCTGCATCAATTTCCTACCCTAAGCTGACCATCTTAAATGAAAGAACTCGTATTCAAAACAGAAGTTACACTGAGCTCGAGAGGAAGATAATAAAAATTGTAATTAAATACAGCTGACTTCAGAGAATTGAAAAATAAGAAGCACAACCATTAACTGTTACAGATACAAGAAAAACTAAAATAAGGTACAGAAGTTAAATGAATGGGATATGGTGTATTTCAATATATTTCATGTGTTCTTTTTCATTTTACAATTGAAATACAGAAACAGGTATCTTAAACTTCATCCATATAAATTATCTAGAATTATAAAAACATTACTATTTTATAAATAAAAATATAATCCAACCACTAATACTAGCAGGCATCCATTTAAGCTCATCAACTTTCAGAGAAAAAAAGCCACAAATGACCATATTTGTTAATTCCTTAACATAAACCTACATTTGATAAGGTAAACTTGAAGAACCTGGAAATTCAATCACAGTAATCTAAATGTCCAGCTAATAGCCAAAAAAGTAATAGATCTAGTGCAGATTTTACTCTGTGGCATAAAGTTGTTGACAATACATTCCTCAATAAAGAAAAATTGAATTATAGCCTTAGGGTAGTTTAATTTGGTACAAATTTTGAATAATGTTATATACATTTCCAAAGCAGATGCTAAGAGACTCTACAAGGACACTCAGCTCAATCAGAAGCCAGATTAAAGTTCCATCTGGAATGAAACAGTTCCACAGCTCTATTACAATTAGCAGAGTCACCAATGTCAGACTCAAAAGTTGGGCAATATGAATCTTTCTCTTCAAATATAGCTATTAGCCCAGAAACCAAGCAAGCAGTTCACACTTCTTTAAAACAGAGCTTTTTAAGCAGTCACAAACTTGTGCTTTTGTAGCTAGGATGAAAATTCTTGTTTGTATTATTATGGTAACGTCAATCATTAAGAGTATCCAGACACAATGATTTTATACCACCTCTCCCACTGTATGCATGTAGCATTAAAAATCACACATGTTCAAGTAGCTGCAATACTCAAAATATCAGCAGGCACAGAAGCTATTTCCCTGCAATAAAATTCAAGATGGTTTTTGAACTGCCCTGATCTTTGCTTTCCCAATTCTCAGACTTCTTGTTACGAAACAAAGCATTTTCCCAATATGTCATGCTGACGAACTGCACCTTTATCTCATCTCTATATAAAATAAGAACAGAATTATCTTTGAAACCTAATGGCTGAAGTAAAAAACTAATTCTTCAGACAAATATTCAATGTAACAGCATTTCCCTAGATTTAAGCAAAAACCAAGTTTCAACTGAAGTTTACTAAAAGAAAGCATCCTTTCAAAGAACAATGAAGCAAACAGCACTGCTGATACATAGACAGTAGCACTTTCAATTCAGAAAAACAAAATATGCCACGTGCCTTAAATTTACTATTTTACCATTTAAATAAATAATGCATCATAAAATAAAATAACCAAGCCTGAATGCAGAAGTTAGAAATCAAATGCCTACATTTTACATTTCTCTTTCCCCCAAAATAAATCCACAATGGATAAGTAGCAACACAGACTTTTAAAAAATTACATCTCATTACACACATTTTCATCAAGAAAAGACTCGGTAAAGAGCATATTTATGTTTTTCCAGTTGCTGGTTACATCAATCAGACTGATTTCTATTATGAAATAGTAGGATGTTAGATCTGAAAATATCTACAATGTTAATATGTAGATAGGAGAAAAGTGAAGAAAGAGAACTGTAGCTGCTGTCTGGTTAGTAGCCTATACTCTCCTGCAATGAAATAAAGTTCATCTTCCAAAAAAGAACAGTAATATCCACAATTTTATATTTAGTACCTTTAATTAGTGTTCAAATACTATCCAATAATCTCCATATCTGATATTTAATCTTCTAAATACTTAGGGAGAAAAAATTAACAATCTGGAGCAACAATGCAACTTTGTCCTTAGTCTGACTGTTATTTCTGAGAACAGCCTATTGCCCACACCATGCAGCAGGATGGAGGCATTTTGAAGAAACAAACAGGAAAGCCTGGTGGAAATCTAAATAGAGAAGCAAGATGTCAAAATTAAAATCACTGCAACCCAATCAGTGCCTTTGACAGAATGTGTTTTTTTTAATGCAGTGGCCAACAGACCTGCCCAAGGCTGCTGGTTACACCAGAAAGAGCCAAAGGCTTCCACAAACTCCAGTACTGATGAAACCATCGTGAAACGATCAGTTCCACATGTAAACATAGGGGCCCATCAAAACAGCTTCTCTAGTAGTTAACAAGTTTTCTGAAAGATTAATAAAGCACGTGCCTCAAAAGACTTCTCCAAGAATTAGATTTTTCACTGTTGAGTACATAAAAACATTATCAAGATCAGGCACACATACAAGGCTTTTGCAACACTAAGAAAATATTTAGCTCATTTCTATAAGTAGTAGTCACCCCCACTTTCAATCTTCAGTACATTTTTTCATTAAGGTCTGGACTGTGATGTAAAGATTTCCAAATTTAATCCCTGATCGGTGACTCTTGTGGCAGAGCCATGAACTGTCATAGCTCTGGACAGAAATAGTGCAGTAAATGGAAGAATCTTTCCTTCTTCATCCAAATTCAGTGATCTAACAGTGAGCAAACATAACCAGTGGTATCTTACTCCTCAGTATCACATTACCTGTCCCTAAGCAAGTAATGAAATGACTTTACAAAGGCCAACTAAAGGCTTGTTTAGCTTCAGAGCAAGCAAGGGGCTGAAAGCACTTAGCAGCATCTCTGAATGATCTCTTTGTCAATGAAGAGGAAAAATATTAGTTTTCACTATTCTGTATATCAACAGCTTTTGACCAATGATGAACTCTCACCTACTTTAAAAGGTGACAAGTCCTGGTTACTGAATTAGAGTGATTTGAGTTATTTTGGTAGAAAACTCCAGATGATTCCCAGTAATCCCTTGTCTGTGAAATTTCTGAAGTATCATTTCTTTTTCTGCTCCTTCTCAAGATCTACATGCAGCTTTTCTGAGACTTGGTAGACACAGGCAGAGGATTAACAGTGTACCAACTGCCACCCAAGCATCCCAACTGCCTCCTGTGATCATGCCACCACCTTAAAGCTCTTGAAGAAAACCCCCTCATGGACAAAGAGCTGGCTGATGCTGAACTCACTGAAGAGACTGTATACGGGATGGTCAAAAGAAAACAACTGAACACGTAATTTAGTAGAAGTTTTTTTTCAATCAACGATTGGCCAATCTACTCTGTAGCTTAGCAACACTCTTACATTCTTCATTGATGCTAACCTGGTATTTGGCAGCATCTGCAGAAAAAACACTTATCACCTCTTCTGTTAGCTGGAAAACTCTACTCCATTCTAGCAATGACTAGAAGTTATTCAATTATTCATATCCTCATCACTCAGCTGCAACGTATTTCAAGATCAAGGCATAAAATTCTGGTTTTGAGCTCTCTCTTCTGTGCACTTTCTTGATTTCAGTTTAAATGACTACCCAAAGTTCCACGGGGAAGAAAATTCCCTATGATTAAAAAGACAAAACTCTTTCACATAAAGGACAGACTTTCTTGGAGGTTGGTCCAAGAGCACAAACCGCACTTTTTCAGCTGGTAACAACTCCAAGTCCAAAGTGCATTTCTTGCTCTTGTTAACCTACACATCAAAATGTTTTTAGAACACAATATAAAACAGGACTCTCTTTTGCTAATACTTCTTCCATTGGAAGACACTGATAGAACACAGGACTTCCTGCACCACTGGAGCATTGCCCAACAACACTGCGGGGAAGACAGTGTCGGACCTCAGCAGAGAAGCAAGATCCCAGTCCACCTCAGTGTTACTTTTGTCTGCCAACCTTGCCTACTATTACTAGAGAAAGTTTACCCCTCTTTTTATACCATTCCCTTCACATTGTCATTCCAAACGAAGCAAACTCTAAAAAGCTCACAATCATCTCCACACATGAATCACTTTTCACTGGCAAATACCTTTGCTGGGCTTTATGGATACCTGCTTTAAATGACAAAGATGAGACAGATTTTAAATCTGATCTAATGTAGAAGACAAAAGATTTTTTTTATTTTTTTTTTTTTCTCTAATCAGTTCTACCTTCTTTGGTGTTCCATAGCTTGTTAGCCAAAATTGTTTTGAACAGTTGCCTGCACTGTATACAGAGTATTTCCCCTACCTCTTACAGCAAATATATAATAAAGAACTCCACTAAATTCGATATGTGTGACCTTCCATGCTTGAATCAAGGTTAGTGATCCTTAGGATTTTTTTTGCAGATATACTCCTACCACAACTCTTAAAATAGTTTCCAATAATTACCCCATAAGTGATGTAAGGCTTACTAACTCTATAATTTATCACTATTTTCAACAGCAAAGAAAAAAAGATTCAATATTTGGGAATAGCTCCTAAAATTAACTTAATTGGAAAAGAAAGTGCACTACTTAGATATTTATAGAAATGATAAACTGTCTTTAAATCAATATTTTAATCACTGTATGCAGTCTAGTTCAACGAATTAACGCATGTCTTCACCAGCAATCTGGAATTCATACTCTTCTTTTTTAAGGAAATCAGGGATAATGTTCTTCCTTTGAAGTTTGCTTTCAGCACCCAAGTTACTTTGACCACATTATTCCATTCTGCAATATGCAAAGACAGATCAGTAATTATTTGTCGGAGGAAAGCTCTTCTATGTTACCTTTTTTCTGGAAATGCATGTAAGATTTTTAAAAAGCAACCCTACTTAGATGTTAAACAGAAGTCAAAGGATTAGGTTTCTTTCTGTTTCAGAGAATGAGGAAGTTTTTTAAAGGTTAAAAAAAAAATCACAGCGTTGTAACAGTGAATAACAACAGTTTCACCTACAGGGTGGAATTTATTCACGGAGTATTTTGTGAAGAAAAAAATTACACATTGTTATCATGGTGCACTTAATTCAGTATGAACTGGACATAAATAATGAATTTTGAAAGTGCTAAAAATAAATTAATTGGTCTTCCACTTTCATGCAAAACTATAAAAATTATTAATTTTGTAAATGTTAAGGTCTGCAATTTCTTTAAAAAATTCATAGAATGTTTAGCAACAAATAAATATAAAACTACTGCACTAAAAGTATATTTATTTGAAAATCAACATTTACTATGGACACCACATTTCTTTGGGAACATAAGAAAGTAAAAACCCGACAATTAATATCCATGTAAGTCTAGATGTTCAAATAATGGATAAATGGCTGGTTCAAGCCGCAAAAAAAAATTCCACTGATTTCTGTTATGATGAGATATACCATGCTTACAAAAACATACTGTCATAGTAATACAATTATAATAATACAGATTAGCTCCTACAGCCTGTCCTTTATACAGTGTCATCAGTGGTTGCAAATAATGTACACTGATGCAATAAAAAAGCTTCCAGGAAACTGAGAAAAAAAAATCCTTTCCCCCCAAAACAACTTAACAAGAACCCCTTAACAGAGCTTAGTATGTTTTTCTGGCACCTAGTATCTATTTTTTTTGAACTTGAACAGGTGTATTCATGGAGCTTCCTTTAAATTCAGAGAACTAGAGCTGAAATTCTGCAGATCTCTCCTTATTGAAGTCATCTGGGAAACAAGGTGACTGTGCTTGATATTTCCATCTGATTCTCTCCTGACCTACAGGAGTACAATGAAAAAAAAAGTTTCTATCTGAACGTGATTTAGAGCAAGATGACAAAGCCCTTTTAATTCCAATTTTAGTCAGCACAGTCACTTCTCTGATTCGTCTTGAACTAGTTATTTGGGTCAAAATACCATCAATTTCTGAGACAAAGATTTCACTTGAAATTCCAAGCTGGGACCCACTAATGGGAAAAGGGAAATAAATATAAACAACCTTGAATTTTTTTACCTTCCAAGGATTGGCGTTCTAAGTTGTATTGACCCAGAATATTTAGAATTCAATGTTATTTGGATGGATTAGGTTAGGAAGATAATGGAAAAGATAATGAAAACTACTGTATACCTGTTAAGTTACAGCATTCAACATTTGCTACCAAGCCTTTCAGCACTGTGTGCAAAACGCAGCTTTTCACCAGTAACAGAGACATAAAAGAGAACCTCAACAGCTCTAAGCTGACTACTTGATGCATTCAATTTTCTAAAATAAATACAATTTTCCATTTTTGCAGTCCTTTCCCCAAGATGAGCAGAAATAGAATATGTGAGTGCCTCCACAACCAGGAGCTCCCTCCTCCCCATCCTTCGGACAACTTGCAAAGTGAACTTTGAGCTCAACTTTCTAAAACTCTTTTCTTTTTCAAGACAACCAGTTTAGAAGCTTGCAAGTAAAGTATATAGAATGGCATTACATTTTGCCACTTTTTCAGTTTGGAAAGGCAAATATTTTCAGGGTAGGCCTGGTTCTTTTGTCTCAGAGAAAAGGGTGATCAGACTGCAGCTCAATGGGACAATGCCTAACAGTGCTGTTCTCAGTGAGGTGGCAGAACGAAACAGCTGCCGTCCACTAACCCATCCCAGTTCTTTTTTCCTTCACCATTCACCTTAATTTCAGTCTTTCTCTACCAACAACCTTAATCCTTCCAACATTTCGCTCCCTCTCCTTTTTGAAAATCACTCCATTGCTCTTTCTAAATCTTCTCTCCCATCCTCCAACTATTTTTCTCTGCCTTACTCTACTTATTCAAGTGCTAAAGATCAACTGAGCCTCTGTACATGTAATTGTAATTTTAAACGAAGACTTTCTGAATAAAAGCAGTAGAAAAGTTTAAAAAGTGACAAAGTAACTGATAGTCAAGTCGGTCTCCTCTGTAACTTCAGCATTAGCTCCAATGCAATCCTCAAAAACAGAGGATGAATACTTGTTTTCATACCTTAGAAACAGCTGCTATTCAGAAAGATGAAAGCAAGCCAGCCTTTCAAGGGTAGGTTTAGAATCACAGACACGTCACCCCTCATCCTGTCCCTCAGTGGTTCAATCGACCATACCTGAATGTACATGATATCAATAAAATTCTACATATATCATCGATTTTATCTATTTCATGCATGCAGTGAAAAAGGAGCTTAAAAAATGGGGGAAGGAGTGCCTGAGAAAAGTAATTCTCTTTCCAACCTGAGGAAACTTTAGACAAATTTGCCTTTGATAATCGACTGAACAAGCTGCACTGCAAGCATCAAGGGATGGTGCAGGGATATCTAGCAGGTGCTGCAGTTTATCACAAAACCGTCTAAAATAATTGGAAGTGACAACCAGCACTACCACAAATGATTTATTAGTCTTTCACTCAGCTTTTCAGCTTCCTCAGGGCCAGAATAAATAATTTACCAACTCTGTATCTTCCAATCATTAATTCTTCCCTGTGCATCCAAACTACATTTAACTCTGCTGGGTTCAGTGGAATTAAAAACACAATATGAAGACTTTTTTCCCCCCCAAGTACGGTATTATCTGACTTTATCTAAAAGTAAAATTGTCAATCAAAATTTATATCGGTGATAGAAGGATTAGAGCTAGCAACTAATGCTGAGTTACAAAATATCTGCAGAATAAAATGAAAGTTAAACTGAAGAGATATCAACAATGAAATGCTCCCAGGGGGTCAGGCATCTTCTCAAGATATAAACTACTGATAGTGTCTGAAGATATTGATTAGCATTGTTTTTCTGATCCATAAACTGGCATTAGTTACAGACAAACATCTTACACGTCCCACATGGTAAACACAGGATGAAAACACTGGACAGGAAACATTCGGAAAATACATGAAAAAGGAGATGAGGGCAAAATGGAAGGATTAAGTATGAAGAGAATGATTCTGTAAAAAGGCAATAGTTTTTAAGGAAATACATTAAAGGTACAAGATTTACTAATGCCCTTGTTTTCATACCACAAAAAAGAATATAAAAAAAAATATTATACAAGGCAGAATTAGAAACCAGGAGTGTAAAAATGGCATAAAACCAAAGTACACTTTCAAATTTAAAACAGAATATATAAGGTACCATATTCCTATTAATTATGTAGAGAAAACACAGAGAAAACAAAATCACACCCTAAATCCATTTTTGATGTAAGCTAGTCTTGTCTCATTAAATCAGCATCTATGATTAAAACCAAGATCATTTTTGGTACATAATGTATTGCATTGTTAGAGCAGCATCTGTTTGTTGCACAGCAACACATTTTTCAGCTTTAAGAAACTGTACTTATATAGAAGAAACAATCCAGACTTTGAAGATATAAAAATATTTTTACTTACAAAAGCATTTTGTACTAAAGGGGTTAATAACATTAATGTGCTAATATTTTGCATTCCAAGAAGAGGCTTCAAGCTGTTGGAAACATACAGAAGAAGAATTTCATGGTACTAACAGCTTTCTTTCAGTCCTATGGGACTGAGACAACTCAAACTTTAAGTGCTTAGAAGAAAAGCTCTGTAAAGCTATGAAGGCTAATCAATAGGGCTTTCACCAAATGATAATACAGTCTGAAATGAAATAAATTGGCCATAACAAAAATGCCTTACCCTTTTTCTCATCATTAATCTCAATATAGAGAAAAGTACAGTATGAAATACAAGTCCAAAACAGCTGACATACAAATATGTTTTCACACCACTTTGAACAATATAAAAAAACTTGACAAATGTAGGAAATTTAAGATTATTTGTTTGAAAACAATTAATTATCCTACGTATTTCTCAAACATCAATTATTCTTTTTAGTAAGCCTGTAAAATCTGCATTCCAATTTACTGTACAGTAGGGTATTTCCTTAACTCATCTAAAACACGGATCATCTGCTGCAACCAACCAAGCATAAGCTGAACTCAATCTCCCAAAATTTTCAAGAGAACAACACTGTTATAAGGGCTGAGTATTTTTATTATTATGACAAGGGGTATGCTAAATCAATCCTGAATCTAAAAAAAAAATGGAATACTGTAAATGAAAAAAAAAATTAAAAAACCAAAACAATCTTGGAGAAACTAAATCACAGGCAAGTTATTGATGCCTGTGCTTTCCTCAGCAGCTGAGCCAAAAAAGCCTTCAAAGAACTTAGGTCTTAGTCAACAGATGCAACATACTTTGGGAAGATAAAAAAAAACAAAATACCAAAATAATATAAATACCAACATATAAGAATAAACATATAATAATAAAAGAACTAATAATATAATAAATAAATGAGAAAATAATAGAAGGTTAAATATAAAAAGTGATTGAGACTGAAAAACAGGGGTGAGAAGCACCAAGCCCAAGGAGGAGAGTAAGTCAGCATTAATTTACCCAATTAGAAAGTTCCACTGAAATCTTCACTGCCTCTATAAGAATACAGAGAAAGTGTATGATAAATTCTCATATGCAGCTCTCAGTGTATAAGAAACAAACTACTCTTCTTCATGCTCTTATTTGTTCTGGTCTATCTGTAGTCAATAAAGTCTGCTTTTAATAAATGTCCCTAAGGGACTACTGGGTAAATTTATACTCATATTTATCCCAAAAGAAGAATCATGTTGGGTAAAGTCAGTTTTGACAAAACATCCTCACCTAAGGCATAGGTTCACAGATTTTCTCACTCTCGGTCCCTCTTTGTGTGATTTTTCACCTCCATCAATCTAGTTTCCTCACATTTTTTCATTATAGCTATTTGTACATTCTGACAAAACCTTGAGACGAAGAAGAAGAAAGGAACACTCCATTTCATCTGCATTCACCATTCAGTAAATCTGTCATCTCCATTTTACCAAAAGGAAGTGAGGCAGAGGAGGGCCAAGAGCACATGTGGCAGTGACTCTGGAACCAAACTTGTCATCTCCCAATTCTCACAGCAACACTCTCCAAGGTATACAAATCAACAATGCATCCATTGTTACCCTTTTGGCAGAAAGCATAGGTTCAACCTCCAAGACTCTCTAGAGCTGCATTTTCACCTGAGCTACTAAAGACCTTTTTTCTGTCCACCATCAACAAAAAAAGGCAACCAGAGCTAAATATGAGGTATGCAAGGTAAGACAAAGTTCTGCATTTTGCTAGGTACATTTCTGAATAGGAACCTCAAATCAGAAATTTTCAATGCACTACAACAAATGAGAGACAGTTTTATTTAGGAAAATGTTCATAAGAGTTCTTTTCCTTCCCAAACCTGTGCTTGTGAATAATTTAAAGCAAAAATACCCACTATAAAACAATGTCTGTAAAAATCCATGCAAGCTATTAGGAATCAGATCATTTCTTGACCTAATTCAGGGTTACAAACCAAAGTCTGGACAGTGATTAGATGCTGAATTGACTTTTGAGTCATCTGAATTGTCATAAAGGCTTCAAACCACCTCAAGACTTGGCACGGGGGAAGCCCCAGAAAACAAGCAGCTCATGTCCAGATCTTTCATCAACAGAAGTCCACCACATCAATATAGAAATACCTGAAGAAAAAGGTAAAAATAGTCCATTTCCCCTCTCCTCTTGAACGAGACTTTTGATTGTTTGATTTTATTTTTAGTTTTAACATGCAAATGACTCAGCTTGTCAGCCCAGTCAAGCCAGCAATGTGTATAAGTCTGATTTAGAAAAAAAAATAATTCATTATCACGGTTCTTATCTGCAGACATTCAGGTCTATCCTACTGTAAAGTCTTCTTTCTTTTCTACACATAAGGATCATCCTCAAAGACTGAAATGGATGATATAAATTGAGATAAGATAGGAAGTGACATTACATAAGGTATTAAAGGAGGTTTATTATTTAGCATTAAAAGCAGGCCTCATTCATGTTGCCCACATCTTGGGCGATGTATAGTCCATCCCTGAAATAAAATAGCCATTTTGAATATATACCAACACCAGCATATGCTATGATCTTTTCAGTATTCTGCACAAAAAAAACCTGTTGTGCAAACCACTTCATTTTGCTAATTCATACACCAAATAAAAGGCATAATAAATGTTCACTGAAAAATCATGCTCTGTGCAAAGAAATGCCCAGACTTATGGAGTAACATACCCTTGTAATCAGCATAACAAAGGCCGCATGAGAGAAAGCAACTCAACTTCTAATCACGTTTTAGCTAACAGGTTGGTAGACACAACCATATGGAACAAGTAACGCCTCTCGTACTGAATGAATGGAATGCACTTCAGCCGCGTCTTTGCTGCCCTTAAATTATTAAGATTATGGGCACACCATCTACTTGAGAACAACGTAAGAAAGCTAGAACATTGCAACTGCCGAAGCTCAAGTATCATCAAACGCAAGTTCTCTAGCATGCACTAACTGTCCTACTCTAAAAAATTCAAAAAAAGCCCCCCAAAACCCCTAAGATAAATCACTAAACTTCAGGTGTAGTGGTGTAGTTCTAACAACAATATATTTTAAAATATAATTCAAGGTAAAAGACTGAAAAAGACTGAATATCAGAAAATAGTGACAAAAATAAAACCTTTTATCACAGGACTTGCAACTCTTCCATGCGACTCCTTCCTCCTTCAGTCTTCCATATATTTAATCACCTGTCAGTAGAAATTTCTGTGGAATCGCTTGTCAAAAAGAAATAGTGAGGATGATCATGTTTTCACAGAAGCAGTGTCAATAATGCATGAGAAAATGAAAAATATTTAGTTGCAATTTTCTAAGCTTTTTAGCAATATATTCACTAATGTCTTGCTTCATATACAGTATGTTGGGTAAAAATAAGATCTCTACCCCAAATTTCTTCTACCTAATCAGGCCAATGACCAATTCCTAATATCAGACAAGAAAGTTTTGGGGTTTTTTTTCCCTAACTTATCCCATATATTCTACCCTTTTTTTTCTCCTCTTATCTTTAGCAACTTAATCTATGAGTGGAACAATCCCTTGGGTAACACTCTCAGTGACTCCTCTCACATTTATCATAGAATCATAGAATTTCCCAGGCCGGAAGGGACCTCCAAGGGTCATCTAGTCCGACCTCCCCGCAGTCAGCAGGGACACCCCCAACTAGACCAGGTTGCCCAGGGCCTCGTCGAGCCTCTCCTTGAATATCTCCAGGGATGGGGCCTCAACCACCTCCCTGGGCAACCTGTTCCAGTGCTCCACTACCCTCACAGTAAAGAACCCCCTTCTAATCTCCAATCTAAATCTGTTCCCCTCCAGCTTGAAGCCATTTCCCCTCGTCCTGTCACTACAGGCCTTTCTAAACAGGCTCTCCCCAGCCTTCCTGTAGGCTCCCTTCAGGTACTGGAAGGCTGCTATTAGGTCACCCCGGAGCCTCCTCTTCTCCAGGCTGAACAACCCCAGTTCCTTCAGCCTGTCCTTGTAGCAGAGGTGCTCCATCCCCTTGATCATCCTTGTGGCCCTCCTCTGGACCCTCTCCATCAGGTCCATGTCCTTCTTGTATTGAGGGCTCCAATACCAATCATATATTTTAAAATATAATTCAAGGTAAAAGACTGAAAAAGACTGAATATCAGAAAATAGTGACAAAAATAAAACCTTTTATCACAGGACTTGCAACTCTTCCATGCGACTCCTTCCTCCTTCAGTCTTCCATATATTTAATCACCTGTCAGTAGAAATTTCTGTGGAATCGCTTGTCAAAAAGAAATAGTGAGGATGATCATGTTTTCACAGAAGCAGTGTCAATAATGCATGAGAAAATGAAAAATATTTAGTTGCAATTTTCTAAGCTTTTTAGCAATATATTCACTAATGTCTTGCTTCATATACAGTATGTTGGGTAAAAATAAGATCTCTACCCCAAATTTCTTCTACCTAATCAGGCCAATGACCAATTCCTAATATCAGACAAGAAAGTTTTGGGGTTTTTTTTCCCTAACTTATCCCATATATTCTACCCTTTTTTTTCTCCTCTTATCTTTAGCAACTTAATCTATGAGTGGAACAATCCCTTGGGTAACACTCTCAGTGACTCCTCTCACATTTATAGGCCCTGGCCCTCATGATGGACTTTAACCATGCCAGTACCTGCTTGAGGAATAACACAGCATGAAACAAGCAGTCTAGAGCTTTTCTGGAGTGCATTGAAAACAACTTAATGACACATATTATGAAGGAGCTGTTGAGGAAGAGGCTTTCTGATGGATATCATACTTAAAAACAAGGAAGAACTGATCAGGGATATAAACGCTGGGGGCAACCTTAGCAGCAGTGACCATGAGATGGTGGAATTCAGTATCCTGAGAGGGGGAGAAAAAAAGCAAAAAGCAGGATCATAACCCCAGACTTCAGTAGAGGAGACTCTGACCTACTCAGGGGTCTGCTTGGAAGAATCCCATACTGGGTGTTGTGGAGAGAAGGGTCCAGGAAAGCTGGTTGACTGTCAAGGATGTCCTCCTCTAAGCTTAAGAATGGTTCACCCCAAAAGAAGAAAAACTAGCAAACATGGCAGAAGGCCTGAACAGATGAACAAATAGCAGATGGAAAAACTCGAGCACAAAAAGAAAGTATACAGGAGATGGAAGCAGGGACAGGTAACACAAGAGGAATACAGAGACATCGTTCAAATATGTCGGGATGCGGTTGGGAAAGCCAAAGCCCAGTTGGAGTGGGCTGAATGTGGGTGGCAAGGGATTTGAATTGCATCAGCTACATCAGGAGCAAAAAGGGGACTAGGGAATGTGTGTGTCTACTACTGAATGGGAACTTGGTCACAAAGGACAAATAGAAGGCAAAGAGCCTCAATGCCACCTTCACCTCAGCCTTTACTGGTGACACCAGCCTTCTGCAATCCCATATCCATGAAACCAGTGTCAAAGTCCAGGACACATCAGACTGATCCAGGTGGAGCAGGGTCAAGTTTGGGAATATTTAAAGAAACTGGATGTACACAAGTGCACGGACCCCGAGGAGATGGACTCACAAGTGCTGAGGGAGCTGGCTAATCTCATTGCAAGGCCACTCGCGATAATTTTTGAAAGGGCATAGAGATCATAGCAGGGTCCTAAGGCCTTGAGCGAACCTAATGTCACTCCTGTCTTGAAGAAGAGCAAGGAGGATCCATGGAACTATAGGTTGGTCAGCCCCACATCAATCACCAAAAACAATTACCCCATGTAGCACACTACAGGCTGGGGGCCAAGCATCTGGAAAGCAGTTTTGCAGAAAAGGTATCCTAGTAGACACCAAGTTGAACATGAGCCAGCAATGTGTCCTCACAGCAAAAAAAGGACAAAACCATTAAGGAGAGTATTACTGGGAAGTTGAGGGAGGTGATTCTTCCCCATTAGACAGCACCAGTGACACAGTTCTGGAGTACTGTATGCAGTTGTGGGCTCCCCGGTACATGAGAGACATGGACTTATAAGAGTACATCCAGCAGAGGGCCTGAAAGATGATGGAAGCATGTGAAATACAAGCAGATGCTGAGAGAGCTGGGATCGTTTAGCCTTGAGAAGAGAAGGCTCGTGGGATTTCACTATTTCTAAACATTTCTGATGGGAGGGAGTACAGAAGATAGAGCCTGACTCTTCTCAGTGGTATCCAGTGAATAGACAAAAATAAAAGAAATCCCATTTAAAAAGTAAGAAAAAACCTCTTTTACTGTAAGGATAATCAAAGACAGGAACAGATTGTTCAGAGCAGTTGTGGAGTCTCCATCTTTGCAGATATTCAAAACCCAAACGGAAAATGTCCTGAGGAACCTCCTCTAGCTGACCCTGCTTTGAGCTGAGTGGTTGGACTGGATGATCTCCAAAGGTACCTTATCGCCTTAACTATTCTGTGATTCTGTAATTTGATTTATGGGAAGCCATAAATGTTTTTGCCCAAGTTATTTGTATTCAACAGATATTTAAACTTTACTAGTGTCAACTATACAGAAATCGGCAACAGGACTTTAAATAGCTTGTTACCGTAGGTCTTCCCAAACCACTGTATTAACCTTATTTCTTCAGATATTTTGTCACATGCATTTTTCTTTAAGACTCTGAAAGCATCATGGCAACAAAACACTGTACGTGATAGCATGATCATCATGAAATAACCACTCAAATATATTTCTCTAAAATCAAAAATATATACACACACATTGACACATATCTCGAATTTAACCAGAGCAGAGGATTTGCACATTCATTCATGTTTGTGCCAGAAGAGTACAAGAACTGGAAAGAAATCATTTGTAGGGAAAAATTTTGGTAAATGCTGAGAACCAAAGGCTTACAAGACAGATGAACTAATGGGGGTGTACATGAGAAAAATTACAAGATAAAATTTGAATTTCTGTACACGGGATGTCAACTAAGCCTTATAAATTATGCATCAATTTTTACCTTATACAACTTTGGAACCCTGAAGAAACAAGGCATCACAGGGAATTTACTTAAAGAAAACGTTATCATATTGAGCCAAAATGCTCATTTCTTTCAGACAATAAAGGGTTTTTTTGCGCATTAGTTTTTCTGGTGCCTAAGAGAACTGTTTTTAAAATGATGTTGTACTTTCTGAAGAAGATCAACAAAAGTAGAAATGAGTAAACCAGAGTTAGAAGCAGCCAAACATGTTATAATTTGCACTCCTGATGTTGCAAAATACAGCAAGATAAACTTCAGAGACAGTAAGTGATTACTACCCTGTGCATTTTACACAGTATCTTTTACCACCATATCCAGGCGCTGGCGCAGAGTATTGCTTCATGACTGCCTGCTATCCCCTTCTACTGCCATTTTCTCACTCCTTCCTTGAACTAGCACTAACGTAGACAGATCAGAAAATTAACAAAGATTAAAACTAACATAGCAAAAGAATGACGCAGGCTGCTGCTTGTGCATCCATGCAAAGTTGTGAGAAAAAATGGCTGGGGAAAGGGGCTTAACAAGGCTACCACCTTCTGTTTCTGAAATGATTCTCCCAATCAATCATCCTTACTAAGCTCCACTTTATATTGTAGAGCAGTATTTATTCAAACACTACTTAGTCCGGTTGTCCCAGAACAAAGATGACTGAAAAAGCTTCATGTTGATCTAGAAAGGGTAAAATGTTCATATTACACATATCATTTGTATTTTCAGCTAAGGCAAATTCTAGTCACTCAGTAGTAGTCAAAGTATTTTTTTTAATCGCTTGCCCACATAAATTGTTTTGGAGTCACCAAAGGGATTTTTAAGACTGCAAACTAAAAGCAAGGTGCACAATCTCTCCTAAAATATAGTAGCTATAAAATGTGCAAAGAACAAAGAAACTCTGGCTCACTTTAATATTTGAATGCCTTACAGGAGAAAAGAAAAAAAAGACTTTTGTTTTTACAAAAAAAAAAAATCATCCTGTCTAAAAGATTTTGCATAATTTCCACTGGTAATGATTGTGAAAGCTAAGCTGTATCTCCCCCAAAATGGCAAAGTTACACTTCTTTGCATTTAACTATTTAGCAATACTGCCTTCCCAAGGTCAGATTAATCTTACTGATCAAGGTTTATATCATTAACCACCTTTTATTCAAATTTACAGCATTCTGCCACATAATTTTTTCATACTGATAGTTCACAAATCAAAATATCTCCCTTTTTGTTTCTGTATGTTTCTCAACTCTGCCCTGTCTCAAGCCACAACCAACAGCTTCACCTTGATTCTCACAAGTTAAATGAATGTAATTAGCTCAGTTCAAGATCAGGATTATTTGTCCGTACGAACCACAGGTGAGACTGAGCTTTCCTTGGAAAGTAAATCTAATTTGCCCTTTTTATATAGTGCTGACATATGCCTTAAAGCAAGACAACCAGAACAGTCCTATGCTCTACATTACCCAGGAATTCTAAAAATCACCTCTTTAAATTTACAGAAAGAGTGAGTCAGAAAAGGAAAAGGGACAAGATCTTTCAAAAACAGCTGTAGCATGTAAAAGAAATTAGCATGAGCGACTGCAGGGAAAATATCGGCAATAGGCTTTGAAGAAATCTGGCTTGGGTCACTGAAAAGAAAACAGAGGCAGATGCTCGGCTGCCTGGCCCAGGTCACTGCAGGGAGAACAACAGCTGGTTATGTGAGTCTTGCCCGGGACACAGAGTTGGTGCTTGATTCTACCAAGCAATTTTTTAAAACATGCTTGATGATTTTAGTATGGGAGAAAAGCTGAAAACCAGATGAGTTTTTCTGTGGGTGGAGCTATAACAAATTAAGCCGTTTACTTAGTAACAATACCTGAGTTTAATCTCTTTTATGTGTAGTTGTACAACCAAGAAGAGTACAAATGTTTACTGGCTACACAGATCTACATCTGAAATAAAAACAAGACTTTCTAAAAGTGTTCTACCAAGTTATCAATATTTTAACAGCTCTTAAAAGCTGTTTTATAGTAGTACAGATACTTTCAGGACTGTAAGGTCTACGTTCACCCTGTATTAACAGTAGGATATTTTAAGACATTTTATTTTCACATTCACATGGGGATCAGAAAAGAGAGTGTCCTCTGATGATTGTATCCGCAATCTCATTTAGCTGAGAGTTAAGGAACTCCTTTTATAACCCACCAAGCAATGTCAGAATCGACTTACAGAGCTGCTGTTCATCCATTCAAGGCTTTTATTAAAACCTCTACCATCTTAATTTCTGGATTACGTTACAAAAATCTGAACTCAAATTACGGATCTTGGTAAGCAAAAGACAGTTTTTAAAGTGAATTTTTCCATGATTGCCCAGCTCCCCATGAGTCATGCATTCCCTCCAATCATATTATTCATCACTCCTTTTCATGAAGGCAAGAAATTATAAATGATTACCATCTTGATTTGTCTGAGCACAGAAAAAAATATCTTTAGAATCAATGGACAACTCTACTCAATAGATCAGCTACTTATTCAAAATACGTTTCACTGAAAATGCAGAATATGCCTTCAGATGTGCCCACAGTTTTACTAATTGTTCTAAGAATGTATTGCATGCACATGCACACAATAAGATACTTTCTTAGTGAGAGATATTAAGAGTAGTTCTACAGATTTTAGGTGATTAAAGGTTGTTACCAAAATATACTACTCACTCCCAAGTTACTTTTACATTCACTCCCAGGTAGCACAGATATTTATTAATAACAAGTAGGCATAGCAAAGTAAATAGGACTCTTTATAAATTGTGAATGAAAAGGTTATGAAAATTATCTTCTGAACCAATTAAAAAAGAGACAGTTTAGACATGCCATGGCGAGGAGTTGCACAGTACAGAAACAAAAACAGTTCTACATAGAAACAGAAAAAAGTAAATTTATCTAGTTAAACAATTGCAAAAATTTCATTTGTTGGCTGCAAATCAGGAGAAATTTCAAAGAGAAGCTTATGCATCAAGTTTCTAGATTACTTGTACACACCAACTATATCTACACCAATATATCAGTATCTATATTAATAGACATAATTCCAAAGGAATTACTTTTTGTTTACCTGAATCATCAAAATCACATGAAATTCATGTTACTGCTTATTGTATAAAAGTTCTGCAGTACTAATCTGAAAAGCTCCCAAATTTTTTATCAGAAGTTTGAATTGACATAAATGTGGTAAAAAGGGACAATCCCAGATGCCTAGGGTCTTTGAAAACTCTGGTCAACTGAAAGATGTCAGTCACACACACACACATCCCAGAAGCAATATAAACAACAACCAAAAAAGGGAGAACAACAAAGCTCTTTACATTTGGAATTTTTTCTAGTTTTGCAATCACTATAAGGGATGTTTTTAATGTTTTTTGATCCTCACAACAGAGTAAGGAACCTTAAATCCAGCTATAACCATATGTCAAATGCAAGAGTCTGGGATAAAGAAAATACTCTAAAATTAGTGTTTACTAAATATAATCCCGTAAGAGAGTATATTCCTCAACTTCGGTGCCCCTATCAGGTTGTCGTAAGTTACGCTCAAGCGTTCACAAGATCAGAATTTCAGTTGAAAGGAAAAAACATGTTTCAGTCGAGACAAGCCACCACACAAGGCACCGACTTCTTCACTGAACTTCTTGCATCTTCACTGTATTGATGACAAGATGTTAGAGGCTCTTTCTGGTAGGCATCTTAATGTATATTATATGTAAGCTATTATACCTACATGTGGCAGGATCAGAGTATGCTGGTGGTATTCCACAAGTATGCTAACTTCATGCAAATAAGGGGAAGTTATCCTAGCAAAATTGATTTTTAGCTTCTTTTAGCACTGGAGACTGAATGAAGAAGTGGGACATGCACTTTTCTAGGAAATACCATAAACCCCCAAAATATTAGATTGCAGTGTACACTATGAACATCTGAGAACCCATGTTTTGCATAAAAATATAAAACAAAATCGTGCAAATACAACAGAAAAACTGCATGCTTGTGGCTAGTAATAAAGCTGCTTACTGTTAAAAGGCTTTCATAGAACTGGCTGCTAGGGTTCAATATTCAAGTTAAAATTAACAACTTACTATGTGAATGTTTAACCATGCAACCACGATATTTTCTAATGTTCTTTCAAATAAAAAAAAGTAACATCTATCACACAGTGAAAGATATGTATAGAGATGTACAACTATGCTGTTGTAAGAAAGAGGATGATTCAACTCAGGCATTACTTCCAGATGTCCAACATGAAAGACCCTGTTCTTCTCAAAAACACACTGTTGCTATCAATGTTATGCCCATAAGTTCTTATCATACTATTGCTTCCCATGGTTACACTACTGCCTCTCAAATTCACATTTTTCTACAGCTCCTGTCTCGCCATGGGATCCTTAGCTCAAATCAAGAACAACTGCTTATTCCTTTTTGACCATACTATAGGTGCAATCCTGGACCTGGCATGGTGACATCTTGCTGGCTTTTCTGCTTGAAGATACCCTCTTTCTAGGTAGTGCTGCAAAGGTTTCCCTGTGAAACATAAAGAACTTCTACTAGCTTGAGGGTTTTTTTCTTTTGCTTAGCTGAGGGCTTACTACAAACCATATTTTACATGAACTTATATTTTAAATAATCTTTGTATCTTTTCTTTTAAAAACATCATGCTTTTATCACATGCTTTAATAGAGATTTCCAAAATGCATTGCAAAGCAGCTTCCCTACAAAGTGAAACAGAACCTGAATATTTGTTTTACAAACCAACATGTGTTTGGTTACAAATACTGGAGTATTTCTCTAGTATTTCCTTCAAAGGGCATTTTTAAATACTTGTAAAGTTGGATTTGAGAGAGTGCTGATCCTTATTCTGTGAAGCAAGCTAGCGTCATTAGGATGACAAAATCAAGTCTTATTGTGGCAAGAAGAAACATCGTTTAGTGTCAACAACACACTGCTATTGATTTGAACTCCTCCTTGCCTCACGGGCGAAATAACAAGCTCCTACACACAGACTCTCTAAGCATACCAATAGAGGAGTGAGGCAAGAAAAATACTAAAAATGGCTGTATTAAAGATACAACAGGAAATATATGACTCATGAGATGTAAATTCTTTTATCTGTATGGAATAAATTAAAGAAGAGCTTAATATGGCTTCTGCGATTTCTATGGAGTTAGATTAGAACAGAAATACACCTACCAATAATACACCAGATTTAGGCTTCCCAACCAGCATCTCCTAACTGCTCAGCAACCTCTGTGAAACAAGCCGGCTTCATTTTCATTACCTAATACACTTACTATTCACGTTTTTAAAATGACACCTTATTTTAGCATCCTGGTTGGCCGTTTCAGTGTAAGATGGGGAACTGATTGAGCATACAGCGTAAATTATCCTTTCACATAACTGGCAGGATGTCTTTAAAACAGAGCTAAGAAACAGTCTGTCAACACGGATAGGTTCACTCTTTTTCTATTTCTGAACAACAGACTGCAATTTTCAGAAAAAAATCCGTACCTTTATTCTTAAAAGATACAAAAAAGAATAAAACCGTAGTTAGTCACGCAACTTAGATATAAATACCACTTTACACATTAATAGTTCTTGTTTTAGAACTTAAATTTGCAAACCAAAAAAATGTAGTGAGATGAAATACTACTTATGTTGTTTAACTGCACCCAAAATTTAAGCTGATTTCAAATACTTTTGTAGCACCAAAGTTAGCATGCTAGAATTCCACGGTCCGTCTCTTAAAATGCGAACAAAGTGACATACGAAGCATAAAAAAAATTATTTCAAGATAACTTCTTTTTAAAAATACTGAAGTGTAGGGAACAAAGCTATTTTCATACCACATCCAGAAAATGGATGAGGTGTGAAAGAAATCTCTTGTTTAATGTGACCTTTGGCTGTACTTTCACTTGTCATCATTATGAAGTAGCTACTTTCAGTGCCAACACATAAGCTGCGTTATATTACCCTATAACAGTAGTAGCACGTCTTTCAGGAAGTGTTTCATACTCCGAGAAACGGGTGGCAGAATTCATTGACAGCACTTACCTTTGTAACTGCTTATAATAGGTCTTATTCAACAATAAGACCTCATTTGCACAAGGAAACAAGAGCGACTGTACTAAATTTCATAGAGCATGTCGCATAAACTAGTATATGTTGAGGAACTCCCTTGGAGTTCTCAGCTTCAGTGAAAACATTCAAATAAGGAGAAATGTAAATTTCAGATTGGAACTCTGCCCCAAATAATAATATTCAGAGCTTTGTTACTGTGCACAGACCAAAAATACTGCATCGTTAAGATCTGCAACATACTTGACTTTTCTTAACGTATGTAATTAAGAAAATATTTCTGGAAAGCAAATGAATTTGAAATTCAAGTAAGATTAATAGAACAAATACGACAAATTTACGTTTTATACAATGGTGGCAAGCTGCAGAATAAAAATCAGTAGCTATCATTATCTAAAGCTGTTCATCTAACACCGTAGAGAGAAAAACCATTGATACATACTGTACACACATTTTTATCCATGTATATAAATCAAAGGAAACAGCTTCCTTTAAGGCAAGCATATGAAGATACTAAAGCAAGATACAAATTAAATATTCATACATTCAATATTTCAAAATAAGGAATTTGGATATACACATGCATAATTTAAGTTCTATAGTGAAACCTGTCTACAGAGGCCATTTCTACTGTATTTCAACAGCACTGAAACTTGAAATGTACAATGCAGCCTTTCCAGGCTGTGTTAAAACTTTAAAGTATATAGTAATTCATGGCAAGCACTAAACATAGAAGGCAGGCCCTGCTGTGCACACGGCATCTCTGCGGAGGAGCTGCTGCTCTGCCCTGGTCCTTACAGCTCCCCGTGGGGCTGGCAGCCACGGTGCCCTCCCGCAGGGCGCCTTCCGACCGCCCCGCCGCTCGCTCCGGGGGAACCCAGGTCTAACAGGACACTGCGGCCAAAAGGCTCACCCTTCCCCTAAGACCCACCCCTCCGAACCGACCCCCAGTCAAATTCTGACCCCCAGCGCCTGCTTTAAACTCCACGGAGCTGCTGCTCATACGCGAAGACTAAAATTGGCCCCTTACACTGTTTTTATGTGTCCACGCACACCCCTTCGGAGAAAAAGAGGAGATTTCAGACCTTTTCAATTGGCAAATGACAGCAGCACAAAAAACAGGCTTCACAACAATATGTTGTGCACTAGAAATGACTCTTTGTGAACACAGAAGCTGAGAGTAGATACAACACCACAGAGATGCTAAATTCTTGGAGTTTATAAATTCCTATGCAAACAGCATTGTGGGGGGAAAAAAAACCCTACTACCCGCTTCCCCCCTCGACATCTATCTTCTTCTGCATGCCTCTAAAGACACCACCATTCCTCCCCATATATTTAGAACCTTACCGCTAAAAAGAAGCTCTCCATAGGAGTTATTAATGTGAATATATTATTTTCTTATTAGAACTTAAATGTATTAGTTCAAATATCAAGTCTCATTTAAAAAATATCTATTTTATTTGGACAAAAGTATCTCAAGCTAACTTTAGGAATAATTAAAGAGTACTTTATAAGGGAAAAATAGAACTACTCTGTTTCTACACATTTTAAAGTAAACATTTATCTTTGCTCCTTAAAGGTCACTCGTTTGATCTTGACACATCCATGAAATAATAGAAGCAAAAGCTAAATAAGTAGAAAAGTGATATCAAGCAATACAGAGCTAAACAAAATTAGTATCTACATGGTAAATTACTTCATTGAAAACCATCTATGGATTCTGTGAAGAATATACTTTTGCCTTAGAGCTAGTACTTTAATTTTCAAGAACCAAGAAAAAAAAAAAAATCAAAACTAGTCAGTAACAATGCAGCGTCGAAAAGCAATAAACTCAAAATTAAGTTATAAATAATTTAAAGCATGTCATGAAGATGTATTAATAATTCATCAGATAAATAATTTACTAAATAATCAAATAAATAAATAATGAAATACATAAATAAATCAGCAAATAAATAATTCTGCAAAATAACCTAAACAATAAGTCACTAAAACAAATGACAAAGCTACAAAACTACAATGATTTTCTAAATTCTGATAGTTTTAAATAAACAAATGTATATAAACTAGATCAATCTTTGGTGGATAGAGAAATATTTTTCACTGCTATTGGTAAATTCCTGATTACACTGCACAAGGATACAATTTTAGATTTTACAAGAGTGCAGATTTTCCTTTGTAAATTATTAACATGATTGCTACAATACATCCTGCTCTGTATTTTACAAGTAATCCCTTTATGTTGCTCATTTCCCCCCCAAAAATGAAAATCTCTTTACAAGATTCTTAATTCACATATATTTTTTTCCTGGGTGCAGTACTTACAATACTGCAATAGCCTTCTTGGTGGTTCTCTTACTGTCTTCTGCAAACCTTCAGAAGTTTTGCTGCAGGGGGAAAACAAGTAGAATAACCTTAATTATTACAGATGGTATCTCATTCATTAGCGGATGACAACATTTTATTTGAAAGCACAAGAAAAGCTGTTTTATAATTCTACAAAGCAACTTAATGTGAAACAACCATTACAGTTTGCAGACTACCAAAAGTTTTTAGAAGTCTTTGGTGGAACGAGTTCAAGCAGACTGAGGCCTGTTTCTTGTATTTAAGCTGACACACAATCTGTGCAAACTGGCACTAATTCAGATGTAAAGACAAACCACGAGAAGGACAAAATACTTGGCTGACATCTAATGTTATCCTTGATTTTGGAAGTTCATAGTCCTTGAAAGAATACAGTGAGATCATTTAATATCCACTATCTAAGTACATTCACAATTTAATCAGAACATTGCACTGCAAAGCCAACGCTGGCACCACAAAGGTCAAAATCCACTCATCTCCTGAATCAGTTTTCATTCTCCATTTATTTTAACAAACAATATTGACAGCCACCATAGTTTTGCTCAAAGTGCTATTCCGTAAATGTAGCAGTTAAAGAAATGTGCCAGAAGTGTAATCATGTTATCAATTTCTATCCATCCTGTCAAAAAGCTTTATTTGCTTTCTTCCATAACACACATTACAGGAAAGAGGGAGACATGGTTTGATAAGCCATGCCACTGATATGGATTCTTGATCTCTGTGCAGGCTCGTAACACTGAATGAATACACCAAATCTGAGGTTATATATTGTATACATGTAAGGATTTTTGCTGCTTGGTTCAAAGGAAAACAGTATGCAGTGTTGTTTCTACTGGTAAGATCTTAAATGGTTGATGGTCTTGCTGTATTTCAGCATCTAAAAGCAGAAAGGATAATTTATTCTTAAAACTACCTGGGCACATTATATTTAACAAGTCTCGAATTCTCTTTAGGGATTATAATAAGGAAACACTTTGCTTAATCATAAATTTTATATTTATCTTGGCTAAACACCCTCCTTTGGATAGACTGCCATGTTTTGTCAAGAAAAATCAACACAGTGGAAATGAAGTACTTGTTCTGTTGTGTGGTCATTCAAAAGAGTATGTAGAAGTAATGTAAATGTGCACCAGCGCTGCTGATAATTTCACGCTCTCATACACTCATTTCAATTTGCTTTAAAAAGGACTATTCCTCCTGGCTAAATATAGTCATCATGAAAAACCATACCTCCCCTTTGAGCTAATAACACTGCAAGCCCCAAAACACAAGAGTACAAAAAACTTCTATATTTTAAGGAATCTGAAGCACGCTTTTCTCAGAATATGTGTTTCTGAAGTGGGAGAAATGAGATTGGGTTTTTTTTACTACGGTATTCTCTTCTAGTGCCCAGATTTCTGTTTGGGAACAACAATTCATTCCCACACCACATCTGAGAATCCCATCCACTCCGAAAATCCATCATACGTATCCCTAAACTCTTTCTTTAAAATAATGGACCCTTGTAAAAGCTATATATACCTTCACACATTTAAATATTTTGAGGATTACTGGGACATACAATGGTGCAGGAATCATCCTGAGCTTCTGGAATCAAACCTTCTCTAGGAAGTACCTCTTAGTCATAAATCATTTTCATTCAGCTGCTGCTTGGCAGCCTCTGGGAGCAAAGTGGTTTTTCACCAATGGGTTACAGCACAGCTAAAACTGTAATTACAGTCACCAACATCTTAAAACCACATTTTTTCCTTCCTTTTAAAATTTGCTTAGTTTTTAATTACTTTCTTGTTTAATTTGGCCTTCTGATCTGTGGTTACAGAACTGAACTCCTCACACAACCATTTCTGTCTAAGTTAGAGGATCATAACTCCTTCCTCAAGTAAACATGTAAATCATTTAAAGAAAGGACACAAACCACCCAACGACCAGCCACCTTTCCTCTCTCTTTGCAATGAAATGCAAATTCCAGCCTACACAAGAGGTAAGAGACAGAAACTGAATTTGATTCCACCCCCTGTTCTGCCAGCTGGTCCCCCTCAGCCCTCAGCCATGGAGTAGGTGCCTTCACTCAAGGGATCATGCCAAAGACTGGTCAAGGGCAGACTAAAGCAAAAGGCAGCGCCATCCAGATGCACTTCACAGAGCAAGAATATCAGAAGTCAAGTAACTGGCTGCATTTCTTTATTCTGCCTGGGCTGAGAAGCTGAATGCTACAATAAGGAGGCCATCTTGCTGGTACTCAAGTTAATCTGGGTGATAACACAAGGAACTGGATTGTGCCACATACCAAACAACAAATTCCAGATATTTACAACGGCAAAATTATAAGAGAGTTACAGTAAAAAGCACCGAGCAACAAGATCTTCTATTCTCCACCTTTTGGTACCGCCCTCATGAGAAAGTTTCTTAGTCTGCAGGTACAGATCAAAATCAGATCAAAAGAAAATACATACTGCTGCTTTTTCCCTTTTGGGAACTCAGGAACATAGGAAATTTCAGTAAGAGATTACCATATAATTTCAAAATTTAGGACAGGAATTTTTTTTTCTTCAGGAGTAAACACAGGGGAAAAGAGAAAGGCTGGACAGACATGCTTAACCAAATTATAGGTAACATAAGGTACTGACCACTATAATCTGACTCACATTTCAAGGATTCTTTGAATTGTTATGAGTTACATAAAATATTTTGCATTATCAAGGGGAAAAAACACCACCCACAAACCTGCAATACATTATTATATTCAGGAAATCCTTCCCAGGTCAAACGCCTCATTCCTTTGCCATGCTTTCCTCCATTTATTACAATTAATCAATTAAATTAAAAATTATCTGTTTGGTCCACTTCACATAGAAAGATACTTGTTATACATATTGTATAAGTCTAACTAAAATCTGTAAAAGTAACCCAGTCTTACAATCAGTTATTGGATAATTATGAATACTCATAATTCCTGGTTCCTCATAAGTCTTACAATCAGTTATTGGATAATTATGAGTATGTTCCTGGTAAGAACTTTGATTGTTTCTTGAGTAACTTTTTAGCCAGCTTTTTCCAATTGTCTCACAGGAAAAAAACAATTTTAAAAAATTAAAACATATACTAAAATGTTAATTCCAAACTACTGAATCAACTGCCCTCAATACAACACATAGCTCATTTGTATGTTATGACCCACGTTTCCTAGTCGATTTTTAGATAAAAACAAGCAGATTACTAGCAAAGGTTTATCTCAAATTCCCACATGTACAGCATGCCACATTAAATATATGCAAATCAACCTCTTTCTCCTCTAGTTTTTTTGAGCTGACAACTCATATGACCTGAAGCCATGGTTAACGATTACAATTATTTGACTTTCATATTTATACAATCAGTCATCAGATATGCATGTTAATTGATTTTAACAGATAGTTTTGTATTCTAATGATCAACAGTAAGCGTACATTTTACCAACCTCTTGATTTATAAGAAAATAAAACTTATATCAGTTTTCACAATTAACCCTTCATTGTATTGATTTCTAGTATTCACCGTGGACTTCTCCATAATATGTTAACCTGGAGGTACTACATACTATGGGATCTTTATTTTGGTAGCAAAATTCTACTTTCCCAATTAAAGACACTCCTCTATTGTGTTTAAAAAACACAATTACTACCCTATTTAAACAACGCATTGTCTATTAATTGGAAGTGATGAAACATAATAACTGCTTAAGAAAATGGACTGGGCAAAAAATTAATTTACAGTTATCTCATATTTGCTAAAGTTATTTTCTCTTTTTCAAAAAAACTTAGTCATGCACTTCTTGATTTTAATAAGCCCTCAAACGTCATATACATGACAAAGTACAACCCTACATTTAAGATACGTATTTCTCAAGTAATATGCTTAATGCCAAAGCATTCCTCTGTTGCTGTCACAAAACGTATTACTAAATTGGTTACTTTTTTTTTTACATGGCTGAAAATTTATTCTTTGAAATTACATTTTTATTTCAGGTGCCCTATTTATTGAAGCATCAAATAGAAATTTGCAAATTGCACAGATCTGCATGCAAAGGACTGACTATTTTTAAGTTTATATAGTGTGCAATCTCCATCTTAGAAAATTACTGGTGGTTGTTCTTTAAGGATATTCATATAAAAGAGAGTGGATATTGCATTTTACTCTCACAAAGATCATGTCTTATTCCATAGAAGGGGTCTCCCAATTTAGGCATTAATTGCTGTTGGACTAAAAGCTTCTGCTCCAATTTTGATAAATCAAGAGCTGCCAAATCCCTTTTTTAGTGTATTTTAGTACTTACATAGATATTTTAATTTCTGCGAAACGCAGAATCTATCTACTTCCTAAAATGAACTGAACGAGGTGCTGAGTCTATTCATCTTTTATAGAGGTAAGTGTTGTACACTCCAAGTTCTGCTACCATTCTTTTTGGCTGTCTGCTCCAATTAATTTCAAGTGAAATGTATCCATTATGAGATTTTGAGATACATTCTGCAAAAAAAAAAAAAAAAGAAGCACAGAGACATTAAAGCACTCATCCCAGATATATAATGCTGATTCAAGTTCTGACAATGTATCATGGACAGAAGAAACTTAAAGTCATGCAACCACAACCATGAACAAGCACCCTAACCTCTAAAACACTGCTTAATGGAACTTTCTGATTTTTAAAAGGTCTTGATTTCACCTTGAACATAAGATAGAGGTATTGAATATATGATAGGATTCTGTTGCTTTCTTGATAGTTATTTCCCTTAAACTAAGGTCTGGCATCATGGCAAATACTGATAATGCAAATAAATTCTCTTCAGTCTTTCCCTTATTGAAATATCTTCTTGGTGTTCAACAGATCTGATTTCATCCTGAACATAATGAGAAAATCTAGGGGTCTGCAGAAAGGGGAAATCCATCCCACCCTAACCTCTACTCAAGCTTTAACACCACAGATATCAAAACAGAAAGCCCCTGGTCTCTTTTGAACAATGCAGTGCTGCAAGTTAACCACCTTGAAGACTGACGATGAGGTTTATACGTCTGTAGCCAAGGCAGACCTTAATATAAATGGAAGGGTAAAGTAAAGATCTTAAAGTTATATGTGAAACTCCAATATAAATGGTCAGAAAAAAATACCACGAAATAAAAGGTAAGATAAATATACTGAGAAGAAAATCTACATATAAAGATCTAATAAACTTGGAAAGTACATATAATCCCTAGATTCTAAAAATGCTTGATATCCTCCACTTCTCTTTAAACTTGACAATGTTAAAAATTACAGACCTAGTCACGTCAGCTATGGAGGAAAAGAAATAAAATTTAACAACTGCGTAAGTATGGGCTGACTGAGCCAAAGCAGTCCTAGTCTGACTCATAAGTACAGTACATTCAATTAAGTTAGAATTAATATCAACATTTTCACAAGATGCCTGAACTTACATTAAGGTGTCAACAAAGAAAGAAAATACTGTTTACAACTCACTATTTTAAAAAAGTATATTAATTGTTCAGCATAAAGATCAATGACTAGAAGCAGAATATGACTAACAATACTCAGGATATTTATTAAAAAAAAAGAGGAAACAAAAAGTAGAAAGCAACTGGTGACACTTTCTGATGGCAGCTTTTACATAAAGAATTGCACCCACAATAAATTCCACAGATAAAGCCTAATTAAGGCTATGAGTAGAAAGAAGACCAATAAAACGCATTTTGGGAAATGAGAAAGTAGCATAGCTAGAAAATGCCCAGCTGTAAGACAAACATTACGAGTGCAGTGATAGCATGCCACCATCCAGACCACTATGGCCAGTTTGGACCACTGAGACTCTTAAGGCAATCATGACAGAGAAATAAGGGGGAAAAAAATCCAGAACTACAAGTGGCTTAGCATCCATCTGCCACTGCTTAATCTTAATCACAAAAATGAAGTTGAGACCCATGAAATATAGAAAAACTATTACTATCACAGACCTGTTGTACAGTAAGATGTTCTTTTGCACTATTTTATGTAAAGAAGAATGAAAGAAGCATGTACGAAATAAACATGGAAACGGCTAATAAGTTTAATACAACTAGGTAGATAAGTTTAATCATACGTATCCAAAGATAGTCTAATTTGTTTAGAAATCATCAGATAAGGGTCCTCGATGTAGAAAGTAGAGTCTTTATGAGCTTTAGTTAACTCCATTCCAAGAACATTTAACTACTTTGTAACCAACTGTATAATGCCAAAAAAGAAAATAAAATTATCTACCAGCTGGATCAGTTCCATACAGCCATATAAGTCCCAGCAAAGTCATGGAAAGAAAATATCAAAAAAGAATAGAGAAAGACATATTGCTCATTTTGATTACAAAATGATCTAAACGCACATATAGGTCATCTAAATGTAATAAACACATTCACAGAACCTCAAAATCATCAGTTTGTGAAATGGAAAACCTTACACAACCTCCAGGATGTTTTATTTCTACTAACATCAGCAACATTTGCACTCCCTAAATCTCAATCCATTTTATAGTGGTGACTAAATTTCACTGGACTTAATAACATTAATAAGAAACAGATTAATAAGAATGCAAATAGTTTGTTTGCATAAACCTGACCCATGACTTCAATGCTCCCTGTCTATAGCAAAATGGGCATGAATACTGTGTAAACCAGATGCCTCTTCTGACAAAGATTCCTTCTGACATAGCCAGTGTCACTGGGAGAACTATTGCTCGTGGCATTGAAATATACAAAACATGAAAACTTCAGTGCTAAAAAAACTGAAAGGATGCACAGCTTCTCTTAAAACACGTGAATATTTCAGAGAATCATCAAGTTAGTGAATGCAAACCACAGCAGAAAACTGCTGCAAATTTCAACTGTGTTAGTGGATAGATGAATTTAGGGAAGAGGATGTAAGCATCATCAACGTAGGAAAAAATTGCTGGGTTTTATTTTAAACATGCTTAAACTCAACGTTTTAACTTAAATATTTAAGAATGATTTTAATCTGTACATTTTACATCTCTTGCCACCTGACGCTAGTGATCCAAATGTCTAGAATAGCACATAATAGTTATATTAACATCATACTAACTATAGCAGTTCAATTTCAACAAATTTCTCTGGGTTTTTGCATATTGCTGAATAAATGACTCTGGAATTAGCTTACTTTTCTTGGAGGCATTATATGAGATTATTTCTTAGTCTCCTCCTCTTTGATTTAGTATACCTCTTAAGATAATTTATTAATGTTTTGGATATCTCATTCATCATCCATTATTACTGGTGTCATAAATTAGAGGAATGGAACAAAGCACTGGACTATACACTTTTTCCATATTCATCAATAAAATGGCCATCTCTGTTAGCAAGCACTGTGCAAAAGAAGTTGGTTTATGCACTACGGTGAGACCAGGAGCACTTTTTTAACTCAAATCCCCAAACAGATCATTAGATTTGTAGTATAACACATTATTAGTGAAGTAAACATCAGTGCTTCACCTTTAAATATAAAAAGATAGAAACATCTGGTCTGCAAAAGACAAAAGTACATGTCAGAAATTGCTGTGTCCTCTAAGTTACTCAGATGAATTGGAAGGCTGATGAATACCAGTCTTGTATGAAAAAAAAACTAAAGGATTAATTGTTGAAAATGCTGTAATTTTGCCAGCATACTATAAAACAGTTAAAAGGTAGGAAAGATCCAACTAACAGAAACTTAAATGGCAGTATTTAAGTCTATGATTTTATTTCTCAGAAAAGAAGTTACCTCACTTGTACTTACTGGTCGTAAGTACAAAAACCCTTTGCTATCACGGTTTTTTGAGTTTAGGTTTTTTATGTTTTGTTGTTTGTTTTTTTTTAAATTAGGACAATTCAAACACAAAGGACATTAGAAAATACAATTGTGAAGATTTCAAAATCATTTTCAAGACAATGATCATTAATGTGAATCGTATTGGTAGTAAGTTACACGGCAGTATACTCTGCTATAGGAAATACCTGTAGACAGAATTAATGTTACTTTGAGAACATTAACTACTGACTTAACAAGATCATTATGCTTGCATTAAATTACACCTTTGAATTAAGTTTGAATATCCAAAAATTCACTTTTTATTATTTTAGGCAAAGACTCAGTTGATATATTTTGTACACATTCACTGTTTACATTCCTTCAACTAAAAGTAAATCTCTCATTAAGGCAAATTAATATTTTAAATGATATAACAGTACTGCACTCATCTCTTTTCTTACTGTTACATGAAAAAGCTTGAGCCACGTTTAGTAATTCATTAACAGAATCAGATACAGAAGAATTTAAATTCTTATAATAAAAGAAGAGGACTCCACATTTGATGTAAATTGGGTAAAATGTTTCAGATTAGCAACTGTGTATCTAATTTCTACATGTGGAAGAAATAGTTGTTATTTTTTACTTCTTTAGGCAGTACAGATGAGGTATTTCTGGTTGCAATGTAAACCGAAAACAACAAAATAACATTTTCCAACTAAGTAAAAACTCTTTTCATTGTGCCACCTCTAACATAGGACCCTCATTATTTTCCACATAGAGCCTTCACTATACATAGTAATTGATAATGCTTTTTAAAGTTTATTCAACTAAACACATATATAGAGATGCATTTTTCCCTTTATGATGTTTAGAATTATTAATGAAACTGTTTGATGAACTACGTATGACATTTCCCTATAGTTACATTTACCAGTGAAATGGAAAATGAAATATGTCAGCTGCAGCTTTTGTTAAGTCACTAGTTTGATTGGTGCTTGGTGATGACCGTGATGTCTGTTATTCAATCTATGAAGGCAGCTTGCAATCAAAAAGAACCTTGTCGTTACAAGACTAAGAATAGGTAGTACCTTCCTTGTACTGAGGTGCATGTGGCTTGAGACTGACACAAAGTGGAGAAACCAATCCTTCCTCTGCTTAGAGAGCAGCCATTCATGCTCTCACTCTTGTCTCTGCTTCACTTTGTATTAAAATGTGCATTGTCAGGGAAACACTGAGATTTACTCTTTTCTCTGTCGATTACGATATTCACCCATCATGTAGGTCCCGGGAACTCCATTTGTAGCTTCAGTTAATTTCTAATTTCTACAACAGGAAATTTTATTAAACGGGAGACTATAAGCATGTCATACCCAAAATTTCCAGCAGCAGTCTAGGGGGTAACAGATACAAGATCATTCTCTTGTGCAAACAGGACTTAATTGAACCTACTCTCCCATGGCAGATGGGAGTGCTCTAGCAATTGAGGTAGCAGTCAAAAAAATAAAGTTGACAAACTCTTGTTACCTAATTATCCTAACTTTCAGGCCTGCTGAAAATGTCATCAATGAACAATAAATTGCACAGTGAATAGACACTGAGAAGATAGAACACAGAATAAATAAATAATATTAAAAAACAGTGGAATCTTCAATCATTTTCTTTTTTTTTTAACTTATTTTTAATAAAAGTTCTGCAAGACACAACATCCTGTCTTCTGTATAAGATCTGAGATCCAGAAAGCTTCAGATGTTTATATACCTGCTGAAGAGGATCAGTAGCTGCAGATGCTGATTCTTCCAGTGGTTTTAAGAGACACCACTGTTATGTTCTCTACCTACAATACATGAAATTTAAACTTTTGCTTCTCAGCAACATCCTATCCTCTAAACCCTGCTAAGTACCTGTTCTCACACAGACACATATTTTTAAACTCCATGTATTAGAAAATTCGTTCATGTAGTTGACTGGAAGTACGTGTGGACCTGCAATTACCTAAGACAGTTCTCAGTGAGGAAAAAAAGCCCAAGCAGGACATTTGAAATCCAGTAACTACAAGGTAGTTGTTAAATGCAGGAGGAGAACCAAGGAGACAGTATTCTGAAGCAAGCAGACAGGTAGCAGTGGAGGACAGAAGCTGATCCCATCAGGACCAAAGATAAACCCCTCCATATGGGCGACACTCAACACAATTATTACCACTAGTAAAGAAGTTTACTACAGCTACATGATTTAACAACTGCTAAACCAATACTGTTAAATTCAGAATCCACTAGAAACACACTACAAATTGCCTCAAAGAAATAGGGCTTGTTTACTCCTCATTACAGTGTCAGTGAGTCAAAGAGTTGATCTTAAACAACAAAAGCCTGACAGAAGAAAATGCCGCCAGCTCTGTCAGACTCCTGGAAGAGAAAGTCAAGGCTCAAATGATTGGGTTGATCTTTGACTGAAACTGTAAAACAAGTCAGTTTCTTCAAAGCCAAACATAACACCGCAGCCAACAATAAGGAATCCGCTGCTTTCTTCCACACAGTGACTTTTTTGATGTCATAAGCTCTGGGTATTTTTAATCACACTAAAAAGGTGTTAGCAAGGCAAACGTATATGACCCATGCCCATAAATAACCACAGGACTGTTTTTCCTGACTAATCTTGGTTTTCCCGTTGTCACCTATATTTCAGTACCAAGACGACTTATTAATAGGTACTTTAAGGTTGTAACCAGCTTTTAACTGATTGGGGTTTTTTTCTTTCACTATCTGTATCTGAACAATTGTTCGGATTTATTCACTGACTAAACTCCAAAGTATCCATATTTTATTAGTCACATGGAAATAGCATTGCTACCCACAAGACTTCAAGATAAAACACTTCAGTGACACAGAACAGAATCTAAAATTCAAAGTCTAACAGCCTTAAGACACATTATTTCATGCTTTTAATTCAAATAAAGGTAATTAAAAATACCATATTTTCCATTCAGAAGTTATCCTTCGTTATCATTCCTGAACTCCTGATTCTCAGCATCACTTGTAATGTCCTACATAGTTCTGCCCATCCTTACTTCACAAACAATTCTAATTAAACAAAGAGGCTACATTCAGTTAATACTTTAAATGCATTTTCCAGTGAAATCTTCCAGTGTATTTGTAAAATTTCTGCTGCTACTCATTAAAAATCAAACTCATCAATGTTTAATTTTTAGATATGACTTCATTTGAAATAAAACTTTAACCCATACCAAGTAAACTAATATTAACATACTGCATACACCATAAGCACTACAGAAGAACAATAGCAGAAATAAACATTTAATTTTAACAGAGCAAGAAACAATGGATAGATAATAGTTTATCTTAACCGATTAGTGCACAGTCTTTTCTTCCCACCTCTCATCTCCAGTAAATTTATCTTGATTATAACTATATTGGTCAGCTCAAGTTTGTTTAGCTGTGGCTCTTTCCATCACTGAAGTCAACAGTGAAGTCACTCAGGACTAAAAAGTACAGATTAATTTTTTCCTCCTGGAAAAAATATTAAGCATCCAGAAGCTTAGGACTTCAAAGTTTGACTTCATGAACCATGCGCTTACTCAGCAGGCATACAGAAAGTAATCCATTATTTCACTTAGACACTCCAGCACTTTATTATCCATTTTACGTAAGAATTCATAACGATAACATGTGTATTGTTTGACATGCAGCAAAAACATATGGGCAACCAACAGATATTTCCTCTGACCCCTGTCAGACCAATTAATTTCCGTAACAGAAGCAAATGCCTTCAGACCAGCAAAGCAAGACAACAGAAGAAATCCTCTCAAATCCTAGAAAAAGCCAAAGAATACATGCTGTGAGGAAGTGAACTGGGTTTAAAAAATAAACTGCATTGAAGGAATTCTCTATTGTACTGTTAAGGCTGTCTTCAGTAAAGTACAGCATCACACGCAATGCTTCACAGTAAACCAATTTCATCAAATCATATGCTTGCCAAGAAGTGACTACCTACCCAGAGTGCTTACCACTACAAATATCCATTTCATTTTAACCTTAAATTTCCACACAGAATGCAAGTAATACTCACTAAAAAAAAAGAAAATCGCTTAACTAATGAAACCAGCTAAAGCTCAAAATCTAAATATGAAGCCAAGTCAACTATAAACACAAGGAATAAAGCCCATGTAAGTTTTATACCCTATACTTCCCACTCTTCTTTACTTTTGCTAATGCAAAATACATCAGGTTAAAAAATGTATCCTAAAGGTAGTTAACATTTTTTATTATGAGGGATTACCTTCAGGATCAAAAGAGGTGCACTATGCATACAAATTTCACACAATCTTAAACATAAAAAGAAATCTGCTGCATCTCTATCTTCTAGTCACATGACAAGATAATGTGAAGATTACATCATTGAAGGATTACCAAGACAGTTGTGTGCTTGTCACCATTCAAAGCCCTAGTTAGTCATTTGCCCTCCTTTATTTCACTTGCTGGACTAGAGATTCCTTGAACAAAAATTCTCAATTTACTGACTGTACACCTGATAAAGTAAGTGAGCTGAAGAACTAAGATACAAAATAAAAGGTCTTAATAAATCCAACTCTTACTTTTACTCCTGCATATTTCAAAGCTTTGTTATGTTCTCATGGTCCAAGTCTAAGAATGAACCATTTCACTAGCTGTAATACAAGACCAGCTGCCGTAACATTGTCTTCATCCACAAATCAGTCAACTGAGGATAGTAATGCCTAACAAATAGACTTTAGTTTAGTAGATAAAGTCTACTGTAGGACTGTAGGAAATTTCTGATGGACTAAGGCAGCACTAGCGGAGCAGGAGAAGAAAGCCCACAAGGTAAGGTATCACTCAACAGTTTTCCTGGCTATTTTTTCCCCATGTATTCACATCCCAGTGCTGTTCTAGGAACAGCAGCTGTTTTCTGGCCAGAAAGATTCAGACACCTTCTTAGGATCAAAAGTCACTGAAAGCAAAGAAATAATTTGTTTATAATACTGTGCATATATACAAGGCTTATCTATCCAATTTAGAATTCTAAAATGCCTATATATATACACACAGCACCCCTTATACTGACTAAATAGTGAAAACTCCCAGTATCTACTATGGCTTTATGAAAGAGATGTAAAGAAATTTTAAAAATTTAAAAAAAACCCAACACCAAAATCCAACTCTTCTTTTTTTTTTCCATCCAATACAGATTGAAGAGAACAGGTGGTACTTGGAAACACGTTTCATGAACTGTCACAACTAAGAAAGACTGGGTGACACAAGCACATAGGTCAAGATCCACCACAGCTGAATGGTCAAAGATGCATGATATTACGCACAAGAATTTCAATTAATGAATGAGAACAGTTTTTCTTAGTCAGTAGTAAATTATCAATTAGCCTTATACAAGCCTCACTGAACATTAAAAAGCGTGAGGATCAGATGTATAAAGAGAAAAATCAAAGCAAAAAGAGAATTCAGCTTTGGGCAGAACATCATCAGGGGACACGCAGCCAAACGAAACGAAGGTGAATTATTCCAAGCCACGTAGAGGCCATCATCTAAGACTTCCACTGCTCCCAGTCAACAGACTGGGACTAAATTTAGATGTAGCCATTCACATCCAGTACCGTGTTAGGTTTTACTTATTTTTAGTGACACACATTTCCTTTTACATTCTCTGCCAAATGTCATTTGGTGGGATTTGACAATATGCACCAGAGGGAAGACACACTGAGCAACCCCTCACGGTTACCAGCCACTCCCCACCATATTTCTGCAGAAGGGAAGGAAGAGGGAAACAAAAGTACAGCTTTAATCTCACCTCATCACTGTCATTCCCTCTAGACCTAGAGCAGATAGACCTCTACCATTCTATCATCAAGGTGTAGCTGAGTTACTAATAAGGGGCAGTCTATTCCAGACTCGATATTAGATCTTTCTTATTAGAGAAGTCACAAGAAATTCTCCTCGAGACACCAGGTCGCCTGAGGGCACACAGAGATTGGGGGTTTATTTGTGGGTTGGTTGTTTTTTTTTCTTCCACCACAGTATTAATAAAGTAACCAATCCTTCAAGAACTATTGTAACTTACATATGCTTACAGATGCAGGAATGCCCAGCAAGGTCCATGCAAGGTCAGATGATCCATGACCAGCTATAGTAGATGACAGACCTTATAGCAGGATGTTGAACTTGGAGCTCTGGTTCTAAAACAATCTAACACTTCAGAAACACTAGAGACTGGATGGCAGAGCTAGAGTTCCAAGAGTAAGGTATGAAATCAAATGTCCAGGGCCAAAGAGAGAGCTTCTCCCTCTGTCTTTCACCTACGCAAGGTGACAGGCATCAGTTAAATGTTTTTTCACTTGTTTACATGTACAAGCAATTAGAAAGCCCTCTTGCATTTCAATTTCATTTCACTGTCTGTCATCCTGTACCTGTGTCTTCAAATCAATATATCATAATGGCGGCACAGGCTTTGTTTGAAAGGAACTGAAAGTAAAACATGGCTTCAGCCTCAGAAAACGCAAATGTCAAATGGAAGTGAAAATCCTTTGAAACATTCTGCAAAGACAGTGAAAGTACAATAACATATCTCAAGTCAGATGGAAGAGGTTAGCATATCAGAAGGGACTACATGCAAAGCCACAGTATCCAGTGGATGCTATAATCAGATACAGCAATGAATCACAACAAACCCATTAGTAGCTACTGCAACAGAAATCTGGAATTGACACTTGTTTCGGTTCCTTCAAAACTAAGCAAAATGAACAACAATAAAATTGGCATGGCCATAACGTTTCACCAAGGAAAATTCTTAACGGTAGACAAGAATTAGTCTCAGGTGAAATGGCAGTTAATTCATTGTTGTCAGCTCAGGATACTTTTCAATGATGAAATCATTGCAAACTGTAACTCAGACTTTGAAAGATAAATTCTCTCACATTGAAAAAATGAAACTGCCACCCAACCTTCACTTACTCTCTGAAGTTAATCTGAATAATAAATTTAGAAGTTGTCTGGTCAGGGTGAATAAGAAACATTAGCTGAAATATAATATTAGCCATCTAGTGACTTGCTGGCAACTTGAGTCTTTTTATTTTTTTTTAGAGGAGAAAGTACAGGTAGTACACCAAGCACACCAGAAAGAGTGTCTGCTTACTGTAATGTACCAGTACAGACTTCTTTCTAAAGCAAATTGAATAATTGAGAAAAATGAGAAATCCTTGACCACGTTTCCTCTGTCAATATCAAATACATCTTTGTCATCATTTTCACCACTTAGGTTCAAAATGAGGAGGTGATCTTCATCTTCCAATATATTCAAGCCTCATCTGAAACTTTGTTGTTGTTGTTTTAAATAAGACCTATAAGAGTCAACCTGCCCATACAGTTAAATTTCTCATTTACCCCACTTATCCATGAGATCCATCTCTCCTCGCAACCAATCCATGCAGTGCACAACTTCTGGAACACTCATCTCACTGGTTGCTAAAGTCTTCAATAACTGCAAAGACAGTCGTCTTTAATGATGCAGCCTCTCATCAGCAACTTTACATTATTCTTTTTGTTTGCATCTTTATCATTGCGTAACATTTTACAACAATCAAAGACAACCTGAGTAAAAACCCTTGTAGAAGTCTATGTCTTCCATTACTCCAACAAATGCAGTCAGCCAATACAATCTGCTTCAGTATCTAAAACTGTATCTTTATTGGGAATGTATTTGTTCTTCCTTGCATGCATTTCTTTTCTAGTGAGCAGTGATGTGATGCTTTTCTGCCTTCTGTGATTAACCCACAACACTACCTTACAATTATTTCTATTGCAGCTGGACCTATTTGTGGCTTGAAAACACAGAAGCAGAGGAGCTTGACATGAACAAAAATCAGGCCAAAAAATGTTGAGACATGCACTGTAATAAATAGAACAATAAAGAATAATGGCCAACAGGGGTTCAAGACACATGTTCTGTTTTGTTGAGTTTGATTTTATTGTATTTTTCCAGAAGGTGGAATCTTGGAAGCATGCTACATTCTTTCAAGCTCAGGAAAGTCGAGGGCTGCAAGCACAGTGAGACTGCAGAGAAAATGGTTAGAAGGACTTAAAAGAAACGCTCAGTATTTAAAAAAAAAAAAAGAAAAAAAAAGAAAAAAAAAAAGAAAGGGTGATTCAATGCCTGTTAATAAGCTTTATATTGGATGTTTTCTTCTTATACACACTGCTTTAAGCCCAAGTCACCCAATTCCTATCCATACATTCTTTCTCAAGCTCATATCACTTGAGTTTGATCCATTACTTATGGAAGGGGATGGTGCGAGTCTGAAGCTTCTAAGCATAATAGAAAACAGCAGTCTTACTGAAAGCTACCTTGAAACACTGGCAAAAGACTGATTATCTGTATCAGGAGGCGTCTAATATGCTCATGGACTAAATGATAAATAACAGCAGCTCTAGAAAATGAAGCACTCCAGTCAACCTACAAAAATTATAGCATGAGTCTATCAACATAGTTTTATCCCAATCTGGGTAAGCTGTTACAAGGAGTAAAATGATGTTCACTCAGCCCACATTTGCCCTCTTCTCAGATAAAATTACTCATAGTGGAAATTATAACCATGACTGATCATATACTATTACTGCAAATTAATGTAAAAATCTAGTCTCACCCAACAGCTATGAAACAGCAACAGCATGCTCTAATTCCTGGCATATGTCAGTTTCGAATACTGACTTATAGGTAGAGCTACATATTTTTCTTCTAATACACAGGAACATTGACAGTTTATCTAAAATCCCTAAAGACCAGAACAAAAATGTATAATATAGTAAAAACAAATTAGGATTTCCTCCAATCACGGAGGCTGCAGAGTGCACAGGAGTGCTATTAAAGTAACACAGCGTCTCAGCTGGATTTGCAACAGCTGATAGTGCCACTTGTTCATTCTGAACCTGTACCTCAAGCCACCCAAGTGCACAGCATCCAAGTGGAGCTATGTCCAGGGACAGCAGCTGCCACTGTCTTCTCCTTCCCACTCAGCTTCATAAGGACTGAACCTTGCGATAAATGGGTTCTGCATTTGTGGGTAAAGGCAGCATGACTGCACCAAGTCTGCATATGTCTGGCATCATCATCAGATATTAAAAACTAATATTAATTTGTATCTGTCCTATATATGTTTCCATTTCTTCTCAGGTACAGAATTCCTCTCACTTCACCCTAAGAACGTACTTAAGGTTACAGACAAAAGTCATAAGAGACAAAAGACTGGGAAGCTTTTCTACCTCTGCAAACTGAACTTTGACATTTTATCTTGAAGGTTTGTCAAATCAACAAACAACTTGATCAAAGATGGGAAACCAAAGCAACCAGCAAACAAAAGGGGCCACATAGTTGGTAATTAGCTAGAAATGGAGAAGGTATATCCGGTTCCGTACTTATTCTGTCTATCCCTTAAACCTCTTTCCAATTCCCTGACTTGCAGTCGAGCAACTGCATCAAATAATCTTCAACTGCAGACTCATAGGCAGGATAATAAATGAAACTTGGGAGAACTGCACAAATCCAAAAACCAAAGTAGCTTTCTATTAGGTGAAATCCACTCTGCCTACAGAAGGTAACCTCGAGAAAAAGACACACTTAAGTTCCAACTCTAAAATATTTATACTATCTTACACATAGCCAGAGTGGAGAAAAAGGCAATTAAGTTTGTTGGATTTTTCAAAAATGTTATATAGGAACAAATTTTTAATTTCAAAGTAGAAATGCCCAAAATGAACTTATTTAAAGTAATACATGATGTACCAACATAAAATTTCAAAGGGCATTTCATGCTGACATTTACTTCCCCAGAAAACCGTGAAGTAAATTCACAAAAAGTTGTAGTTTACCTTGATTCATAAAACATTCTCAGTTCTTCTAATTTGCCGCCTTCTTTGAAAAAAACCCAAACTCTCAAGAACACACAAAATCAATCTAAAATGCTATCTTTTTCATTTCTTTTTTCAGTTTCTGAGACACTGACTTTTCATTGAACACTTTTTATCTATTTTATGCACAACAAACATATACCACTGATGCATTTAGAAGAAACCTTTCCACTGATTTGGACAGGAGCTTCCCTGATCACAGGAAGGCAGAAACTTCCTGCCTGTTGCACTTTCCTCTACTTGCGCTTATCCACTGTTCACTCATCCAGCCACTAAAATTAAATCTACATGAGTCCAGATTTCTGCATACTTCAGAAGAAAATAACCTTTTCAGTACTATCTGCAACATATTTTCATGAACCAGTAGAACCGGGAGGGCACAACCAGTATAAGCTTTCTGGATAGATGTGAATCTACAATGAAAACCAAAGCAGAGGAAATCTTTGGCCTGTTAGCCTCAACTGTTTAATGCATTGTACATAAAGATTATGGGGTATAACAAACTTTAAAAGGTATCATCACAAGCAGCACCAGGTTTGGTTTTTAGTCTATAAAAATACACACACATATATAAAGAATTGCCCAGTTACGTATTTGAATTTACTAACTTTTCCCCAAACCGTGTATATTTTATTAGCACCATAGGCATACGTGTAAATGATGTAAATTAAAAATGAGTCAGGCCTAAAGGAGGAAACACTGTGCTATTGACTCATGAATAACTGAAAGAAAAGCAAGGCTCCCACATATTTTTTTAAGTATGTGGTTCCAGTAGAAATAACAGGCTGTATACGCTGCAGGTGTTCAAGCCACCATTCTGAAATTACAGAGAAGTTTTATAGGAAGCAGGACATGCAAAACAAGCATGAGTATCAGCTGAGAGCCACTCTTCTCTCTAAAGAAATTAGTAACCCCATTATCCTCCCCAGCACAATTATCAAATAACCTAGCAGATTTACATTAAGAGAAGCATACTAAATGTTTACTTGTATTTGTCCCATAAGCATATTCTCATTATATCCACTCTTCCTCTCCTGGAATTTCTTTTCCATAGTCTACTATTTAACATGTTTAAATTACTTTTCATTTATCCCATTTAACAAATTCATTTAAATTGTGTGATTTATTAAATATTTTACAGTGCACTCCTGTATTAACTGTGATGGGATATTATAAAATCTGGGTTCTAACTGGAGCTTCCCTTTGAGTTTTTGTTTGGCCTTGACTAAGTCACTTCCCTCTCACTGAAAAAGATTAACGCTGTTTTCATTTATAGATGAAAGGCCCTACAAAATTACTAAATGTTAATCATGAATACTCCAGATAAAGTTTAGTCAAGAAGGTACAAGAAATCAAAGCACCACCTTTACACTGGATGCTCTTATTCAGATTTACAGGGCAGCAAGAATGCTGATATGAGAACGATTACGAAATAAACATGAAATATACGATTACAGGCTTAAAAGTCTTTACTTTTAAAAGAGGTCAAACTTATATCTGAATGGTCAGTGGGAAAACTGGCAAACCCCTTTAAAGCAAGAGATGATAGAAAAAACTAATCATGGTTTAAGAAAATAATCTTAATTTTGAAAGAGAATCTGTTGGTCAAGATCAGAAAATATATGAACAGTTTTCAACTCTGCAACACATCAAGCTTCATTCAGAAAAATACACACAGATCTTCATCCAGATATAGAAACTGCCTTGCTGTGAACAATGACAGGACAAAAAAGAAGACTGGAAGAAAGAGGGGATGTATCCACATCATACACTATGCAGGAGCCACTAGTCACATCCACCAGTGTTAACGGAAAATTTTAGGAGACCCAGCATACAATCATATTCATCAACACCATGTGAAACCAATGACGTTAAAAAATAAAAGTAAATGGGCAGCATGCTGGCAAATCAAATTTGTTGTTGACACATCTAAAGCACAGTAGATAAGAAATAATCATCGGTGCTGAAATAACTACTGAGCTATAAGCTACTCTTAACAATTCAGAACAGTGCACTGAGCATGACAGTGGAAAGGTAAATTATAAATACAACATTGTAAAATTTGTAAAAAGATTACATATTTCCATGGATAATGAAAACACCCACCTATATAAAATTACATATCAACAAGAAAAACACTATGGGGAAGAACCGTCTGAATCAGCACCATAAACCATTATAAACTGACAAGAATTTGAGGAGCTCCACGGCACAGTGGTTATTCCACAACTAGGAATTTTTTTGTAACTTCCTTTAAAACACCTGCTGTTGGCCACTGTAAGCAACAAAACAATGGCCTGGATGACAACTCATCTGATGCCAGGTGCAATTCTTATGCAAACATCAGAGTGAAGTCTAGACGCCAAAAATGCATTTCTACAATTCCAGAAAGGTTCTTTAAAACTTCCAACAAGTTCCATACCTTCTCGAAATTCAAGTCTATTCTCAATACACATCACATACCTATACTTCTTCTCAACAAGAACAAGAAAAGGTCAAAAGTCCAGTTGTGTAAAAGCTAGAGATTAAGTAAAAATACCACTTATTATCAAGCAGGCACAATCCAGGTTTCAAGAAACATCGTTCAGACATACATTATCTGATAGCTCAGATACTGACTATATGTGCGTCTAGGGGTTAAATAAGACAGCTCACTCAGAAGGTGGTGACAGTAGAGGTCTGTTACAGACCAGCAGCTCAAACTAGATAACAGTAGGATTTTTTTTATAAGCCCATATTTATAAATGAAAAGAAACTGAAAGAAACATGTCAAACTGAAATCTTTAATAATGAAACTTAGTATCTCAGGATCTTAAGTAAAAAACAGTAAAAAAATCAGTTTTTAAAATTTATTAGCAACAGTTTTCTAACAGCGCTCACCATAATCAATACCAAGAAATTATCATATATCCCATTATAATGGCTAAAATGAGTAAATCACTGGACCAGAAATTAGGGATAGTCTAAGAACTACTGGTCCTGATCAGATTACGTAGCCAAACAGGGATTACTGACATCTATGTAAGCATATGTTGCATATACATGGCCATATTCATGTTTGATTTTGAAACTGCAGGAAAGTGGAAACTTTGTTAAGAGGGCCTATATTTATCTTTTAGGGTCAGGCAATCCTACAGCTAACAAAGAGGACAATTTTGGCTACAGCTCATCCTAGCTGTTCAAAACCTGATGTTTTGAACAAGCAAGCAAAACCTGATGTTTTGAACAAGCAAGCAAAATAAAACAAGGCAGGATCAACAATGTAGAAAAGGGGAGGCTGGATCACCATCAACGTAAATTCAAGTTATGGCGTGTAGAACCTGAGAGGCATGAAACATCCAGTATGACACAGCTAAGAGTGTTGGTCACAACCACCACCTCAACAACAACAGAGGCCCATGACTTAGAGGTGGCACAAGTGTTAAAAATTGTAAGGAAAGATCAAAAATAGTCAATAAATACTTTCATTCTATAGTTGGAAAGATTCAAAATGGTATAATTGTAACATATTATATTTTTTCCCCAACTCATTTGTTAAACAGATGTTCCAGATCAGATGTTAAAAAATATTGCGAGCCAAACATTTTAAATCAGCATACTTGTTAAACTTATCCAAGAGTCCTAGACTAGTCAGCCCAGGAAACCTATGATCTGCTGATGCTCTTTTAAAACTAAGTTTTTTAATATCCTTATCTGCCTTAAAATGCTAGGGACTGCCACCATGCAGAGGAGTGAAAACACAGTGTCAAAGGGACAAATCAGCTTTTAAGGCAGTCTGATATGATAGGGAATTCAGACGAGATAACAAGAACCAGTGAAAGACAGATGCATTCAAATGTATTCAAACAATAATTGCATGCCTTATTTTTAAATAGTGGAAAAGATGAATCACTGAAACAAGTCATCCAGAGAAGCAAATGGTAGATTCTCAGTATCTTGATACTTTAAAAAAAAAAAAAAAAAGCTTAGCCAACTACAAGTTCAGAAAACAAACCCATTGAGACAAAAACTGATGCTGCAATACATTGAAGGTGAAATGTTCAAGTATTAAGACAGATTTGATCTCCACTCTAATGCACAACTACGTGATGCAGTGCTACTAAATGCAAGTCAACTTAAGCAAGCACATGAACTTTTCACATACGCAGAGCCAGATTAATTAGTAGTGTGGTAATAATGTTCTTTAATAAACCCAAAATAACGATTTGCCAGCCCATTAACAGAACAAAAAGCCCCTCAAGTTAAACAGTACAGAAGGAAAATACTGTTGTGTTTTTTTTTTAAATAGAGCACAAGATAGCACGATACTGCCTCTTTTCTGCTGCATTCAGTTCAACAGCACTGACACATGATTCTTCCTATCATTTTCAAACTATTCCCAACCAGATTTCAGGTCATGTTATGACTTAGTGCTTTGGGGAAATCTACATCTAACCATTAACAGGAGCTAAATATCCATTTCTATTCTGTTTAGCAATTCATTAACCTTTATCCAAAAATGCTAAACGTTGAATGTTCATCTCCAAGGCCACGATGCAGTTTGACTACCTGCTCCAGCTTGGCTCCTGCTTCTTATCCCAACTCTCAGAGTATAAATATAGTCCACCATTTCTCCTCAAAGACCATGTCAGACAGATTCCCAGAAGATTCAGAGTAATCATGCCTTTTTTCTATTCAACACCAATAAAAGAATATTAATTATGAGATTATCATGTTATCCAATATGACAGGGACCTCAAAGTCTGCATCACTTTCAAGTCCTTTTTTTTTTTTTAAATTATTTGATCACAGAAGCTGCAACATCAGAAAAAAAAAAAAAAAGACAAGACATTTGGATAACTGGTAAAAAACATTCTCAAGTAAAATAGACCACAGCAACCTCCCTAAAAAGTGGAAATGGCAACAGTAATGCACCTTCTTTTGGAGGTCGAAAATTGAGAGTGTAAGCCTCACGAAGGTAACAGCCAAACAACAGCAAGTAACTCCTTCTATCATGTTTAACAGCCGCCTTCTTCTGGGAGCACAACTCAGACAAAGACCCGTGTTTTTATAGACTACAGACTGAACTGCTTTGGGCACTTTCCTAGGCTAAGAGAAAAAGCACACAAAACCTATAGCTTATTTACTACACAGCAGTGTAGAGTCTCAGTCAAACAGTTTAGACAACATACCACATTTGCACTCTGCAGACATCACTGGCTCCTGATCCAAAATGCTCTTACACATGCTAATCAACAAAGCCTCAAATGGACTAGGAACTGATTATCTTAGAAACTGTCTATCCTCCACAATTCTCAGCAACAGCTGTTGTCAATTACAGCAGCATACCTAACAGTTTAAGATAAAAATCCTAAGGATGGAGCAGAAAGTAAACTTTCTAAGACTTTGTCAACAAAATTCCTTTCAGGGCAAAGTGTGAAACAGTTCTTTGCACAGCCCCTTCCCTGGTGAAAACTGAAGCCATAATAGCAACAATAACCCAGAAACAGCAAAGATGATCTCTACATTAGCATAAAGCACAGGCGGGCAGAGAATGTATAACACTCTTCCTCCAAATCACATTTTATTTCCACATCAAAACAAGGTACCAAAGTCCAAAAGATGCAAGTGCTATTCAAATGCAAACAAAAGACAGAAAAACAATGTTTTAGTAAAGCCAACACTGTAACTCAAAGAAGGAAAAATGCAAGAGGAATGTTTTCACTCACGCTTCTGAAAGGTAAGTGCCACTCTCTTGCAGGTGGGACAGTATTTTAAGTAAAGCTCTGAAGCATTTCTGCATGACAAGAGAGATTTGCTCACAGTGCAGCAGAAACTGAAAAACTGTAAAAAAACGCTTTTGTACCTTTCCTCAGATTCCCGGGAAGGCGAAATTGAGTGAAACATACAAGAACGTCATCAGTTTATTTAATCGTTAAACAAAGCTACCTTGTTTAGTCACTTTCCCATCCACAACGCTGGAGAAGAGACTCTTGTCTTCATCTCACTAAAAAAAGGATGCCATTAATATATTTTAAAATGTTCGGTTTCCATAAGAGTTTACCATACATGTAGTATCTAAATAACAGTCATCATAAAATCTAGAGAGAAAAAAATGCACCTTCTTCCCAGTATACACTTACATGTAAAGATAGTAATTGTTGACATTCTCACACTTTGTTATGAACTGAAGTTCATTACATGGACTCACAGTTCATACAAGGGTAAGCTCCTGCAGTTGGCTCAGCAGCAGTGACCAAGTTCAAGTAAGAAAATATAAAAGTTCAAAAACTTAGTGACTGCTTTGTAGTAGGCTGTTTCTAATTCTGTGTTTACCAGATAGTCTGAATGTATTACAACACAACCTTAATTGTAACAACTCTAATAATCACTACTACTACATATATTCATATAACTTTCAGGATAAAAGCATTTAGGCTGTACATGGGCCACCTGTCAGTAAAAAAAAGTCTGACAACAGGTCATTCACAATTGTGTTAACTTAGACAATTATTACATTTAGCAAAAAAAGACTGATTTCAAAAATAGAAATCGTCATCTACAAACAAGTTATGCTTCTTACTGCCCAGTTTTAGATCTTACAGTGCTTCAACCTCTGAGCTGCAAATGTAACAGCCGATGACAATTCACAGAGACATGGGATCTAAAACTGATTTAACTTCATGTTTCACAACCCTCAAGTTCTCAAAAATATTTTCAATGATCAGCCTATATTTACTTTGGAAGTTTTAGTTTTCACGGAGGAGGTATTACCAGTAAATAGCTGAATTAGTGTGTGGCAAGTAAAAGAACTGACAAATAACAACTTTAATGAACTTTCATTGGTCTGAAAAGAAACACTTCTCTTATGTGGTGCTTTTTAACCAAGTTTCAGAGTACTTTGTGAAGGCAAGCAGCATTACTGAGAGGAAAGCAGTGCATGGATGCTGTAAAGCTGAGTGGCAGAACTGGAAGAGTATTCTTGTCTCTGGTGTCCCAACCCAGCACATTTTGGAACATGATTGTTTCACATGTATACCACTTTCATTCGTGTACACCACTACAGCAATGTTATACCAATAGGATGGAACAACTATTTGTTAAAAGCAATAAAGCCTCCAAGATGTGCAATAGCACAGGGTATGTAGCTAAATTACTGATGGGTACGGTACAGCAATCTAAACATATAAAACCCTCAAACAGCTAAAATGTGCCAATTGCAGCCCTTGCACTGAAATCCAGACTTGTACACCACTGGAACTACTGTATCCTACAGAAAAAACAAGTGTGACAGTTAAACATCTACCGCTGATGGCAATAAACTGGCCAGCTAGCACAGACTGAGTCAGAGAGGTGAGAACAGGGAGGAAGAGAGGCTCTGGGGCAGGGAAAGTGGAGGGAAACCAAGCTTCTTCTAAAGACTCTTTTCCAAGGCCTGGAGGGGGTGGAAAAAAAAAAAAAAATTACAAAAAAATTCATGAAGACCTTCACTTCCTTCTTCAGCCACCAGAATCACCACCAACAACAATAAGAAAAAAAAAAAAAAAATCCAGAGGGGGAAACCTTGTGACAAACCTGCCTCCTCCTCCTCCCTCCCTGTTTTCACCTCCCAGAACGGAGGCGCTGGCTCCGGAGATCCCTGCCGGGGAGCACCTGCCTTCAGCACGCCCGGGGCCCAGCTCCGGCGGGCAGCCCCGCGGGAGGGAGCCTGAGGAGGCCGAGGAGCGGCGGCGGCTGCAGCCCCGGTACGCGCAGGCCTCGCCGCCCCTACCGGCCCCGCTGCTGCCCCGCTGCCGGCCGGGGGCGGCGGGACCAAAGGCCTCGGCGGGGG